>NC_090450.1:402769298-403072329 GCF_031143425.1 Pleurodeles waltl | reverse complement strand
TCCCCAAACAAATAGCACTGTCCCCAAATCCAACAAAAAGCCCAACTTGAAGTCAAATTCTCAAACCCAATCCCAAATACCTCCACACCCTCTCCACCCCCAACAGTGTCCCTCCCACCAAAACATATTTTTTTTAAAGGGCCAGAAGAGGGCGCGTTCAAGTTCAGACTAGAGAAGGGTCCAGATATCATTGAGGGCAGCCTCAACGTGTGCCACCCGGTCGTCCAGTCGCACAAGGTTTTGTAGGGTGTGGTGTTGGAACATGCAGTCTTGGGCCTGGTGTGAAGAGAGGAGACAGCAGTGGTGGAACTGAGAAGGGTTGGCTGCCGGCTGTGATGGTGTTGCTGGTGCCATTGGGAGGCTGGAAGCACTGGCAGCTTGGTGGAGGAGCTAGGGCCAGGAGCCATAAGTGCTGCCTCTACCTCCTCCTCTTCCTCCTGGAGGGCTGCAAGCTACCGATATTTGTTTCTGATGCCCTCCAGCCTCTCCTGCTGGAGCCTAGCTGCTATCTCCTTGCAAGTTGGATGATGATGTCCACCAGAAGTAGCTAAAGCAGGAGAGAAAAAGGAATATAACAAATTATAAACTGTGGTCTGTTCAAGAAATTTTTAAAAAAGTACAGTGGTACAGTCGGAGTAAATTGTTGGTTTCTTAGGGCCATTGGAATTTGATGTGGTTGATTATTTAGAACTAGCTACAGGGTCATTTTTTTAACCACACATGCCCTACTGTAGTTGAGTTGACATCCGAATGTCAAAAGGGTCAAATTTGAACTGGCATTAATCAATTATTGAAGCCATGGCATATTATTAACTTATTCATAAATGTGGAGCATGGAAAAAAGGATTTTAACATTTTTATGGGTAGCCTGGGACAGAACTTTAGAAAAAAAATAAAGGACTGACGTACTAGGAGGGGACAGAGTGGGCACTGGGGTGGAAGGGAAACACCTTTTTAAGTTTGAATGCATTGTCAACTTTGTAAATTCTGCATTAACTGAAGCAGGTGCATACATTGCACATAAAACACTATTTTACACTGCCACACTGCAGTTACGTACTCGTAGTGCCATTGGTGACTAATGAGGAGGGAGGTATGACCATGATGGGTGGGAGGATACATATCTTCCTTGCTTCAACTACAGGGAGTTAAGGGAGTAAAGGGAAATTAATATACCCCCACTTTGAACCATAACTTTGATAACCATGCAGACCAAGCAAGTAAATTAGGTGAACAGCACACAAGTCCCTCTCCACAACAGCTTCCTTATTTCTTCTTGATTCATTTATTCTATTTATCCTTTAATACCCACCATTTGATTTAAGCTTACACTCTCTTATCCAGTCTTTCACTATTCCAATCCAGCCATCTATATTTATTCACCCGTCCATCCGTAGATTCACCTATCCAGTCTCCACCCTTTCAAACAGCCTGCTTTTACCTGTCTGTCCGGCATTTACCCATGTATAGTTCATTAGCATTCACCCATTCCTCACCCACTGAGGCATCCTTTCACCCCTTTTATGCATCATCACCCACCCATGCATTTCCTATCATTCATCTGTGCATCTTTCTTTTCTTTTCTCCTGCACATCCTTTCACTCATATACCATTTCAACCAAATTAGTAATTGCCAATGAGCAAGAGCAATATGACTTACAAGTGCCCGTCCCTGCTGCCACTGCACTGGTTCCCCCTCCAACCGCTGCAGTGTCCAGCGCACTGGTGCTTTCGCTGGCCCCGGCAGTGGTGGTTGTTACAGCTGGAAAAAGCATTACACAATTTAGTTCCAACAAAATAAATGCAACCAGAATAGATCATTACAGTTCTATCTTCTTCTATTGTTCACTATAGCAATTTTGTTGGTTGTTAAAAAAGCAGGGTAGACAAATCATCAGCCGCAAATGTTTTGTAATAGAGGGTAAGAGCTCAGCTAAGTCACTGAAGCGCAATGAAGGAGTGGAATACTTTGGTCAGTCCAGGAGAACCTATGATGAGGTCTTGGTTGGCAAATAGAATGGTCATGAGAAAGGCAAAGAAAACCTTCACAAACATGTGTAGTAAAGCTGACTGGGGCATGCAATCTTGTTGGTAGGGTTCCTGACCTAAAAATCTGTCACCTTAGTATTAAGTACCAGTCCACAAGATAAGAGAAAGGGAAAGCTAAGCTGAGTAAATAGTAATAAAACAGAAGAAAGCTAATAAAGATTGAGGACAGGAGGAATTCAGGTACAGAAGAAATGTAAATGAATAGATAAATGTGTGGATGACTTTTACAAAGCTTACATAGAACGAAAGTAAGTACAAAAAAGTAGACAGGCACAGTAAAACTAAAAGAAAAATTATTTGAAATAAGGAGAGGTGAAAAATGAAAATAAAAGTAGGGAAATCAAAATAATATAACAGAAAGACTTACTACGGCCAGCTGATCCACACTGGTGGTGGCACTAGAAGTACTGGCACCCTCTCTTTCCAGACCCGTGGACACTGTTGCCCTCTTCATCCCCTTGGGTGTTGAGGTAAGAAATGAAAAAGGTAAAAAAAAAAAAAGCTTAGTGATAGAGTTAATCTCCCACAAAAAATGTTTTGACAAGCAGGGGCAAATACAGTAATGTTGTACTTTTCTATAACAAATTGCCTAGTATGATGGATTTAACTCAAATTGACCTATTACTTTTACTTTCCTAATTCTTACGCCTAAGCCTTACTCCAAATTTCCTAAACTACAAGCCATATTATTACTTACAAACGTTTGATGCAGGGCAGTGCTGCAAGCCTTCCTGCAGTGATTCCCTGAGTCAAAAGGAGAGGGCTGGAAAGTGCTGCATCTACAATAGATATGTTGCATTCCTGTCCTCCTTTTCCCCTGCGTTGGCACACAGTGCACACAATGCAGGCAGAGTGCAGCATGCTGCAAGGGTGCCTGCACTGAGGGGATGATTGTTTTTGTCTAGGAAGGGACACCTTCCTGCAAAAAAACAATTGCACCAGGAGTTTTCCAGAGTAACACCCATGGCACACATCCCTGTCTCAGGGTGAGTTTTCGCAGCGACTTGCGTTGTGGAACTACAACACACAACAATAAATAAAAATAAATAACTATTACTCACCAAGCCCCGACACCTTGAGTACCAGCAGATCGAGCAGGTCCTGTTTGCGGTTGATGATGTCCACGAACGGTGCATCAACAGCTGCTGGGTGCGCTGGCTCCCAGTGTGCCGACAAACTAGCCTCACACCCTCCCCTACAGCAGCCGACACTACTGAATGGGGTAACCCGAATTAGGCCTGCCACCTGATGTCAGCATGGAGGGGAGGTGGCGCTGCACAAAGTGAAAATAGTGCTGCCACCTCCTCCTCACTGAAGATGGGGAGAGGCTGCACCCCTTGCGAACGCTGCCGCCCACAAGGTAGGCAGCTTCTGCTACTGCTACTGCAGTCGGCCATGGTGCAGGGGTGAAGCGATAAGGGAAGAAAAAGAGACTGAAGGAAGGAAGAAATAGACAAAAAGTCACACAAAAAACAGGATTTTTTAAAAAAAAGTAAAACAATAGATTCAGTATAAGAGACACTAATAAAATAAATAAAAATGGGGGGCAGGAGGGTGGAGGATTAAATGGATAAAAAAAGGGATGGAAAATCCGGCCCAGCACCATAAGCGAAGTAAAAAACAAGATGGACGAGCCTTTGCCATCCACGAGGTGCCACTCGTGCGCGGTTTTCAACATAATTACATATGTTGTGTTGCATTTGACATCAAACACAATGCAAACGGGTGCTACAGAGAATTCCAGCCGCTCCTAGAATTCCACGTAGCACGGCAAAGCTTTTTGCAAGTTCGCAGAGTTCCACACAGCGTGACGCTGCCCACCCCTAGTCAAAACCTCTATGGGCAAATACCAACAGCACCTTCGTTCACCAACTCCACCTCTTAACATTATGAACATAATGTATGAGCCCTCATTTGTAAGAATTGGTTTAGGTGCAAGGGGAATTAGCAATAAAATTAAGGCCTACACAAAGTGGGGAAACATCAGAGTCTCTGTAAACTAATGCGACCACACACTGGAAGCTTGTTTCCAAATGAGCAAAAATAGCCATAAAGAGGATTTTGAACAACATAACACTAAGTTAAAAAGTAGAATGTATTGCCTAAAAAGGAGCGGTATTTATGGGTTTAGTCACTACTTTGGGATGTTTGCGTGCCAAAAAAGGGTGTTTTGTGCGGTGGGTATACAGCCATGTTTCTTTCTGCACAAATTGAACTCTGCGTACTGACAAGAGAGGGGCGGACCACTCCATGTCACCTGGACAGTGTTCCATAAAGGAGCTTTCAATAAACAATATGAATCAGGGAGCTATAGTCCACGCTGAGATCCTATGGCACGTCTGTGAGTATTCGCTGAGCTATCAAAGCGTCATTGACTTAGGAAAAAAGATCTCTACTGTGCACAAATAAACACATTTTCGACTGTCTGATGGCGAGCAATGGGGTTTGTAATTCTACTCAAAGAGGGTTCATGCTCAAGGTAAAGTGACTAAATGCGGGGAGGCCTTGAAGACAGTGTTACTACATGGTCTCACACTTTATTATGCCACAGAAGCAGTCTTTTCAACTGTTCAGCAAGCAGTCACTGGACAAGTACAAAACCAGCCTGCTCCTGGAACCCTAGAGCAAGCCAGTGCTGTGACACCTTTAGGAGCGCGAGAGTTATGTCTCATGCTTGGATCCACATCGCTTCAACCTCTGTCGCATTTATTTAAAGGAAATGGTACAAAGCATTAGCTAATATGAGATTAACGAGTTTTTCTATCTGAGTGGATTTCTTAGGGACACAGAAGACTGAGTTTTGTTCTTCTATTACCACGATAAAAAGAGGCAGAGTCTAACCCGAAATGAATTTTCCCTAATTTGATCACAGTCATGAAACGGGCTATTACGTTTTCTGCATTTGTCACTTGGATCCCAAGAGGTTGTGAATACATTGATGTGAAACACCCGCACCTTCTTCAAAGCATCTCTAAACTAATAAAAGTCACTTTGCTAAAACAAGACTTCTTTGCTGTGGTGTCATGCGTTCTCAGTGAGGAAATCTAATCCTTTTTCTGAAAAGACATTTCCATTTGCTTTTGCACAAATGGCATGGTAAAATAAGTTCTTAGTGGCCAGACGGCCAGGTCCAGTGGGCATTTATGCCCACAGTATGTACCTCTGAGGCACATCCATATTACAAAAGTCCTCACAACTGTCAAGGGAGCATTCTCTCATTTGCACAGGCGATCAGCGTCATCCAATTGAGGGAATTGCTTTTCCCATGTTCTAGTGATACCAATGAAGGAAAATGGCTCTAAGGAGGTGGATGAAGTAGGAAATGGGGCAGAGTTGGTATGGCCTAAAAAGAACTATTATAATGGAGGGTTCTGAGGACTCCACGCACTCCAGTATCATAAGTCACACCTGTCCACATGCCATGCAAGATAGTGCTGCTCTCTTCTGTGTGGAGGTGCAAACTCTCGGACTCGACCTTACATAGAGAGAAATTATTTTGTGTAATCAGGTGCATGTTCCTAGTCTTTCCCAGCAGCAGCACACAATAAAATTGGCCTGAATTTGATTTGGTAGGAATTATCTCCTTGTGAGAACAAACTCTTTTTCAGTCTGTCTTCTTATTCAGTCAACTTGTTTCCACATACAAGCTACAACTGTAAAAGTATAGATCCACGTATGCAAATTATGGGCCAGATGTATGAAGCACTGTTAGCGGTCGCAAACGGCCCATTGGGCTGTTTGCGACCGTTAAAATGCTTTTTGGCATGTACCAACTTTATTTTGCGAGTCGGGAACCTCGTGCCAAGGGCATCTTTTCCTAATAGCGAGTTGCACTGGTATGGAGTAACGTTTTGCAAAAGGCAATGTGGTCGCAAATTACTTGCAGTTTTGAAGTTGCTGGTAAGACATTCTCAAACAGAAAGGGGGCCCCAAGGCACTCCTTCCCCTTTGTGAATCGGGTTGCAAACAAGAAGGCTACTCTTAAAAAATAAAAATAAAGATTTTCATTTTTATTTTTGTAATGCATTGTTTTTCTTTAATAATAACGGGCTGCATTACAAAAAAAAAAAGATAGCTTTATTTGAAAGCAATCACAGACATGGTTGTCTGCTGACCCCAGCAGGCCACCATCCCTGTGATTGTGGCCATTCCCAAAAAGGTCGCAAATTGCTACCTGCCTCATGAATATTAATGAGGCAGGTCTCTTGCAACCCTTTTGGGAATCACAAACAGTGTTAAACACACTGTTGAACATAGCAGTTTGCGTTTTCCTAATAGCGCATCGCAAAATTTGGCTATTAGGAAACCGCAAACCTTAGCCTATATACATGTGGCCCTAAGTGAGAAGATCACCTAACGGCGCCATTAGGAACCTTTTGCAGTGATTATGTGAGAAGACTAAGGGGGTCATTCTGACCTCGGCGGTAAAAGGCGCTTACCGCCGGTCAGAAGACTGCCATAACACCGCCGCGGTCGCGGTAAACCGCAATGGTCATTGTGACCCGCAACTGGCAAACCGCCAAAAATCCGACATCAACAAAATTCCGGCACAGCAACGGCCAGAGAAAAACTGGCGATGACCAAACCTCCACCGTCACGCCAACAGAAATACGCCCATGCCATTCCGACCCACAAATCCCCGCAGCGGTCTTTCAACCGCGGTATTCCATTGACGGTACACACCGCCACGCTGAAAATACACACACCTTTACAAAACACTACCACATTGGACAATTCAAAATACACACACCTGAGACACATACACACACCACTCCCACATACCCAATACAATATAAAACACACACCCACATCACCCACAAACCCTTACGACCACAATTGCGACTGAAGGACAGAGAGAGACAGCACAGAATAGAGTAGACCATCACACAGAGGCAAATCACAACATCACCCACACAATATCCACGCACAAAACACCATACACCACCACACTCTACAACACATACACCACCCCTCACCTCATCCACACCACCCCATGGCACCCCAAAGACACCCCAGGTTCTCTGACGCAGAACTCAGGGTCATGGTGGAGGAAATAGTTCGGGTAGAGCCCCAGCTCTTCGGGACACAGGTGCAGCACACCACCATTGCCAGGAAGATGGAGCTATGGCAAAGAATAATGGACAGGGTCAACGCTGTGGGACAGCATCCACGAAATCGGGAGGACATCAGGAAGCGGTGGAACGACCTACGGGGGAAGGTGCGTTCCATGGTATCAAGGCACAACATCGCGGTGCAGAAGACTGGCGGCGGACCCCCACCTAGTCCCCCAGAATTCACAGCATGGGAGGAGGAAGTCTTGCACATCCTGCATCCTGAGGGCCTCGCAGGAGTAGGCGGAGGAATGGACTCTGGTAAGTCAAATCTTCACTACTTCATTCCCCCACCCCACCTTCATGCCAAATCATACCCCCACCCTCACCCCCACCCCCATCACACCAACTCCTTGCAAATGGCTCACCATCATAACCCACCCATCCCAAAACCTAGCCCTGCATGCGTCCCCAAAGCATGGACACCCATCACCAAAGCATGCCCACTGCACATACCCATCTCCCCCACAAGCCACTGTCACAAAAGCCCCCACAAGGGAATGCCAGCACTGGGGTACAGGGCCACCCACCCATTACACGAAATGGCACACACAGAAGCAATAACCATACTCTTAAACCCCTGCAGGACCCGAACGCCACCACACCGCCCAGGAGGGTCCAGAGATGTCCATCCCACCCCCAGAAGAGGCCCCCAGTGATGACAGCAGCACTGTCTCCCTGGACCCAGATGACCAGCCCGGCCCATCGGGGACCTCAGGACAGTCGGTTCCCCACAGACAGCCACAGGCTACAGCAGACCTAACCCCCTCTGGGAACACCAGCACAGCTCCCACCCAGCGGGCACATGCCTCTGTCTCCAGGACACGTCAATCAGCGGTGTGTCCACCACTACAGGGCACCCAGGTTGACCCACCACCCCAACAACAACAGGGACCTGGGGGCAGTGGTAGTGGGCACACGGTCCAGGGAACAGAGGCCCAGGGAAACAGGGGAACTGGGAGGGCTGCTGTGCGACAGGGGGGGGACAGGCCCAGGGAACCGACTCTCCAAGAGGCCCTCTCCTCCATCATGGGAGCATACCACCGCTCCCAGGAGACGATGGCTACGGTACTGGCCAGGTTCCAGGAGATCCAGGTACTGCAGGAGGAACAGTACATGGGGTTCAGAGAGGAACTGAGAAACATTAGTTCCGCAATGGGGACCATCGTCGTGGCCCTTAACCAGATAGTTACCACATTGCGGGACCATGTGGCACCACAAAGGGCCCCTGTCACTAGCATGGACCCAGGACAGGCTACCACCTCCGCCGGCGCTAGTGGACAGGAGACCCCCACACAACGACAGGCCACCAGAACCCCACCTCCTGCGGAAGAAGAACCACCCGGCAAGCTGTACCTGAGATCTCAGAAGAAGACAGAGTAGGATGCCAAGACCCCCGCCAGCAAACGATACCCCCTGATGTCATCCCACTGTCCCACATTGTCACCCTGTCCAAACTTAAACTGCCCCTGCTCCATCCTTCCACAGGCATATGGACAATGCACCTGTGAGACTGAAAACTGGACTCTGCCATGGACATTACTCCACCATCACCCATCACCGTTTTACAATCATGTCCCTAAATTTAGCACTTTAATAAAATCACTTATTGCACTTAAAAAATCTGGAGTCTGCTTGTATTTTTAACAAATGTATTAGACATAACGGTGCCAAAATGTTCAGTTACATTGTGATGACAACATACCACTGTCACACAGCTGTGGTCCATGGGCAAACAAAGCAGAGGTCACGCAGTGGGGCCCACAGCTCTGAAAACAGAAGGGAAAGTCACAACTCAGTTAACAGGATCTGGGGGGAAAGACAGACAGTAGAGAGGCAGGAGACTTTAAGTAAATGTAAAATGGCGGGGTTGATTCGTACCTGTGTGCTATTGAAAATACTGTTGTATCACTGTGTCCCTGTTGTCTGTGTCGTCCCCATCGTCTTCCTCCTCTTCACTCTCCACAGACTCCACAGCTGCTACAACACCACCATCTGGACCATCCTCCTGCAGGAAAGGCACCTGGCGTCGCAAAGCCAGGTTGTGAAGCATACAGCAGGCCACGATGATATGGCACACCTTCTTTGGTGAGTACATTAGGGATCCACCTGTCATATGCAGGCACCTAAACCTGGCCTTCAGGAGGCCGAAGGTCCGCTCGATCACCCTCCTAGTACGCCCATGGGCCTCATTGTACCGTTCCTCTGCCCTTGTCCTGGGATTCCTCACTGGGGTCAGTAGCCACGACAGGTTGGGGTAACCAGAGTCACCAATTAGCCACACACGGTGTCTCTGTAGCTGTTCCATCACATAAGGGATGCTGCTATTTCGCATGATGTACGCGTCATGCACTGACCCAGGGAACTTGGCATTTACATGGGAGATGTACTGGTCAGCCAAACAGACCACCTGGACATTCATCGAATGATAACTTTTTCTGTTCCTGTGCACCTGCTCACTTTCACTGGGGGGAACCAAAGCCACATGGGTCCCATCAATGGCACCAATGATGTTGGGGATATGGCCAAGGGCATAGAAATCACCCTTCACTGTAGCCAAATCGCCCACCTCAGGGAAAACAATGTAGCTCCGCATGTATTTCATCAGGGCAGACAACACTCTGGACAAAACCTTAGAAAACATAGGCTGAGACATCCCTGATGATATGGCCACTGTTGTTTGGAATGATCCACTTGCCAAAAAATGGAGTACTGACAGAACCTGCACCAGAGGGGGAATCCCTGTGGGTTGGCGAATGGGGGACATCAGGTCTGGCTCCAGCTAGATACTGCAAGCCGTCGCAGCGGCGTACTCGCGCGACGAAGATAATATCAATAATACACAAAATAGCAGACTGTGGACTATTGGACAGATGACAAGGGACACATCATCAATTTCAGTAGTGGAATAATTAGCTAAAGGAGGTCCTGAAGAAATCCGTGGGCACTCCCAGGATGAAACACGTGTTGACAGCAGTGACAGCGTGACGATAGGATGGATACTCACACATGAACCATATTGCATTGGGTTATACCTAATTTGAAATTTGAAGAACTTTTGGGATGTAAATGATGCAACTGTGACAGCGGGACGATGGAATGGAATAACTCTCAAATTGGATTATATTTATTTTTGGGAATTCAATGAACTTTTGGGATCTAATTAATGCAACTGTGACAGCAGGACAATGAAATGAACACTCTTTTATGAAGAATTTGTAAATTGGATTATATTTATTCTAGAACTGGATTAAGTGATAATAATCTCATGAACTATATTGTATATAACGGTTTGATGAAATCTTTTTTGGAGCATGCTAATTTGGTTAAACTGTAATTTGTTATTTCTTTTGAGATGTGGATAATTATATGCAAATAATCAGCATGAGAACTTACTTATTACTATTGAATTTTTATATACTATTGCATGTGTGCTAATACTGTGTATCTGGCTCCAGCTGGGCACACAGTTCCTGTATAGTGGCTCGGTCAAGTCTGTATGTCAGTATGACATGTCTTTCTTCCATTGTCGACAGGTCCACCAGCGGTCTGTACACGGGAACATTCCTCCATCTCCTCGCAAGTGCCAGCGGACGGTGCCTAGGAAGGACAACATGGAGCACAGAGTCAAGCAACCCACAGGTACGTAACCACAGCTTGCACAGAACACGATTCGCTATGCATTGAATGGCTTGTATGAGTGGCAATGCAAGGCCTAGGCCTGTGTGACGCAGTAGAAATTAAGCCATGTGGGCCCTTGAAATGGCGGCTGCCTGACCTGTGAAGTGTGACAATGGGATGTGAGGTCAATGCGCTGGCGTGGCACACCGTGGCGGTAGGCGGTCAAAGACCGCGGCGCAAAGCAGCATTGGTTAACATTGAACCCTATGGGTCTTAGGAGCCAATGACGATGTGCGCCGGCGGTCGCGGTACGCACCGCCGCGGGCGTGACCGCCATTTTCTATCTGCTTAATCACTCGAGACCTGATCATCCACAGGAGAGGACCTATACTGCAAGTGCTGCTGTGACCTCGGTCTGGAAGATACAATGGCTGCTGCGACTGGGGAAAGGGCCCCTGCCTTCACATCTGAGGAATTGGAGAAACTTGTTGATGGGGTCCTCCCCCAGTATGCGCTACTCTACGGTCCTCCAGACCAACAGGTAAGTACACTGGGACCATGCTTTGTGGGCAATGCCTGTGTTGAGTGGGGTGGATGAAAGATGGTGGGGAGGGGAGCGAATGAGGCATGCATCGCACGACAGATGAGAGCATGTGCCATATGGCAAGGTTGGGGAGGGGGGGCCACTCACATCGACCATGCAGAAAATGATGATATTTATTTTCCCACCCTGTCCATGTCACATAGGTCAGCGCCCATCAGAAGATCGACATTTGACGTGCCATCGCCAAGGACGTCCGGACCCTGGGGGTCCACAACAGACGGGGCACCCACTGCCGCAAGAGGTGGGAGGACATCTGCCGCGGGAGCAGGAAGACCGCAGAGGCTCTGCTGGGGATGGCCTCCCAACGTAGGAGGGGTGGCTCCCGTCAATTGACCCCCTTGATGTCCCGGATCCTGACAGTGGCCTACCCCAATTTGGATGGGCGCGTGAGGACATCACAGCAGACACAAGGGGGTGAGTACCAGCACATTCTTCTATGTTAGCGCACAGTGGAGGTGTCTGGGTGGGGGAGGAGGGCTGTGGGTATCTCTAGGCCAGGGCGATTTCTGTAGGCTAGGCCCCTCCGTAAGGCATGGCCCTGTGCCCCCACCCCCCACATCTCTAGGGTGCTAAGTACAGCTATCCATGGCCCTCGGTCACCTATGTGTGCAGTTGTCGTCCATAGGCTTGTAGGCCAAGTCACAATAATTGAGTAGTGTACACCGAGTGCGCGGCGTAGTGCAGGGGGCCTCTGTGTCTGTCCTCTCCGCCAACGGTGTCGCCAATGCATGCACTCAACATGTCATTTTTTCTCCCCCCCCCCTTTTTTTTGGTCTTCCTGTTCATGTGTGCATTAGCATCATCAGGCGGAGGAGAAGTGGCATCGGAGCACGAGGGAGCTGCATCTCACATGGCCCCGGAGGGCCATGCAACCGACTCCGAGTTCACCAGTGAGACGGAGGGCGAGGGGATCTCCACAACGGGGACCCGTGGAGACGTCAGCGACACAGACACGTCCTCGGAAGGGAGCTCCCGTGTGGTGGCGGCAACATCCGTGCCCACCGCTACAACAGGTACAGCCGCCACCCAGCGCACCAGCTCCGCCCTCCAAGCAGCCCCTCAGCGTTCGCCCAGTGCCCGCTCGGCCAGGAAGGCGGGCATCTCCTTCGCCCCAGGCACCTCAGGCCCTGCCCCAGTTACCCCTGCTGCCCTCAGTGAGGAGATCATTGACCTCCACCAGACGCTCATTGTTGGGCAGTCTACCCTTTTGAATGCCATCCAGGGTGTAGAAAGGGAGGTGCACCGGAGCAATGCATACCTGGTGGGCATTCATTCGGGTCAGGCTGCCCATCAGCGATCGTTCAACGCTCTGGCCTCAGCACTGACGGCAGCCATTGTCCCTGTCTCCTGCCTCCCCCTCCAATTTCCTCATCCCAGTCCCACTCCCCTGTTCCTCTGCCTATCCCAGCCACACCTACAGACCAGCCTGCACACACATCAACACCCAAGGGCAGCTCATCCAGACATAAGCACCACAGATCACACAAGCATTCACACATGCAACATCCACATGCAGACATGCCAACAGCCACTGCCTCCTCTGTGTCCCCCTCCTCCTCGTCTCCCTCCTCCCTCCCTGTGACGTCTCCACTCACACCTGCATGCACACCACCATCAGCCAGTACATCCATCACCAGCACACCCACCAGAACACTCCGCACACGTGCAGTCACCACCCCCACTGCCATTTACACGTCCCCTGTGTCCTCTCCCAGTGTGTCTGTCACCCCCTCTTCCAAACCACACAAACGCAGGCAGCCACCCACCCAACAGCCATCCACCTCACGACAGCCTCCGTCACAAGCACCTGCACCCAAAGACACCACACTTGACTCTCCTACAACCACATCCTCTTCCTCCACTCCCATACCCACTGCACCTACCCTTCCCACTGCTCCTAAAAAGTTTTTCCTCTCCAAAATTAACCTCTTTGCATCACCTGACCCACCCCCTCCATCTCGTAAGAGTCCAAACAGCACCTCAGCCACCACAAGCCCTGCACCTACAAGGACCATAGTCCAGGGCTATTGGAGTCCACCAGCTTCTAGGGCAGCAACATCGGCCAGCAGCAAGGGGACAGCCAGCCCACCCTCTGGGAAAAAAACTAAAAAAGGGAAGGGCCGGTGCGAGAGGCCAGAGACGGCAGCCCCCAAAGGCACTACCCTGGCACCGTCACCTGGCACATCCACAAAGGGAGGCAAGGGCCCCAGAGAATCGGCGAAGGAGGGCAAGGGCAGCAGGGCGGACAAGTCCGGCAGCAGGCGAGCTGCCCAGGAGGGCCCCACCAGCCCCATTTCGGGTGTGAAGGAGGACACCCACGGGCCCAGGACTCCAGCACAGGAGGGCCCCGCAAGCGAAAGGTCGGATGGCGACTGAGCGGAAAATATTGGCCCGATCTGGTTCCCTGGGAACACATGTCAAGCACCGCTGAACAGGGCCCCGCCGTGACAAGCACCGCTGAACAGGGCCCCGCCGTGACAAGCACCGCCAAACTGGGCCCTTCAAGACAAGCACCGCTGAACAGAGCCCCGCCGTGACAAGCACCGCTGAACAGGGCCCCGCCGTGACAAGCACCGCTGAACAGGGCCCCGCCGTGACAAGCACCGCTGAACTGGGCCCCGCCGTGACAAGCACCGCTGAACACCGCCGAACTGGGCCCCGCCGTGACAAGCACTGCTGAATAGGGCCCTGCCGTGACAAGCACCGCCGAACTGGGCCCCGCCGTGACAAGCACCGCTGAACAGGGCCCCGCCGTGACAAGCACCGCCGAACTGGGCCCCGCAGTGACAAGCACCGCTGAACAGGGCCCCGCCGTGACAAGCACCGCTGAACAGGGCCTGCCGTGACAAGCACCGCCGAACTGGGCCCTTCAAGACAAGCACCGCTGAACAGGGCCCCGCCGTGACAAGCACCGCTGAACAGGGCCCCGCCGTGACAAGCACCGCTCCGCTGGGCCCTTCCTGTCAAGCACCGCTCCGCTGGGCCCTTCATCTCAAGCACCGCTCCGCGCTTCCTGTCAAGCACCGCTCCGCTGGGCCCTTCCTGTCAAGCACCGCTCCGCTGGGCCCTTCCTGTCATGCACCACTCCGCTGGGCCCTTCCTGTCAAGCACCGCTCCGCTGGGCCCTTCCTGTCAAGCACCGCTCCGCTGGGCCCTTCATCTCAAGCACCGCTCGGCTGGGCCCTTCATCTCAAGCACCGCTCCGCTGGGCCCTTCATCTCAAGCACCGCTCCGCTGGGCCCTTCCTGTCAAGCACCGCTCCGCTGGACCCTTCATCTCAAGCACCGCTCCGCTGGGCCCTTCATCTCAAGCACTGCTCCGCTGGGCCCTTTATCTCAAGCACCGCTCCGCTGGGCACCGCCGTCTCTGAACTACTATGCTGGGCCCTTCCTGTCAAGCACCGCTCCGCTGGGCCCTTCCTGTCAAGCACCGCTCCGCTGGGCACCGCCGTCTCTGAACTGCTCCGCTGGGCCCTTCCTGTCAAGCACCGCTCCGCTGGGCCCTTCATCTCAAGCACCGCTCCGCTGGGCCCTTCATCTCAAGCACCGCAGGCCCATTGGCAGGGCCGGATCTGTGTCGGCCAGGGCTTCACGAAGCACTCTGGCCACCATGCCTCCTCCAGAACCAGTGGAGTCTGTAATCCACTTGATGGACTGTGGCTTTGCACTCCCCAGGATGGATCAGTGGGCAAGCCACCCACTGTAGAGACTTGAGAGACTGTGGCTTTGCACTCCCCAGGATGGTACAGTGGGCAACCCACCCACTGTAGAGACTTGTGAGACTGTGGCTTTGCACTCCCCAGGATGGTACAGTGGGCAACCCACCCACTGTAGAGACTTGTGAGACTGTGGCTTTGCACTCCCCAGGATGGTACAGTGGGCATGGAGGCCCCTCGTGGATCTGGCGTCGTGGACTCAACTGGCTGAGGTGCCCCCCTTCCCTTCCCCCTGAGGTGCCTGTAGTTTTACTATCTGATGCCCCTGCAGTGTTCTCTCCAATGGAATCGGGTCTCGTGTGTGGGCTTTGCCCATGTGTTTAGGCCCATTGGCCCACGAACAATGGATGATAGCCAATATGGGCCGGACATTTAACCTATGTATATATTGTTCATGATGTAATATATTTTATTTATATATTTCATATTTCACTTAACTTCAATTATGCTATAATATACTTCATTTTTAATGATCATTTTATTTTGTCTTGGCATTCTTCCGGGGGGTTTGGGGGGTGTCACTCTGACTTGTTGCTCTGCATTGATGTGTGTGTTGTAGTGGGTGAGGGTGGGGGTGGGTGTGTGGCGTATGTGTGTAACCGTAATGTTTTGCCTCCCCCCTCCCGTGTGTCGTAGGTGCAGTACTCACCGTTGTCTTCTGCGCCGGCGTTTGTGCTCCTGGTAGAGAAGCAGGTAGACAATAGCTGGTAGGATGTGTAGTTCTGGTTCCATGCTGTCCAGATTCCTCGTGGAGTGTGTAGAGGTGAGCGTTTTCCCGTTCGTAGTCTGTTTCCGCCATGTTTTTATCGGCGGGGCTCCCGCCCCGGAAAAGGTGGTGGATTGGTGAGTTGTGATATGGTGGGCGGTACATTGTCTGCCGCCTGTCTGTTGGCGGTGACCGCCGCGCTGCTTGTCTGTACCGCCGTGGCGGTCGGAGTGTTAAAGTGGCGGGCGGTGTTGGCGGTTCCCGCCAGGGTCGGAATTCCATTTTTTTGTCCGCCTGCCTGTTTGCGGTTTGGCCGCCGCTTTTACACCGACCGCCAGGGTTGGAATGACCCCCTAAGAGCCATAAATGGATTTGTTACAGATCTCTATGGAGTTTACAATTGTTCTATATTGTGAGTCAAGCAAATAAAGAAAAAAACTTCTTCCTGCATTGTGTTACAGCCTGATAAAGTTGCTGTTGACAGTGTAATATGTATCATGCGGTTTTGATCTTGATTGCGTTGTGTGCTACAGCTTACTGCTTGGTTGATAATGATGCAGACTTTGAAGATGGTGTAGGCTGGTGAAGGGAGCATTTGGAGTTCTTTGGCAGTGAGTGAGGTTCTGTTAATTTTTCTGCAACCCTTGATCATTCCGGTAGTAGAAGGCTGTCAGAAGTGATTCCTAGACACTGGTGAGTGGGCTGTTGCTTGTATTAAGGTTAGCTAGGATCAGTGTTCACAGCTATTCTGAAGTTAGCTCCAGGCAGAAAAGCTCTCAAGCTGCAGAGTGTGATTAGGAGTTGTGTGTTTCTTTTGAGATATTAATTCAATGAGGAATCCTCGGAATTTGTTGGGATAGAAAAGTCCCTTACATGGTGACAGACGTGCATCCCTGACCTGAGTGCCCCTGCTGCAACGATATCTGGGTCCCCGGTGCTGATTTTTAGTGATGGATGAACAGGGATCATGCATGTGCACCATGATTTAGGCCTGTCTCACAGATTGTGATTTTGTTGGACTGGGAGGGATGTCTTAAGGGCTACCCACATAAGTGGTAAACAGCTACTGCCCTTAACAAAGAGATAAGTAGCACAAGCATGGTGGTGGCAGCATACTATGTTTTGTAATGAGGATCAGTAGTGTGAACAGGCATTTTTACCTGTGTCACCAGCCTACTCTTGAAAAGATACACTGCTGTGTGCTTAACTCACTCAGCATGTTTAGCATGTAGCGCTGTGCAGCATGTGTGTGTGTGCTGTGATGTATGTGTGCCCGAGTTGTACAATACTTATAGGCTTGTGGGTTCCATATTGGCAGCCCAGGGTCTTTAGGAATGGATGTGGAGGTGGAGCAGGCCACCAGACAAATTTGTGATTTGCTACATCCCTGAGTGCTGGGTAGGACACACACTGCATGAAGCGAGAGTTAGGCTCTCCTGTGCCCTTTAAAAAAGGTCTTTTTGATTTTGGAAAGGTCACTGGTCGGTGTGGCCTGGGCACACCTCATGAAGGAGATACGGCAGATAGGAAAATCATATAGAGTAGAGCTGGGAGCCTTTGTAGCCTTGTGGTAGGCATTTCACAGTGAGGTAGACATCCAGGAGTGATCCTCTAGTCACACCCATGGCCTGTGTGTGGGTTTAACAAAAGTGTAGTCGCCCCTGCTGTGACAGACTGTTTACTGGGCAAAGTACAGGACAGGGGAGTGGGCACTTCAAAGTGGGCACCTCCCACAGCAGGGCGGACAAGTCCGGCAGCAGGCGAGCTGCCCAGGAGGGCCCCACCAGCCCCATTTCGGGTGTGAAGGAGGACACCCACGGGCCCAGGACTCCAGCACAGGAGGGCCCCGCAAGTGAAAGGTCGGATGGCGACTGAGCGGAAAATATTGGCCCGATCTGGTTCCCTGGGAACACATGTCAAGCACCGCTGAACAGGGCCCCGCCGTGACAAGCACCGCTGAACAGGGCCCCGCCGTGACAAGCACCGCCAAACTGGGCCCTTCAAGACAAGCACCGCTGAACAGAGCCCCGCCGTGACAAGCACCGCTGAACAGGACCCTGCCGTAACAAGCACCACTGAACAGGGCCCCGCCGTGACAAGCACCGCCGAACTGGGCCCCGCCGTGACAAGCACCGCTGAACACCGCCGAACTGGGCCCTGCCGTGACAAGCACTGCTGAACAGGGCCCTGCCGTGACAAGCACCGCCGAACTGGGCCCCGCCGTGACAAGCACCGCTGAACAGGGCCCCGCCGTGACAAGCACCGCCGAACTGGGCCCCGCCGTGACAAGCACCGCTGAACAGGGCCCCGCCGTGACAAGCACCGCTGAACAGGGCCCTTCAAGACAAGCACCGCTGAACAGGGCCCCACCGTGACAAGCACCGCTGAACAGGGCCCCGCCGTGACAAGCACCGCTGAACAGGGCCCCGCCGTGACAAGCACCGCTCCGCTGGGCCCTTCCTGTCAAGCACCGCTCCGCTGGGCCCTTCATCTCAAGCAGCGCTCCGCTGGGCCCTTCATCTCAAGCAGCGCTCCGCTGGGCCCTTCCTGTCAAGCACCGCTCCGCTGGGCCCTTCCTGTCAAGCACCGCTCCGCTGGGCCCTTCCTGTCATGCACCGCTCCGCTGGGCCCTTCCTGTCATGCACCGCTCCGCTGGGCCCTTCCTGTCAAGCACCGCTCCGCTGGGCCCTTCCTGTCAAGCACCGCTCCGCTGGGCCCTTCATCTCAAGCACCGCTCGGCTGGGCCCTTCATCTCAAGCACCGCTCCGCTGGGCCCTTCATCTCAAGCACCGCTCCGCTGGGCCCTTCCTGTCAAGCACCGCTCCGCTGGTCCCTTCATCTCAAGCACCGCTCCGCTGGGCCCTTTATCTCAAGCACCGCTCCGCTGGGCACCGCCGTCTCTGAACTGCTCCGCTGGGCCCTTCCTGTCAAGCACCGCTCCGCTGGGCCCTTCCTGTCAAGCACCGCTCCGCTGGGCACCGCCGTCTCTGAACTGCTCCGCTGGGCCCTTCCTGTCAAGCACCGCTCCGCTGGGCCCTTCATCTCAAGCACCGCTCCGCTGGGCCCTTCATCTCAAGCACCGCAGGCCCATTGGCAGGGCCGGATCTGTGTCGGCCAGGGCTTCACGAAGCACTCTGGCCACCATGCCTCCTCCAGAACCAGTGGAGTCTGTAATCCACTTGATGGACTGTGGCTTTGCACTCCCCAGGATGGATCAGTGGGCAAGCCACCCACTGTAGAGACTTGAGAGACTGTGGCTTTGCACTCCCCAGGATGGTACAGTGGGCAACCCACCCACTGTAGAGACTTGTGAGACTGTGGCTTTGCACTCCCCAGGATGGTACAGTGGGCAACCCACCCACTGTAGAGACTTGTGAGACTGTGGCTTTGCACTCCCCAGGATGGTACAGTGGGCATGGAGGCCCCTCGTGGATCTGGCGTCGTGGACTCAACTGGCTGAGGTGCCCCCCCTTCCCTTCCCCCTGAGGTGCCTGTAGTTTTACTATCTGATGCCCCTGCAGTGTTCTCTCCAATGGAATCGGGTCTCGTGTGTGGGCTTTGCCCATGTGTTTAGGCCCATTGGCCCACGAACAATGGATGATAGCCAATATGGGCCGGACATTTAACCTATGTATATATTGTTCATGATGTAATATATTTTATTTATATATTTCATATTTCACTTAACTTCAATTATGCTATAATATACTTCATTTTTAATGATCATTTTATTTTGTCTTGGCATTCTTCCGGGGGGTTTGGGGGGTGTCACTCTGACTTGTTGCTCTGCATTGATGTGTGTGTTGTAGTGGGTGAGGGTGGGGGTGGGTGTGTGGCGTATGTGTGTAACCGTAATGTTTTGCCTCCCCCCTCCCGTGTGTCGTAGGTGCAGTACTCACCGTTGTCTTCTGCGCCGGCGTTTGTGCTCCTGGTAGAGAAGCAGGTAGACAATAGCTGGTAGGATGTGTAGTTCTGGTTCCATGCTGTCCAGATTCCTCGTGGAGTGTGTAGAGGTGAGCGTTTTCCCGTTCGTAGTCTGTTTCCGCCATGTTTTTATCGGCGGGGCTCCCGCCCCGGAAAAGGTGGTGGATTGGTGAGTTGTGATATGGTGGGCGGTACATTGTCTGCCGCCTGTCTGTTGGCGGTGACCGCCGCGCTGCTTGTCTGTACCGCCGTGGCGGTCGGAGTGTTAAAGTGGCGGGCGGTGTTGGCGGTTCCCGCCAGGGTCGGAATTCCATTTTTTGGGCCGCCTGCCTGTTTGCGGTTTGGCCGCCGCTTTTACACCGACCGCCAGGGTTGGAATGACCCACTAAGAGCCATAAATGGATTTGTTACAGATCTCTATGGAGTTTACAATTGTTCTATATTGTGAGTCAAGCAAATAAAGAAAAAAACTTCTTCCTGCATTGTGTTACAGCCTGATAAAGTTGCTGTTGACAGTGTAATATGTATCATGCGGTTTTGATCTTGATTGCGTTGTGTGCTACAGCTTACTGCTTGGTTGATAATGATGCAGACTTTGAAGATGGTGTAGGCTGGTGAAGGGAGCATTTGGAGTTCTTTGGCAGTGAGTGAGGTTCTGTTAATTTTTCTGCAACCCTTGATCATTCCGGTAGTAGAAGGCTGTCAGAAGTGATTCCTAGACACTGGTGAGTGGGCTGTTGCTTGTATTAAGGTTAGCTAGGATCAGTGTTCACAGCTATTCTGAAGTTAGCTCCAGGCAGAAAAGCTCTCAAGCTGCAGAGTGTGATTAGGAGTTGTGTGTTTCTTTTGAGATATTAATTCAATGAGGAATCCTCGGAATTTGTTGGGATAGAAAAGTCCCTTACATGGTGACAGACGTGCATCCCTGACCTGAGTGCCCCTGCTGCAACGATATCTGGGTCCCCGGTGCTGATTTTTAGTGATGGATGAACAGGGATCATGCATGTGCACCATGATTTAGGCCTGTCTCACAGATTGCGATTTTGTTGGACTGGGAGGGATGTCTTAAGGGCTACCCACATAAGTGGTAAACAGCTACTGCCCTTAACAAAGGGATAAGTAGCACAAGCATGGTGGTGGCAGCATACTATGTTTTGTAATGAGGATCAGTAGTGTGAACAGGCATTTTTACCTGTGTCACCAGCCTACTCTTGAAAAGATACACTGCTGTGTGCTTAACTCACTCAGCATGTTTAGCATGTAGCGCTGTGCAGCATGTGTGTGTGAGCTGTGATGTATGTGTGCCCGAGTTGTACAATACTTATAGGCTTGTGGGTTCCATATTGGCAGCCCAGGGTCTTTAGGAAGGGATGTGGAGGTGGAGCAGGCCACCAGACAAATTTGTGATTTGCTACATCCCTGAGTGCTGGGTAGGACACACACTGCATGAAGCGAGAGTTAGGCTCTCCTGTGCCCTTTAAAAAAGGTCTTTTTGATTTTGGAAAGGTCACTGGTCGGTGTGGCCTGGACACACCTCATGAAGGAGATACGGCTGATAGGAAAATCATATAGAGTAGAGCTGGGAGCCTTTGTAGCCTTGTGGTAGGCATTTCACAGTGAGGTAGACATCCAGGAGTGATCCTCTAGTCACACCCATGGCCTGTGTGTGGGTTTAACAAAAGTGTAGTCGCCCCTGCTGTGACAGACTGTTTACTGGGCAAAGTACAGGACAGGGGAGTGGGCACTTCAAAGTGGGCACCTCCCACAGCAGGGCGGACAAGTCCGGCAGCAGGCGAGCTGCCCAGGAGGGCCCCACCAGTCCCATTTCGGGTGTGAAGGAGGACACCCACGGGCCCAGGACTCCAGCACAGGAGGGCCCCGCAAGTGAAAGGTCGGATGGCGACTGAGCGGAAAATATTGGCCCGATCTGGTTCCCTGGGAACACATGTCAAGCACCGCTGAACAGGGCCCCGCCGTGACAAGCACCGCTGAACAGGGCCCCGCCGTGACAAGCACCGCCGAACTGGGCCCTTCAAGACAAGCACCGCTGAACAGAGCCCCGCCGTGACAAGCACCGCTGAACAGGACCCTGCCGTAACAAGCACCACTGAACAGGGCCCCGCCGTGACAAGCACCGCCGAACTGGGCCCCGCCGTGACAAGCACCGCTGAACACCGCCGAACTGGGCCCCGCCGTGACAAGCACTGCTGAACAGGGCCCTGCCGTGACAAGCACCGCCGAACTGGGCCCCGCCGTGACAAGCACCGCTGAACAGGGCCCCGCCGTGACAAGCACCGCCGAACTGGGCCCGCCGTGACAAGCACCGCTGAACAGGGCCCCGCCGTGACAAGCACCGCTGAACAGGGCCCTTCAAGACAAGCACCGCTGAACAGGGCCCCACCGTGACAAGCACCGCTGAACAGGGCCCCGCCGTGACAAGCACCGCTGAACAGGGCCCCGCCGTGACAAGCACCGCTCCGCTGGGCCCTTCCTGTCAAGCACCGCTCCGCTGGGCCCTTCATCTCAAGCACCGCTCCGCTGGGCCCTTCATCTCAAGCACCGCTCCGCTGGGCCCTTCATCTCAAGCAGCGCTCCGCTGGGCCCTTCCTGTCAAGCACCGCTCCGCTGGGCCCTTCCTGTCAAGCACCGCTCCGCTGGGCCCTTCCTGTCATGCACCGCTCCGCTGGGCCCTTCCTGTCATGCACCGCTCCGCTGGGCCCTTCCTGTCAAGCACCGCTCCGCTGGGCCCTTCCTGTCAAGCACCGCTCCGCTGGGCCCTTCCTGTCAAGCACCGCTCGGCTGGGCCCTTCATCTCAAGCACCGCTCCGCTGGGCCCTTCATCTCAAGCACCGCTCCGCTGGGCCCTTCCTGTCAAGCACCGCTCCGCTGGTCCCTTCATCTCAAGCACCGCTCCGCTGGGCCCTTTATCTCAAGCACCGCTCCGCTGGGCACCGCCGTCTCTGAACTGCTCCGCTGGGCCCTTCCTGTCAAGCACCGCTCCGCTGGGCCCTTCCTGTCAAGCACCGCTCCGCTGGGCACCGCCGTCTCTGAACTGCTCCGCTGGGCCCTTCCTGTCAAGCACCGCTCCGCTGGGCCCTTCATCTCAAGCACCGCTCCGCTGGGCCCTTCATCTCAAGCACCGCAGGCCCATTGGCAGGGCCGGATCTGTGTCGGCCAGGGCTTCACGAAGCACTCTGGCCACCATGCCTCCTCCAGAACCAGTGGAGTCTGTAATCCACTTGATGGACTGTGGCTTTGCACTCCCCAGGATGGATCAGTGGGCAAGCCACCCACTGTAGAGACTTGAGAGACTGTGGCTTTGCACTCCCCAGGATGGTACAGTGGGCAACCCACCCACTGTAGAGACTTGTGAGACTGTGGCTTTGCACTCCCCAGGATGGTACAGTGGGCAACCCACCCACTGTAGAGACTTGTGAGACTGTGGCTTTGCACTCCCCAGGATGGTACAGTGGGCATGGAGGCCCCTCGTGGATCTGGCGTCGTGGACTCAACTGGCTGAGGTGCCCCCCCTTCCCTTCCCCCTGAGGTGCCTGTAGTTTTACTATCTGATGCCCCTGCAGTGTTCTCTCAAATGGAATCGGGTCTCGTGTGGGCTTTGCCCATGTGTTTAGGCCCATTGGCCCACGAACAATGGATGATAGCCAATATGGGCCGGACATTTAACCTATGTATATATTGTTCATGATGTAATATATTTTATTTATATATTTCATATTTCACTTAACTTCAATTATGCTATAATATACTTCATTTTTAATTATCATTTTATTTTGTCTTGGCATTCTTCCGGGGGGTTTGGGGGGTGTCACTCTGACTTGTTGCTCTGCATTGATGTGTGTGTTGTAGTGGGTGAGGGTGGGGGTGGGTGTGTGGCGTATGTGTGTAACCGTAATGTTTTGCCTCTCCCCTCCCGTGTGTCGTAGGTGCAGTACTCACCGTTGTCTTCTGCGCCGGCGTTTGTGCTCCTGGTAGAGAAGCAGGTAGACAATAGCTGGTAGGATGTGTAGTTCTGGTTCCATGCTGTCCAGATTCCTCGTGGAGTGTGTAGAGGTGAGCGTTTTCCCGTTCGTAGTCTGTTTCCGCCGTGTTTTTATCGGCGGGGCTCCCGCCCCGGAAAAGGTGGTGGATTGGTGAGTTGTGATATGGTGGGCGGTACATTGTCTGCCGCCTGTCTGTTGGCGGTGACCGCCGCGCTGCTTGTCTGTACCGCCGTGGCGGTCGGAGTGTTAAAGTGGCGGGCGGTGTTGGCGGTTCCCGCCAGGGTCGGAATTCCATTTTTTGGGCCGCCTGCCTGTTTGCGGTTTGGCCGCCGCTTTTACACCGACCGCCAGGGTTGGAATGACCCCCTAAGAGCCATAAATGGATTTGTTACAGATCTCTATGGAGTTTACAATTGTTCAATATTGTGAGTCAAGCAAATAAAGAAAAAAACTTCTTCCTGCATTGTGTTACAGCCTGATAAAGTTGCTGTTGACAGTGTAATATGTATCATGCGGTTTTGATCTTGATTGCGTTGTGTGCTACAGCTTACTGCTTGGTTGATAATGATGCAGACTTTGAAGATGGTGTAGGCTGGTGAAGGGAGCATTTGGAGTTCTTTGGCAGTGAGTGAGGTTCTGTTAATTTTTCTGCAACCCTTGATCATTCCGGTAGTAGAAGGCTGTCAGAAGTGATTCCTAGACACTGGTGAGTGGGCTGTTGCTTGTATTAAGGTTAGCTAGGATCAGTGTTCACAGCTATTCTGAAGTTAGCTCCAGGCAGAAAAGCTCTCAAGCTGCAGAGTGTGATTAGGAGTTGTGTGTTTCTTTTGAGATATTAATTCAATGAGGAATCCTCGGAATTTGTTGGGATAGAAAAGTCCCTTACATGGTGACAGACGTGCATCCCTGACCTGAGTGCCCCTGCTGCAACGATATCTGGGTCCCCGGTGCTGATTTTTAGTGATGGATGAACAGGGATCATGCATGTGCACCATGATTTAGGCCTGTCTCACAGATTGCGATTTTGTTGGACTGGGAGGGATGTCTTAAGGGCTACCCACATAAGTGGTAAACAGCTACTGCCCTTAACAAAGGGATAAGTAGCACAAGCATGGTGGTGGCAGCATACTATGTTTTGTAATGAGGATCAGTAGTGTGAACAGGCATTTTTACCTGTGTCACCAGCCTACTCTTGAAAAGATACACTGCTGTGTGCTTAACTCACTCAGCATGTTTAGCATGTAGCGCTGTGCAGCATGTGTGTGTGAGCTGTGATGTATGTGTGCCCGAGTTGTACAATACTTATAGGCTTGTGGGTTCCATATTGGCAGCCCAGGGTCTTTAGGAAGGGATGTGGAGGTGGAGCAGGCCACCAGACAAATTTGTGATTTGCTACATCCCAGAGTGCTGGGTAGGACACACACTGCATGAAGCGAGAGTTAGGCTCTCCTGTGCCCTTTAAAAAAGGTCTTTTTGATTTTGGAAAGGTCACTGGTCGGTGTGGCCTGGGCACACCTCATGAAGGAGATACGGCTGATAGGAAAATCATATAGAGTAGAGCTGGGAGCCTTTGTAGCCTTGTGGTAGGCATTTCACAGTGAGGTAGACATCCAGGAGTGATCCTCTAGTCACACCCATGGCCTGTGTGTGGGTTTAACAAAAGTGTAGTCGCCCCTGCTGTGACAGACTGTTTACTGGGCAAAGTACAGGACAGGGGAGTGGGCACTTCAAAGTGGGCACCTCCCACAACATGAACTTCAAAGACCAAGGCAGTCATTATGAACACGGCGGGAAACACAGCCGACTGCTGTGGCGGCGGTGAACAGAATGCCGCCATTGGCGGTGAATGGAAACCCGCCATATAATGAACGAAAATCCCAACCCCGCCAAAAATCACCAGATCAGCACTCCCGCCATGACCCTGTCGGTGGGAATCCCGACCTCCCCACCCCACCACCGCCAAGCACACCCACATCTGCCCTCCAAATAATGATGCACAAATCACCTTGGCGGACAGTGGAGGCCGAACGACCATTGGCGGCCTCGACCGCCACGGGCGGCAAGTGGACTTAACGTTAAGAAGTGCACACATTGGATAAGCGTGTAACCCACACACCTGGCACACATCCATAACCCCATAAAACACCCCCAGATATACCCCACAATCCTTTGCAACAAAACCAGGCCAAGAAGACGGAGAGCACCAGAGGCAGACATCGAACGCCAGCATACAGGAGACGCACACCGACCCACAGAAGAGCACCCTCAGTTCCCAGCCCGACACCATTCACCACACTCACCACACTCACCATGTCATCCCCCAAACATCCACGCTTCACTCGGGCTGAGGTGCAGCACACACTCATCGCAAGGAAGATGGAGCTATGGCAGACCATTGTGAACAGGGTCAATGCAGTGGGACACAATCCACGCATCAGGGACGACATCCGGAAGAGATGGAACGACCTGCGGGGGAAGGTCAGGGGCATGGCATCAAGGCACCACATCATAGTGCAGAAGACTGGGGGAGTTCCTCCACCAACACCACCAGAATACACAGACTGGGAGGAAAAGGTACTGGCTGGCTGTCTGCTATGTGTCAGTTAGTGACAGGCACACTTAACTATGATCCCCCCTCTGTCCTCTTGGAGTTGTTCCATCCTGTGTGGCACACTACTGTTCCTCAACACAAAGGAATCATGGACTGAACCTGGGAACATGGCATTCACATGTGAGATGTACTGGTCTGCAGTACATGCCATTTGGATGTTCATGGAATGAAAGTTCTTTCTGTTTCTGTACACCTGTTCACGCACTCTTGGGGGGATGATCGGTATGTGGGTGCCATCGATGGCACCTATGACATGGGGTATGTCGGCAAAGGCATAGAATTCCGACTTGATGGCAGGGAGGTCAGTACTTTGGGGAAAGCTCACATAGGACGGCAGGTGTCATACAAAAGCATTCAGAAATCTTGTCAGTACCATGCTGAACATTGGCTGTGACAATCCAGCACCCATGCCCACTGTCACTTGAAATCAGTCCGTGGCCAGGAAATGGAGTGCGGAGAGCACCTGCACTTCAGTAGGTATGGCATGCTGATTACGATTTCCCGGAGTTAGTGCAGGATCCAGTAAAGGACAAAGTTCCTGAATTGTTGCACGTGTGAGTCGGTAATTGATTATGATCTGACGCTCCACCATGGTCCTCATATCCACAAGTGGTCTGTACACTGATGGTGCCCTTCCTCGCCACAAGGGTCGGTACCTACGAGGGGTTTCAAAAAGGTGTGATGAAGACACATACATAGGCACACATTTCATCATTTGTGCACTGCATAGTTCATTGTAGTGACTCTACATTAACTGCTTCCTGACAGATCCACATCTACATCACAATGAGGGAACAGAGTATTTCATGTGTGGTATATTACAGAATGGACACATGCTTAGGTGCTTCATGTGGCTAGTAGGGTCTGCATTGTGCAAAGTTCTATTTATAGATGCGTAGTTACAGCCAAAATGTTTGCTCACTGTAATCCAGGCCTTTCGTTGTGGAAGTGACCTCATAGTGCTAGCGGTTGACGTCACAATGTAAGGCGGTGTTTACCGCCGTTCGCACTGTCATTGGTTAACATGGATACCAATGGGGAATCCTGGTGTATCATGATCGCTACCGGCGGTGACGGTGCACACCACCACGGAACGTACGCGAGTTAGTCATTGATTATTCTTGATTCCCTGATATTGTGCGGACAGGTACTCCACTGTGTGTACTGCTGTGGCCTGCCTCTGGCAATGGATGTGGGTCGTGTTGCAAGGGAAAGGGCCCGGCCTTCACCCAGGAGGAACTGGAGAGGCTAGTGGACGGGGTCCTGCCCCTGTATGCAAAACTGTACGGACAGCCAGAAGTACAGGTGAGTCTGGGTTTGGGGGGCACTGTGTGGATGTAATAGATGGTGTTGAATGGACATATGTGTGCACCTCTGAGCCTGCATGGGCCGTGATGCATGGCATGCTGCGTGCGTATGGCCTGTAAGTCTGAGAGTACTGTCCGTCCCATAGTGGACAATTAGCCATCTGTACCTATCTTGCAATTGCCTGACCTCTGTGTTTCATATCTGTGTCACCATAGTGGACGGGGTCCTGCCCCTGTATGCAAAACTGTACGGACAGCCAGAAGTACAGGTGAGTCTGGGTTTGGGGGGCACTGTTTGGATGTAATGGATGGTGTTGAATGGACATATGTGTGCACCTCTGAGCCTGCATGGGCCGTGATGCATGGCATGCTGCATGCGTATGGCCTGTAAGTCTGAGAGTACTGTCCGTCCCATAGTGGACAATTAGCCATCTGTACCTATCTTGCAATTGCCTGACCTCTGTGTTTCATATCTGTGTCACCCTTTTAGGTCAGCGCCCACCAGAAGAGGGCACTTTGGCATGCCCTCGCCAAGGAGGTGCGGACCCTGGGGTCTAGAACCAGCGGAGCACCCACTGCAGATAGAGGTGGGAGGACCTGCGGCACTGGGCGCGTAGGATCTGTGAAGCCCAGCTGGGGAAGTCCTCCCAACGTGGAAGGGGTGCCCATCGGGCACTGACCCCCCTCATGTGACGTATCCTGGCGGTGGCGTACCCAGACCTTGATGGGTGCTTGAAGGCTGCACAGCAGTCACAAGGGGGTGAGTACTCATTTCACAAACTTCAGTCTGGATGGATGTCTGTGTGTGCATTAGGGTTCATGCTGCTGGGAGGCAGGGACTCCGACTGGTGTCCATCCACTTTATGGTCCCCAAAGGGTGTAGGAGTGTCTTTGTCAGATCTCCCACACGTCACCTTCTTAGGTAGTCCAAGGGATGGGTGTAAAGCAGTATTCCGGTCAGTAGTCAGGGGCATGGCCATGGGCATAATGAACGGTGCTGCCTGTTGGGTGTGTCTTCTGGGTGGGTGTATGTCTGGCCATTATGTGCCTCCATTCGGCTATTTACAATTGTCTCTCCTCTCTCCTGTTTTGTCTCCCCATCCCTATTCTCATGTGTTGGTTTGGTACAGCAGCAACATCTGGCGAGGGAGCTGAGGGACCGGCAAATGGGGAAGCAGCAGCCCACAGATCCTCGGACGCAGAGACATCCGACACCCAGGGGACCAGTGGGTGGGAGGGCGAGGGGAGTTCCACAGGGGAGGCATCTACCACAGGAGGTAGTGACTCCGAGAACTCCTCCGATTGGGGCTCCCCGGCGGTGGTGGACCCTAGTGGCCACACCACTACAGGGACATCTTCCGCCACCCCCATTCCATCACCGCCCTCCCTTCTGCTCCCCACCGAGTTGCCCGTGCCCGCTCACCCAGAAAGGTGGGCGTCTCCTTCTCCTGCCCTACAGAGATCTTTTCAGGCTCTGGCCTCCTCTTGGACAGCAGCCAGTTTCCCTGGCCATTCCCTCCTCCCTCTAACATCCTCTACCCCTTCCAGCACCACACTCCCTTCACCCGTCCAAGGCATACATTCAGATACGCAGTCAAGCACATCAACACACAAGAAGCACACTTCTAAACACAAGCACCACACCTCCCAACACAAGCATTCACACAGCCAACAGACACATGCACACACAACAACATCCACTTCCCCCAGTGTGCCCACCTCTTCCGCCTCCCTGTCTTTCCCCTCTATATTCACACCCTCATGCACTGCACCTTCAGTCACTGTTGCTGCTTCTCTTACTGCACTTGCGACAATAGCGGACATCCATACATGCACCCCATGCACCACACCTGCACTCACCACAACTACTGTAGTTGGCACATGCAGCGTACTCACTAGACTTAGACTTGCAGACACCCACACAACATACATCCACACTAGCTGCCTGTCTTTTCCCACTGTGTCCTCCCCTCCTCCAAAAACACACAAATGCACTAAGACACCCACCCATCACACATTCATCACACCACAGCACACTGTCCAGTCACCTGCACCCACTACACGCACCCCTACACCACATACATCAACTGCCTCTGCCTCCACTCCCACGCCCTCATCCAGGACCACGCCAATTGCTCCGAAGAAACTTTTCCTCTCCCGTGCTGACCTCTTCCAACCCACTGGCCCACCTCGTCTTGTCCCCAAGCGTGCTCACCTCCTTGCCCTTTCCACTCCTTCCACTTCACAGCCCACCCCTGCCCGTCCTTCACAGCCCCTTCCCCAGAGAAAAAAAGGCCTGGGTTGAGCCTAGTCCATCTGGCTCCACACGCTCAAAACAACCCCCTTCAAAAAACAAGCCTACCCCCTCCACTTTCCAAACGAAAGTCCAAGGCCCACCCCTGTCGCAAATCCCCACCCCCACCACCCCCTGCCCCGTTCCGTGCCTGCATGCCCCTTTGTTTCCCCATTAGGTGGAGTACCGTGCACTTGTGGTAGTCAGGTAGGGTCGGTTGTGGCCCATGGCAATTGTAGCCATACGGACTGGCCATTGGCCCTGATTGGACTATTTGGCTCTGTGAGATTTCATTAAAGATTTCTGTGTGGCCTGTGTTTTGGCGGCACACTGTTGAACCCTGCCTTTCGTTTAATTGTTTCTGGGTGTGGAGCATTTGCATGTACTATGGTCAGTTGGATTAGCCTTGTGTCGGGTAATTACCTCTTGCTGTGGGGTGTATGACTTGTGCTGCTGTGAAGGGTTGGGGGGGCGTTCCAGGGTGGGTGGAGTGGGTGGGTATGTGATTGTGCCCTTTCCTCCCTTGTTTCGTAAGTTGCGGTACTTACCGTCGTCGTCTTCTCCGGCGGTCTCGGTCATGGAGGTATATGGCAAGGAGCAGGGCTGGCATGATCTGCAGCTCTCTATCCATGTCTGCTTCGGCACGTTGTGTGGCCCTCTGGTGAGTGTTTCCTTATATTTGGTTCATTTCTGCCTGGCTTTGCGTGGCGGTGGTTGCTGCCACAGAACTTGCGGCGGACTGGTGGTTCATTATTTGATGAGCGGGTTGGGCCTTTCCGTCGGCCTGTGTGCGGACTCTACCGTCAGCTGCGGCACTCCTCTGCTGGCAGTGGGTGGTTTTCGGGTTGCCTGTCTTTCGTTTGGTTCATTATTTGGCAGTCCGGCCTGCTCCTCTTTTGGCGGTGTTTACCGCCACCGCCGTCAACGCGGAACGGACCGCTGTGTTCATAATGAGGGCCTAAGACTCTAAATCACATCTGTGCCTAGAAATAGATTATAAACATTGTCAGACTGAAACTGTACATCATCATGGAGATGCTCAGTACAAGTTATACCTGGTGTGACGAGGAATAGGGACTAAAACGCAGCTAGTCTCCCTGCTAAGTGAAGAGAAATTACCTAGGAGAATCAAGACCACTCACCCTGGAACCTAGAGCATCAGCATTTGCCCGTCTGGTGAGACCAGAAAACACTGTGAGGAGGAAGAGAGTGCCTGGAGGGAGCTAGGCCTGGTTGTGATCCTGTTGAGTGGTAGATTCCAGTCCAATTCAAAACCACTACACCGACAGAGCCAACGACCATGTGCTGCTGTTTATGATCCCCATATTCTAGGTGTGATCCGTGATGAGGATAAGGGGCGTCAACTGGTGTAGCGCTGCGACAAAAAGATGGCTGTCACCCTGTGCAGTGCTGTGATCCAGAGGGGCTGTCACTCTGTGCTACTGTTCGGGATCACCGAATACCAGGTGGGGGCCATGGTGACGATAGGCAGCTGTCACTCTGGAGCAGGGTGCAACAGTGAAGAGTAGGGGGTTGTGATCCATGGAAGCAGAGAATGTATTCAACCACCCAGACTTAGAAGCATTCAAAACCAGCCACCGGACTCAGGAAGAGTTACCACATGACCAGAGGAGTGCCATGGAGGCCTGCCGTCTAGTTTGCTGCATCTAGACTTTTCTCACTGCTGGGACACTGACACTCCTTGGCCTTCTGTACTACCCACTTTAACAAGAGTGGGTAAGACTGATTACCCAGCCACTGGGGCTCTGGGTGAACTTGCTCTGACTGATGAGTTATGGTGTTGCAATATGTTGACTTTTTAAGAGCCGTCATACAACTTCTGAGACTTGTGCTCACTAGAGGGGCCAGCCTGAATGTTGGCTCATGTAAATGGGGAATAACCGCACTCCCTACAACACCTTGAGACCCTCAAGGGTGATAAGCTACGCTTTATAAATCTACATTTCATTTCCACACACGTATGCATTCATTTTTCAATCATGATCTTATCCGGTCAACGCCCTTATGAAGACAGTATATTATCTGTGATGTGCAGTTTTTCACTTTGTGTTCCTATATAAATGCTACTTCTCTCATTAAAGCAAATATCTGACTGGACAATCATTTATTGGGACTGCTGGGCATGTTTTGAGTCTTGTGCCCATGTAAACCTTGCACCTACCTCCTCACTGAGAAGCTTTGGACTGCTTGATGTGCGCTACCAATGATACCCAAGTGATGAAGGAGTACTCAGAGCCCATAGTAGATTGGGCCATCAGGAGTGAAAGGCCTCATTCACCAATGTTGGGCCTAATAGCCCTGCTTACCTTGTGGCCCTCTGAAAGGAGTTCCGACAATGGAATCTAAGGAATTTTACTCAGTTGATTAATTGTGGGGTAGGATAATCAAGGTTTGTCTGTGAGAGCGATTACTGTATACCTTCCAGTTAGTGGTCACTGGCACTAGCATAAACTCGAGGGATCAGAGCTTCAGGTATAATTAGACAATCATGTGTCAGTGGTATCAAGGCAATCTTTGAGCTGGATGATGTAATTTCCTGTTGTGATTTCATTGGTGGAGTTGGGTGCAGTCTGCAAACTGATTAATCCTGCTATTCGTGTTAGCCAGTAGGACTTTGGGGAGCTCCATGTAGGGTCCCATGTAGAGGTTAACTGGAGATCAAATGGGTCTCTGGGGACTCTGTGGGTTGCAGGGATGGTTCAGATCTGAGGAGGTCATCTGGCACTACTAGGATCTGCCATTTAATAGGATACACACCACTTAAAGATGATGACATTGAAGCACATCTGCGAGGAGAGGATGTTGAGCAGGATTTGATGATCAATGGTGGGATAACCTGCAGAAAGCTACAGCAGGATAAGGGTGCAAGTGTTGTTTTTAGAGAGTGGTATTGCTCTTGAATTTGTGGAAGGAGTTGAAGGGAGTGTGCCCTTTCGTTAGCCTTGGGTTAAGAAATCTGGTTGTGGAATATTTAATGGGACCCACAGCCATCTGACCTAGCACTGATGATTATGAGATGCTTTTCCTCATCCCATATTTGAGGTACCAGCTGTGTGTTGTTCCAGAATTCTGTTACTCAACAGATCTTTATGCAAACTCGATGACAAAGGTTTTCAGCACACCTAGAATGACAGTGTTTAAAGTTTAAACAATATAGGCACAAGTGGGAACCACAGCGAAATCTTCAAATCAACATGCTTCTCAGTTCTCAACCTTACTCGTAGCCCACGGTCTGGAAAAGAGGATTTGGAGAACAATACGGTGTTGTGGAAGACCCTGGTGAGCAAAGACAGGTATATGGCATTGATTTGTATTGCAGCATTCATATAGTGCTTGCAACCCCTATGTGGGGCACTGAAGTGCTTGCCTACATATATAGCATTCTACACCATGACAACAGGGAAACTGGGAGGACTGCTGTGCGACAGGGGGAGGACAGGCCCAGGGAACCTACTCTTCAGGAGGCACTTACAGAGATCCTGGGAGCCTAGCAACATTACCAGAATACACTGGGCCAGATCCTGGACAACTTGCAGGAGAACAGGCGGCTGGAGGAGGGACAATACCAAGGGATCAGGGAGGACTTGCACATCAACACCACCCTGGTCTCCATTGCAGGGGTGCAGACAGACATGGCATACATTATGAGGGAGGCAGTCTCACACCAGCGGGCCCTGGTCACCAGCCAGACATCTGAACTGCCTTCCACCTCTGCTGCCGCTAGAGGACAGGAGGCCCCGCCACAGGAACAACAGGCCACCAGTACCCCTCACCGTGCAGAAGGTGAACCATCTGGGAAACATTCCCTGTGATCCAGGCAGAAGCCAGAGACTATTGCCAAGACCCCCACCAGGATATGAGACTCTCCTGATTGTCACCCTTGTGTCCCACCCTGTCCACCTTTGCAGGAGGCTGGCCTGGTTTGCAGTGGGTACCTTGGGTACTTACCCCTTATACCACGTCCAGTTATCCCTTATCAGTGAAATGTAGTAGTGTTCTAGCAGCTTAGGCTGATAGAGGTAGCTATAGCAGAGCAGCCTAGGCTGAACTAGGAGACATGCAAAGCTCATGCAATACCACTTATAGTTACACATTACTTATACACACGTAAAGACAATACTCAGTGTTACCAAAAATAAAGGTAGTTTATTTGGGTGACACAGTACCAAAAATATCTTGGAGGCAATACTCCTTCTGGAGGTAAGTATTATACCCAATATATACACTAGACACCAAAATAAGGTAAATAATTAGACATAGGATAGTGCAAACAATATGAAATGCTGTAGAATGCAATGGGAGAAAATAGGTCTAGGGGCAACACAAACCATATACTAAGAAAGTGGAATGCGAATCATGAATTCCCCCTAGACAAGTGTAGTGTGTGTACAATCACTGGAAGAGTAAGAATACAGTCAAGGTAAGTAAATTACCCCACCACAGAGCCCAGAAAAGCAGGAGTAAAGTACTGCAAGTTTCCTTACGACACACTACACCTCATGATTGGAATTATTGCAAGAACCAACCAAGTCCTCAAACAACAAACAGTGGATTCCTGGACCTGAAGACATGCAAAGGAAGGAGACCAAGTTCAGAAGTTGAATGAAGTTCCAGGAAGGACAGGAGCCCCTCCCAACCCAGAAGAGGGTGCAAAAGAAGAGTTCCCATTTGGATGAAGACTGCAGAAATGCACCCTAGGAAGATGCTTTCGGGTTTGTGCATGATGCAAAGGATGTCCCACATCGTGAAGTTGGATGCAGGTGAGTTTTGGGGCTGGATTCCTCCAACAAGCCTTGGTTCCGGCAAAGTCACATTTTACGTCAACTAGGCGCTATCTGTACCCAGGGGAGACCTGGGGGCCTCAACTCTGTGTGAGGAGGAAGAGGGGGCTCTCAGCACTTCAGAGAGCCCTCAGAGCACCAGATAGCACCCACGGAAGTCCCAGGACATGGGGACAAAGGAGGTGCAAAATGCAGTTGATGCAGCACTACACAGGAAGGTCCCACACCGCCGGAGAACAACTCAGTGAGTTGAGCGTCGCAGGATAGAGTGCTGGGGACCTGGGCCAGGGTGTGCACAAAGGAATTTTGCCAGTAGTGCACATAGGCCTCAGGAGGTGAAGAAGACATGGTGCACAGGGATGCTGTTGTTCTGGGGGAATGCAAGGTCTTACCTCCTCCAAAGTGCGACAGCGGGACCTCAGGACAGTCTGTGTCGATGGGGTCCACCCTCTGTGTTCCAAGGAGCATGCTCATCATTGTGAGAGGAGTCCAAGAGAACCGGTTGTCGACTTAGAAGGTGCCCGTGTGAGCAGGGGAGTGACTCCGTCACCCCTTGGGAGATTTCTTTGGTCCTTCTGGCACAGGGTGAAGACAGGGAGTCCTCAAAGCGTGCACACCATGGAAACTGTTGCAGTTGCTGGCTAGAGATGAAGTTGCAGAAGAAAAGTATCCCTTGTGGATACTTTGTTGCTATTACAGTGGTTCCTGGAGCAGGCTGCGGTTGATCCAAGGTCAGATGATGAAGTAGTAGCTGCAGAGGATTCCTGCTGGAAACTTGCAAGTAGAATCTGAAGAGAACCCACAGGAGAGACCCCAAATAGCCCTGAGAGGGGGATTGGCTATTTTATCAGGTAAGGACCTGTCAGGAGGGGTCTCTGACGTCACCTGCTGGCGCTGGCCACTCGGGGCCCTCCAGAGTGCCCCTATAACTTGAAATGCAAAATGGCTGAAATCTGGGACACACTGGAGGAGCTCTGGGCACCACCCCTAGGGTGGTGATGGACAGGTGAGTGGTCATTCCCCTTTCCTTTGTCCAGTTTCACACCAGAGCAGGGGACAAGGGGTCCCTGAACCGGTGTAGACTGGCTTATGAAAAGAGGGCACCATCTGTGCCCTTCAAAGCATTTCCAAAGGCTGGGGGAGGCTACCCCTCCCCAGACTGTAACACCTATTTCGAAAGGGAGAGGGTGTAACACCCTGCTCTCAGAGGAAATGCTTTGTTCTGCCTTCCTGGGACTGAGCTGCTCAGGCACCAGGAGGGCAGAACCCTGTCTGTGAGGTGGCAGCAGCTGCAGTGCAAGCCTCAGAGAGCTGGTTTGGCAGTACTGGTGGTCCATAGTGGATCCCCCAGAATGCAAGGAATTGGCTCCCCAATACTAGATTTGGAATAGGGGATGATTCAATGATCTTAGACACCTTACATGGCCATATTCGGGGTTACCATTGTATTGACCTATATGTAGTGCACACGTGTAATGGCGTCCTCGCACTCACAAAGTCCTGGGAAATGGCCCTGAACTATGTGGGGGTACCTTTGCTAGTGTAAGGGTGCCCTCACACTTAGTTACTTTGCACCAAACCGTTAGCAAGTGAAGGTTAGACATATAGGTGACTTATAAGTTACTTAAGTGCAGTGAAAATGTCTGTGAAATAACATGTGCGTTATTTCACGCAGGCTGCCGTGGCAGTCCTGTGAAAGGGTTTGTCTGAGCTCCTTATCGGTGGCAAAATAAATGCTGCAGCCCAATGCCCTGTGTACCTAGGTACTATATACTAGGGACTTATAAGGGGGCTCCAGTGTGCCAATTGAAATTGGTAAATGAAGTCACTAGCCTATAGTGACAAATTTAAAAGCAGAGAGAGCATAAGCACTGAGGTTCTGTTTAGCAGAGCCTCAGTGACACAGTCAAGCACTATATATACACACACATGAGGCCATAAACTATGAGCACTGGGGTCTTGACCAGCAGGATTCCAGTGAGACAGGCAAAAACATACTGACATACAGGTAAAAATGGGGGTAACATGCCAAGAAAGATGGTACTTTCCTACACTTGCCAGACCGCTTTTGATGTCCTGAAGGCTGCCATGTGCACCGCACCTGTGCTGAAGGCACCTGACTACTTCAAGACGTTTGTTGTACAAACAGACCCCTCAGAGCATGGTATCTGATCAGTACTCTCACAGCTTAATGAAGAGGGCCTAGATCAACCTGTAGCCTTCATTAGCAGTAGGTTACTTCCCAGGGAACGTAGTTGAAGTGCAATAGACCGTGAAGCTTTTGCTATGGTCTGGGCACTGAAGAAGCTATGACCCTACCTGTTTGGGACTCACTTCCGGGTTCAGGCCTCCCACAGGCCCCTCAGATGGTTAATGCAGATGAGGGGTGAAAATCTAAAACTGATGAGGTGGTCTATTTCCCTACAGGGGATGGACTTTACAGTGGAACACCGCCCTGGTACAGAACATGCCAATACTGATGGTTGTCCAGATTCTTCTGCCTAAGTGATGAGAACTCCCATGAGGTTGGGTAGTTGCTCCGCACTTTCAGCTGGGGGGGGGGGGGCACGTGTTAGACCTGGCATTCTTGGCGTGGTCTCCCCTAACTTTTTCCTCTGTTTCCCAGGTTGTTAAAGTACGCTGGACTCTGTTTTTGCTGTTTTGGTTACTCAGGGAACTTTACCACTGCTATCCAGTGTTAAAGTGAAAGTGCTCCTATGTAAAATGTATGTGTAATAGACTTTCCAGGATTGGCATATTTGGTTTACTACTAAGTCCCTAGTACAGTGCACTAGAGGAGCCTAGGGCCTGTAAATGAAATGCTACTAGTGGGCCTGCAGCACTGGTTGTGCCACCCACATCAGTAGCCCTGTAAACATGGCTCAGACCTGCCACTGCAGTATCTTTGAGTGCAGTTTTAAACTGCTAATTCGACTTGGCAAGTGTACCCACTTGCTAGGTGTAGGAGGCTGGCCTGGCTTGTAGTGGGTACCAAGGGGTACTTACACTCTGTACCAGGTCCAGTTATCCCTTATTAGTGTAGAAGAGGTGTTTCTAGCAGCTTAGGCTGATAGCAGGTAGCTATAGCAGAGCAGCTTAGGCTGAACTAGGAGACATGCAAAGCTCCTACTATACCACTGGTGTCATATGCACAATATCATAAGAAAACACAATACACAGATATACTAAAAATAAAGGTACTTTATTTTTATGACAATATGCCAAAAGTATCTCAGTGAGTACCCTCAGTATGAGGATGCCAAATATACACAAGATATATGTACATAATACCAAAAATATGCAGTAATAGCAATAGGAAGTAATGCAAGCAATGTAAAGTTACAGTAGATTGCAATAGGAGCACATACGTATAGGGGCAACACAAACCATATACTCCAAAAGTGGAATGCGAACCACGAATGGACCCCAAACCTATGTGAGCTTGTAGAGGGTCGCTGGGGCTGTAAGAAAACAGTGAAGGTTAGAAAATTAGCCAACCCCAAGACCCTGAAAAGTAGGTGTAAAATGCACCTATATTCCCCAGAGAGCACAGAAGTTGTGATAGGGGAATTCTGCAAGGAAGACCAACACCAGCAATGCAACCAAAGTGGATTTCCGGACGAGAGTACCTGTGGAACAAGGGGACCAAGTCCAAGAGTCGCGACAAAGTCGAGAGTGGGCCGATGCCCAGGAAATGCCAGCTGAGGGTGCAAAGAAGTTGCCACCGGATGGTAGAAGCTGTGGATTCTGCAAGAACGAAGAGGGCTAGAAACTTCCCCTTTGGAGGATGGATGTCCCACGTCGTGAAGAAGCTTGCAGAGGTCTTCCCATGCAGAAAGACCGCAAACAAGCCTTGCTAGCTGCAAGGGTTGCGGTTAGGGTTTTTGGATGCTGCTGTGGCCCAGGAGGGACCAGGATGTCGCCACTTGGATGAGGAGACAGAGGGGGCGCCCAGCAAGTCAGGGAGCCCTCACAGAAGCAGGCAGCACCCGCAGAAGTACTGGAACAGGCACTTGGAAGAGGAGCTCACCCGAAGACACAAAAGGGAGTCCCACGACGCCGGAGGACAACTCAGGAGGTTGTGCACTGCAGGTTAGAGTGTTGAGGACCCAGGCTTGGCTGTGCACGAAGGAAATCCTGGAGGAGTGCACAGGAGCCGGAGCAGCTGCAAATCACGCGGTACCCAGCAATGCAGTCTAGCGTGGGGAGGCAAGGACTTACCTCCACCAAACTTGGACTGAAGAGTCACTGGACAGTGGGAGTCACTTGGACAGAGTTGCTGAGTTCCAGGGACCACGCTCGTCGTGCTGAGAGGGGACCCAGAGGACCGGTGATGCAGTCTTTTGTTGCCTGTGGTTGCAGGGGGAAGATTCCGTCATCCCACGGGAGATTTCTTCAGAGCTCCTGGTGCAGAAAGGAGGCAGGCTACCCCCAGAGCATGCACCACCAGGAAACAGGCGAGAAAGCGGCAGGATCAGCGATACAAGGTTGCAGTAGTCATTTTTGCTACTTTGTTGCGGTTTTGCAGGCGTCCTGAGCAGTCAGCGGTCGATCCTTTGGCAGAAGGTGAAGAGATAGATGCAGAGGAACTCTGATGAGCTCTTGCATTCGTTATCTAAAGAATTCCCCAAAGCAGAGACCCTAAATAGCCAGAAAAGGAGGTTTGGCTACCTAGGAAGGAGGATAGGCTAGCAACACAGGTAAGAGCCTATCAGAAGGAGTCTCTGACGTCACCTGCTGGCACTGGCCACTCAGAACAGTCCAGTGTGCCAGCAGCACCTCTGTTTCCAAGATGGCAGAGGTCTGGAGCACACTGGAGGAGCTCTGGGCACCTCCCCTGGGAGGTGCAGGTCAGGGGAGTGGTCACTCCCCTTTCCTTTGTCCAGTTTTGTGCCAGAGCAGGGCTGGGGGATCCTTGAACTGGTGTAGACTGGCTTATGCAGAGATGGGCACCATCTGTGCCCATCAAAGCATTTCCAGAGGCTGGGGGAGGCTACTCCTCCCTAGCCCTGATACCTTTTTACAAAGGGAGAGGGTGTAACACCCTTTCTCTGAGGAAGTCCTTTGTTCTGCCTTCCTGGGCCAAGCCTGGCTGGACCCCAGGAGGGCAGAAACCTGTCTGAGGGGTTGGCAGCAGCAGCAGCTGCAGTAAAACCCCAGGAAAGGCAGTTTGGCAGTACCCGGGTCTGTGCTAGAGACTTGGGGATCATGGAATTGTATCCCCAATGCCAGAATGGCATTGGGGTGACAATTCCATGATCTTAGACATGTTATATGGCCATGTTCGGAGTTACCATTGTGACGCTATACATAGGTAGTGACCTATGGATAGTGCACACGTGAAATGGTGTCTCCGCACTCACGAAGTCCGGGGAATTTGCCCTGAACGATGTGGGGGCACCTTGGCTAGTGCCAGGGTGCCCACACACTAAGTAACTTAGCACCCAACCTTCACAAGGTGAAGGTTAGACATATAGGTGACTTATAAGTTACTTAAGTGCAGTGGTAAATGGCTGTGAAATAACGTGGACGTTATTTCATTCAGGCTGCAGTGGCAGGCCTGTGTAAGAATTGTCAGAGCTCCATATGGGTGGCAAAAGAAATGCTGCAGCCCATAGGGATCTCCTGGAACCCCAATACCCTGGGTACCTCAGTACCATAAACTAGGGAATTATAAGGGTGTTCCAGTATGCCAATGTGAATTGGTGAAATCGGTCACTAGCCTGTTAGTGACAATTTAGAAAGCAGAGAGAGCATAACCACTGAGGTTCTGGTTAGAAGAGCCTCAGTGAGACAGTTAGTCATCACACAGGGAACACATACAGTACAGGGCACACTTATGAGCACTGGGGCCCTGGCTGGCAGGGTCCCAGTGACACATACACTAAAACAACATATATACAGTGAAATATGGGGGTAACATGCCAGGCAAGATGGTGCTTTCCTACACTAGGCCTAAACCTTCCCTTTTTATACATGTAAGGCTCCCCTAAGGTAGGCCCTAGGTAGCCCCATGGGCAGGGAGCAGTATATGTTAAAGGTTGGAAATGTACTTATGTGTTTTACATGTCCTGAGAGTGAAATACTGCCAAATAAGTTTTTCACTGTTGCAAGACCTATCGCTCTCATCGGGTAACATTAGGGCTGCCTTTAAATATTATTAAAGTGCAGATCCCCTTTGGGAGCAGATGGAAATATGGAAATGAGGGTCTCTCAACTTCTCAATTTCTGCTGAGAGTTCTGCCTCCCAAGTGGTGCCCTAACCTGTCCCTGGGCCCTTGAAAGCTGCAGCTGGTGGAAACGGAAAGAAATCCACGCAAAGACCGCTGTGCAGGGAAACTTTCGATGCACCACCGCCTCGCGGGTGATAAACGACGCGCTGCTGGCCTCGTGGCTTAAATAGACGCTCCACCTGCATCACAGCTGGAAGAGCGACGCAATGTGGCTGGAGAAACGACACGCAACACCTGCAGCAGCTGCTGTTAACGACGCAAGCCCCCATGAAGCGTGGTTTCTTGACACCCTCCGACTGGATTTCAACGCAACATCACTGGGCATGGAAAATCAAAGCAAAAGCCTGCCTGGACCCAAGGTGCCCGTCCGTATTGATGCATCACTCTCTTACAACGCACGTCGACCCAACCGAAGGAGGAACGACACACTTTCTCTCTTGCTGGCCTCTTTCAATGCACACTCGCCCGTGCGGCTTTATTTTGACACTATCCAGGTATTTTTGTGAAATAACAGTGTTCTCACTGTTTTGTAAGGATTAAGACGCTTTTTCTTTTTAAATTCATAACTTGACTTGTGCATGTCAGATTTTTGCTGTTTCGTTTAGATAAATATTACCTTCTTTTCTAAACCTGTGTTTTGTCATTTTTTACTGTTTTCACTGAGTTACTGTGTGTGTTGATATAAATACTTTACACATTGCTTCTGAAGTTAAGCCTGCCTGCTCGTGCCAAGCTACCAAGAGGGTAAGCGGGGGTTAACTGAAGGTGATTCTCCTTGAACCTGACTAGAGTGAGGGTCCTTGCTTAGACAGGGGGTAACCTGACTGCCAACCAAAGACCCCATTTCTAACATTAGGTAACACAGATAATGTGTGTGAGTCATAACGTAGGCCTATCTCACAGATTGTGGACAGGCAAGAGTACCCAAATTACTAACCTACCATTCATCACGCAATAAGCAGTAAAAGTGTGGTAGTGCCAGCATACCGTGTAGTTATCAGTAGTAGTGAACAGGTCCTTTTTACCCTGTGCCACTGGAGTGAGGCTTACAGGCCCATTCACCTTTTTGAAAGGTTTGCTGCTGTATGCTTATTCACCCTTGGCCTACATCATGTAAATGTGGAGCAATGACTCTGCGCTGGATGTATGTGTGTCTGAAAAGGGTACAGTACAGGGACAGAGCAGTACTGTCTAGTGCATACATGGATAGGGCATGTGCTGGATTATGTATGCCTGTGAGGAATACATTACATGAGAGTTGTAGTGCAGTGCATGTGCAATGAAAGTTTATGATGGGTGTATGTTTGCTTCCCTTAAGTACAATAAATGAAAGATGGAGTGTTGGGCCGCTCATACATGGTGAGTGTGTGTGCTGTCAGAGTGTGTGTTTACATATGGGACACCGTGGTACAGGATCGTAAAGCTACAGTGCTGAACAGAGCGCATAATCTGAATGTGTGTGCTAAATGCATGTGTCTGTAGTGGCACAATGCATGGAGGTGACAGCACTGGGCAGTAAGTGTGCCCTGAATGTACACTGAGTTGGTGTGCCTGAATGGGTACATTTTATGGAGGACCCTGGATTCCATTTAGGGAAACCCAGGCTTCCATAATGAAGATATGCAGAGTGGAGGAATCCCCCCATGACGATTTGTATATTGCTTCATTCCTCAGAGCTGAGTGGGACACACTGGAGGAAGAAAGGAAGGAAATTACTCTCCCTTTACACTTCAAAAGGTTGCTCTTGGATTCAGTGATAGATCACAAGCAAGGGGCATGGACACATTTCAGGAAAGAGATGAGGCTGATAAGGGAACCTAAAGAGCAGGGCTTGGAGCCTGGGACTAACCTTATGATGCACTTTTAACTATGGATGACATCTAGGTGTGAACTCTGGTCACTCCCCTGAATTGTGTTGTGGGTCGATCTGCTTTAGAGTCTTGCCTGCTGTGACAGGCATCCTTTTAGGAGGAAGAAAAGAAGAAATCTACACTTCAAAAAAAGCAGCACCCAACATAAAACTTCAAAGACTCAGACCCTAAATCAAATTTGTGTCTGAAAAAGGACAATAAGAAGGTGAGTTTGAGGGGGGCATGGCCACGTAAGATGGCCAACTAGCCACACTTCCTATGGCTCCCACTGGCCTCATCTAAATCTTGCAACATCCTGGGGCACACATGGCATTTGAACTGCCACTGACATTGTGATAACAATGTGGGGATGCACCAAGACTGCTGGGGAGGCAGTATTATCAACAGGGCACATGCAGATCGGAGCTCTTTGATGGCAGACACAATGGCGGCCTGAGGACCGGAACAGTGCCGGGAGCAAAGCCCCCCAGGAATGCAGATGCCTCTGTTGGGACTACTGATATGACACGTCATGTCACTATGGGACAGACATCTTGGGACCACCTGTATAATAACCTGAGACCCGTGCTGGAGTCCCTAAACTTGAGGGTGCAGGGGCTGCCAAAACCTGGGCACTGGTGGGTGATCCCCTGTTCTAGAGTGGGATGCACATCACACACTGTACTTTTAAACCAGAGAAGTGTGGTGCTAGGGTCTGCCTGCAGGGGGCCAAACTAACCCTGGTCATAGGGAAAGGGAAGCTGGCAATGGCTGCACAGTCCTACAAGACTGACAACTATACCCTCCCTTTGTCAATGGTGCGGGCTGCAGGGGAGCAGTCCACATGTGCCCAATCTGAGGAGGCGGGGGACCTGAAACTGGCAGGTCTCCTGGAAGAAATCCAAGGATCACATGAAGCTATGCTGGGCAAGATAGACATTGTTGCTATCAAAGTGAATCTTCTCTGTGATGATATGCAGAAAATATCAGAGAGGGTTATAGATGCTGAAGGCAACACTAAAGAGTTTCAACAGGAGATAGGGGCTCTGAAGAAGACTGTGGCTACGCTTCAGTCCTTATCTGCATGACTGGAGGAGCAGATCAAAGACTAGGATGGATGTTCTCATAGGAACAACTTTTGTTTCGGGAGTTCCCAGAAAAGGCAGAGGGACAATCGGACAAGTTTTTCCTAGAGGACCAGGTCATTAACACGCTGAAGCCAGAGCTCCCAAAGTTCTTCACCATTGATTGGGCCCATCGAGTGTTGGCTCAGATGCCCTGACCGGGGGATAAACTCCATGCCATAATTGCCCACCTATTTAATTTTAGAGATCGAGGTTCCCTCCTACCACATGTTCAGTTCCATGGGTCACTGCATTACGCGGGCAGGAGCATCATGGTATTCCCAGACTTTACCGACAAAGTGCAGGAACTTCGTAGAGATTTCCTGCAGGTAAAAAAGAGAATGCAAGACCTGAATCTAAGATACAGCTGATGCTCCCAGCAAAGCTCTGGGACTAGCATAATGGAAAGGCATACTTCTTCACCACACCGGGTGAAGCAGGTGAATGGTAGATACTCTCAGTGAAGAACAACAGGATCATCCTGTGAAACAGTGGGCCCAAAGTGGTGGCCCCAGCTGTCATTTAGCTCAAATACGGAGGCATTCTGGTGGCACAGAGATCAGTGCTGGGATACAGCAGCCAGGGAGGATACTGGTTTGCCAAGACAGAACATTGGAGGACTAAACTGTGTGCTGGACACTAGAGATGCATCCTCGTGACACAGAGGTGATTGAAAATTGAGAATTCCTGGGTGAAAATAATCTGGGATGACAGAGGAGAAAGCTGCAGTGATGAAACTTTGTTACTGGGCGGGGGAAGCCATGGAATGGGGTGGTATGCAGTAGGGAAATGAGAACTGGAGGAGAGAGTTATGTGAGGTGAGTCACAGAAGGTCAGGAGTACGGAAAGCTGTTGTAGCTGATTGCAGCCTAGAAGTAATACCTCATTATGGCACTGATACAAAGTCTAATCTGCTCTGAACTAAGCAGAGTCCCTAAGGTTATGCTGATAATGATAAAGCAAGAATTGATTAAGTATATTGGTTTTTATTAGATACTCATGCGTGTAGTCCTTAAAATACATTCCGGAGGGTGGCCACAGAGGGCTATGGTCCTATTAAAGGGTTTAAGTGCCTTTGGCCTTGCTGCTCTGGTGGGATATTAGGCCCTCGGCATGACACATTTTTGGAGGGGTAGAGGCTTCGGCCTCTGGGAGGGAGATGGGGCAGTGGGTGCTAAGGGCTGGCCCGGATGTAAGGGGCCAGAGTTGTTTGGGCTCCCTGCCTGTGGGTGGTGGGGGGGTTATTAGGGTATTTATGTCTGTTGCAAGAATTAACAGTTTGGATTGCTATACAGTGCAAGTGTCTGAGGTGCTGGACCACTATTTTGAGGAGAACTGGGAGAGTTCAAATACAAGAGCTGGCCAATATTGCCCGATCCCACAGTGTCAACATAATTTCCTACGCAGACGACATTCAACTCATCCTCTCACTCACCGACGACCCCTTCACCACCACAACCAGCTTCTACCGAGACATGACAAGCGTTGCTGATTGAATGAAGGACAGCTGCCTGCAGCTGAACACAGACAAGGTGGAAGTACTTTGGCAACAGCAGCAACACATGGAACGATTCCTGGTAGCCATCAGATCTAGGACCCACACCCACTCCCTCCGACCATGCCAGCAACCTCAGAATCATCACTGACAACAAGCTCACCATGAAATCACAGATCAACGCTGTCTCCTCTGTCTGCTTCCTCACATTGCACATGCTACATAAGATCTTCAAGTGTACCTCTACACACGAGACACACCGTGACACAGGCCCTCATCACCAGCCGACTGGACTACGGCAATGCCCTATACGTAGGAATCACCATGCACCTCCTACAGAGACTTCAGACCATGCAGAATGCCGCAGCCAGACTCATCCTTGGTCCTCCCCAACAAAACCACATCACACCGCACTTCAGGCAACTCCACTGGCTCTCCGTACAGAAGAGATGCCAATTCAAGCTTCTGGCCCACACATGCAAAGCTCTACACAACCAAGGACCTGTGTACATTAACCACTGCCTGAACTTCCACCAACCATCGAGAAGACTGAGCTCTGCCTCCCTTTCACTTGCCCATACTCCCTGCATCTACCAAAGCAGAAGCGGAGGACGCTTCTTCTCTCACGTTGCAGAAAACCTGGAGCAGCCTCCCCCCAAACCTCGGACCATCAGCTCACTTTCGGAATTCCACAGGGCCCTCAAGACCTGGCTGTTTGAATAAGCCTCAGGGACCTGCCCCTGAGAAGTGTGTGGTTGTGCAGCCACAGTAACTGGCAGAAAGAGTGCAAATGGGATTTTCTAGAGACCTGCAATTGTTTAGATAATTTTGTCCACACCAGTTGTAGGCAACAACTCCATGTGGAGGGAGACAAAGCTAGCAGAAGGCTTGCCCTCCTCCACTGCAGCGAGGCCCAGGGACCACCAGTACAGGAGATACACATGCAGCAGATTTATAACCTAGGTCTTTATGGCACATCTGCAAGGGGTGTATGCTGCGCCCGCTGAGAGTGCGCCACTGGCAGGAAGCACATGCCTAACTGGCTTGTGGATGGCAAGTCTCCCATAGGAAAGGCAGAAAAGACTGGATGCACCCTTTACTAGGTAAGAAACAGTAGTAGATCTGGGCATTGAGAATTGCTAAGGCCTGGTGGGGGGGAGGGGGAGAGTTGGCCTATGGCCCAGCTATACCAACAGAGAGCGGGCACTTTTGCAGACCACCTGTCAGAGGTATCCAATGAAGTATACAAGAGAGGTGAGCTGCCTGAGTCCATGAGGGAGGCGCTTATAGTTATGTTACCTAAGCCAGACAAGGACGTCAAGGAGATTACCTCCTATCGTCCAATCTCAGTGTAGAAATGTGGATTTTAAATCCTCAGCAAAGTTCTGGCATCCAGGCTGCAGGAGTATTTGCTACTGTTGAGCCTTTAGGACCAGTTAGTTGGATGAAGAGGGAAACTGGAAGCAGATGCTGCTATGGGGCACATGTGGAGGTGTTTCTCAGCCAGAGCTCTTGATGTTAGGTGTTGGGGTTCTAGACTTGGTTCCGTATATGGTAGGGCAGGTGAGCAGAGCATGAGAGAGAGCTATCAATCATGTAATGCAACATGCTCCTTATGTGTCAGACAAGTGTGTTTGGACGCTGTGCCTGTTTGCACAAATAGCTCAGATGACATCAGTGTGTAGGTGGAGATCCATGAGTTGTGACACATTATGGGACTTGTATCCCAATGATAGATTTATCATCCTGGAAGATGCAATGTAGACATTCCATTTGGGTACTGGGCAGTTCTTGCAATTTGCCAAAATAGCAGCTACAGCATAGAACATATGGCCGTCTTTTACAAACGTTCCTCAGGAATCACAGATGCTGGGGACAATGCTTAATATGGTGAATTAGTCAGCGACTGATACGCAGGTGTACAGGGCACTTTGAGAGGATATCCCGTTGCGCATCTTGCCAATACATAATAGGTGGCAGGAGGTGCTGGGTGATAAGGAGTGAGAGGTTGTACATGAAGGAGTGAGGGGGACCCCCAGCAATGCAAGATTGAAGCTCCTCCAGTACAACATAGTACACCAGATATACCTCACCCTGAATACATTGCATGTTATATACCCCAGACGAACGTCTTCTTGCCCGCACTGTTCACTGAGCGGAGAAGATTTTCTTCATATGTTATAGAGGTGCACTAAGCTCGATACATATTGGAGGACAATACCAAAAATGTTAAATATGGCCACAGGTTGGTCAGTCCCTAGGGATATTACACAGGGCCTGTTGTGGGTGGTCCCTGTTCGGAAGAAGAAAACTCTTAGTAGGAAATTTGTACTGTTGAGGCTGGTGCTTGCTAAGCATAGGGTGGCCATCTGTTGGTTGCTTCCTAGCTCCCCGAGGGTGGTGGATCGGTTACAGTATATGGTCGAATGGCCAGTGGCAGAAGAGAGCCATATGCGTAGAACTCGTAGAGATAACAAACTGGCAGATGACCTGGAGGCAATGCCGGCTATGCTTGCTGAGCTTCTCGAGCCCCCGGGTGCCTTAACCTACTGCGAGGTGGGTCAGGAATAGGCTGGGTGGCACCATAGATGGAATTTGGGTGAACTACTGTTCTGAGTATATATGTGATGGGTAGGAATGAATATGTGATTGGTGGGTGAGACTGGGCTTGCTCTGTGCTGGGGGGCAGAGGGCAGAGACCCTGATACAAACCTGCTCCCTTAAACAGCTGCTCTATATGTTCAACCATATTATCCTATCTGATCGTTTTAGTAGAGCACAGAGGGGGTGGGATCAAAATGTACATCAATGTGACAAGATGTACTTAAATGCAAATTAAAAAAATATACAAAAAACAGAAGGGAAGGTTGAGAACCCAAATCTGCCAAGTAGCCAGACAGACTGAGTGAGAAGGGGAAGCTCTGCAAGACTTCTACCTATGACCAGGACAGGAGGTAAAGGCTTGTTAATCTCACTGCTGGGTAAGGGGACACTACCCAGGAAAACCAAGACCATCTGCCTTGGAGTCTGGAGCACCAGCGCCTGCCTGCTTACCAAGACGTATTTACCCTGTTAGAAAACAGAAGTTTTGAAGGGAGAGAGGTCCAGTGGGGAGCAGTGCAGAGAGGAACACCTGAGCGAATTGTGAGATCACAGCTCATTGTTGCCCATGAGGGTAGGTCTGCCATGGACTGAGCCATGTGTTAAGCAATGTGCGAGTCTTGCTAAGCCCAAATCACCAGACTGCGGTGATCATGTATGCCAGGTGGGAACACCAGTAAAGTTGTTGCTGAAGGAGCGGTGAGATTTGTGACCACTGTGATGGTAGTATTTACACCAAAGGAGTAGGCGCTGGATTTACCAAGTATCTCAGCAAACCGGTGGGGGCAGCTGGTACCTATATTGCTAAGATGTTTGGGCCATCAACCGAGGAAAGGATTGAGACTGCGTTTGGCAAGTCAATCCCACACAGCGAGAGAACTGACCCTGACTGACCCCCAAGGGCACTGCAGATGATGCTGCACCCTCGTTGGGCTCCAGCCAGGAGCTGAGAAAGGCTGACTTTCTGGGTCTTTGTGAGCTGGAAGATGCTTTGAAAACTGGAGAACCCAGCAAGGCCACTCAAGAAGGAGAGCCTGTGCACCAGGTGCTTCTGTGTGGGCTGCGATCAGCCTGACTTCCCAGAGCCTGATCAGAACTAGAGGGTGCCCGCACTGAGATCACCCGCTGCAGCCCTGAACGTTACTGTGCTGCAGGTAAGACATGACTGGGCCCGTGGGGCCCCAGGGGACTTGCTGCTAAAGGTGCTACAGTACCATATAAAGTTTTCACTAACTCTTGACGAGTCAAATGGTAACTCTTGAGTACCATCTACTAGTGAGCATTCCCTAGATGCAGACATCAGTGAATGGGGAATAACCCTGAGCACGTTACAAGGAAAAGGGTGGGACAGGCATTTGCCTGACAGCTATTGGAGCCCTGACTTCAGGAGGACTGCTTTATTGCTCTTTCATATCGTTATTCCTTTGCATATGTAGAACAACAAATAAAATACTTATTTTTCTTGCAAAAGTATTTGACTGGACATTGATTTATTGTTCGCACTGTTTCCACTTTCAGCTATGAGTCGTGCTCACTTACTTGTCTGTATCTACACTTTCCCCAGAGAGAGCCTTTGACTGCTCATCCACAGTTACCATTGAGAGTCAATATGCAGAAGGGTATTTGCTCCAGGTGCTCAGGATTCATTGTAGGTTGGCCTCTGGGACATAAGGAGTAAAAGGCCTCCACCCCCACGGTTGGCCCAGTAGCTCTGTGTGCCCTGTGACCCTCTGAAAGCGGTTCTGAAAGAATTATGTGAATTGGGAGATGTATAAGGTTTTGTTCTCATTGGTTTTTATGTATTATAAATTGTGTTTGAATAGTCTTGATGTTAATATAGATATATATATATATATATATATATATATATATATATATATATATATATATATTTTTGTTGTTTTGTTTTCTGAAGTGTTTGATCTGCTTATATTGTGCTTTCATTTCTGAATTATTTTGGTATAGCTATAAGTTTAGGTATATCATGACGTCTTGGTTAAGACAGTTTCTTCATCTTTTATTCACGTAATGTGATAATAGAATGTTATTTTTATGATATTTACTGTTGATTTGTTAGATGCTTTTATTTACAGTAGGTTGTATGCTATAGAGCCTATGTCAGCGGTTCTTATCCGGTGTTTCGCAGACCCTGAGAGTTTAAGTCACTTATTCAGGGGTGTGAGCACCTACATGACATATGACCATTACTTTCTGTCACTAATCATTTCGAGCAAAATAAGTATGAATATCGTTGCTCTTAAAAGGATAATAATTCATCGAGTAACAATAATAGTTACTTGACGCCTACTATAATGGCTTCCTATTGTGTCTGATATATGTATGAATAGAATCAATAAAGCATTTTAAAACAGTTAGAAGCTGATTAGTTTAGGATGGAGCACGTGTGAATGCACACAGTGACCGCTCTCATTCAAATGTGGTCCGACGTGAACTAGCCAATACCGTCTGTCTGAGAATTGCTGATAAGTGTTCTCGAAAATGATACGCTTCTACACATTTAGAGAACCAGTGTTTTAGCCACTCATTGATCTTTACACCTACACACTGGCAGGCTGTCCAAGAGGAGATTCTAGGCTTCACATTTTCCCATACACTGCTTTACAAGGTGTAGCACCTTCAGACTCCAGACAACGACTTCTTGTATTGTAAAAGGGGCATACCTGCATTTATTTAGCACAGCTGAAATACTTCCACATGCAGAGCACCACTTACCGGTAGGCAGCATGAACATCTGGTCCCCTAGCTTTATGCAATTGATGTCTTTCGCAACTTTTGATACAAAGCTGCCCTGTGTCTATCAGAAGCCACTATCAATATGGCCACTGCTTTTGTCCCACCATTTCCACTCAGGCCTTTGATTCAATATGATTGTAGGAAAGTACCATCTTGCCTGGCATGTTACCTCCATTTTTACTTGTGTGTCAGTTTGTTTTTGCCTGTCTCACTGGGATCCTGCTAGCCAGGACCCCAGTGCTCATAGTTTGTGGCCTGAATGTGTTCCCTGTGTGGTGCCTAACTGTGTCACTGAGGCTCTGATAACCAGAACCTCAGTGCTTATGCTCTCTCTGCTTTTAAAATTGTCACTACAGGCTAGTGACTATTTTTACCAATTCTGATTGGCACACTGGAACACCCTTATAAATCCCGTGTATATGGTACCTAGGTACCCAGGGTATTGGGGTTCCAGGAGATCCCTATAGGCTGCAGTATTTCTTTTTGCCACCCATAGGGAGCTCAGACAATTCTTACACAGGACTGCCACTGCAGCCTGAGTGAAATAACGTCCATGTTATTTCACAGCCATTTCACACTGCACTTAAGTAACTTATAAGTCACCTATATATCTAACCCTCTCTTGGTGAAGGTTAGGTGTAAAGTTACTAAGTGTAAGGGCACCCTGGCACTAGCCAAGGTGCCCCCACATAGTTCAGGGCAATTTCCCCGGACTTTGTGAGTGTGGGAACACCATTACACGCGTGCACTACATATAGGTCAATACCGATATGTAGCTTCACAATGGTAACTCCGAATATGGCCATGTAACATGTCTAAGATCATGGCATTGTCCCCCCATGCCAAATCTGGTATTGGGGTGCCAATCCCATGCATCCCCGGAGCACCAGCATGGTCCCCCGGTACTGCCAACCTAGCTCTCTGGGGTTTTCACTGCAGCTACCGCTGCTGCCAACCCACAGACAGGCTTCTGTCCTCCTGGGGTCTGGGCAGCCCAGTCCCAGGAAGGCAGAACAAATGATTTCCTCTCAGAGAGGGTGTTACACCCTCTCCCTTTGGAAATAGGTGTTAAGGGCCTGAGAGGAGTAGCCTCTCCTGGCATCTGGGAATGCTTTGAAGAGCATAGATGGTGCCCTCCTTGCATAAACCAGTCTACACCGGTTCAGGGATCCCCCAGCCCCTGCTCTAGCGCGAAACTGGACAAAGAAAAGGGTAGTGACCACTCCCATGTCCATCACCACTCCACAGGTGGTGCCCAGAGCTCCTCCAGTGTGTCCCAGACCTCTGCCATCTTGAATGCAGAGGTGTGAGGGCACAATGGAGGCCTCTGAGTGGCCAGTGCCAGCAGGTGACGTCAGAGACCCCTCCTGATAGGTGCTTAGCTAGTCAGTTGGCCAATCCTCTTCTGAGAGCTATTTAGGGCCTCTCCTGTGGGTTTCTCGTCAGATAACGAATGCAAGAGCTCACCAGAGTTCCTCTGCATCTCCCTCTTCGACTTCTGCCAAGGATCGACCGCTGACTGCTCCAGGACGCCTGCAAAACCGCAACAAAGTAGCAAGACGACTACCAGCAACATTGTAGCACCTAATCCTGGCAGCTTTCTCGACTGTTTCCTGGTGGTGCATTATTTGAGGGCTGTCTGCCTTCACCCTGCACTGGAAGCCAAGAAGAAATCTCCCTTGGGTCAACGGAATTTTCCCACTGCTAATGCAGGCACCAAACTTCTGCTTCACTGGTCCTCTGGGTCCCCTCTCATCTCGACAAGCGTGTTCCCTGGAACACAGGAGCGGGATCCAAGTGACCCCAACAGTCCAGTGGTCTCTCTGTACAAATTTGGTGGAGGTAAGTCCTTCTCTCCCCACGCCAGACAGTAATCCTGTGTACTGTGTGAACTGCAGCTGCTAGGGCTTCTGTGCACTTTTGCAAGGAATCCTCCATGCACAGCATAGCCCAAGACCGTAGCACTCAGTCCTGCATTGCTCAACTTGCTGAGTTAACCACCGACTTCGTGGGACCCTCCTTTGTAGTGTTGCGATGACTGCTGTGCTCATATTTCTTGAATGTCTGTTCAAGTGCTTCTGCGGGTGCTACCTGGTTCTGCGTGAGCTCTCTGTGCTGCTGAGCGCCCCTTCTGTCTCCTCCTCCAAGGGGCGACCTCCTGGTCCTTCCTGGGCCTGGGCAGCTCCCATTTTCTTGAACCGCAACCTTTGCAGTTAGCAAGGCTTGTTTGAAGTCTTTCTGCATGGAAATAACTCTACATCCTCCAGCACGCCATGTGACATCTTCTGACCAAAGGAGAAGTTCCTGGCATCTTCCGTTGTTGCAGAATCTTCAGCTTCTTCCACCCAGAGGCAGCCCTTTTGCACCTTCATCTGGGGTTTAGTGGGCTCCTGCCCCCCCCCGGACACTTTCGTGACTCTGGGACTTAGACCCCTTCCTTTGCAGGTCCTTAGGTCCAGGAATCCGTCTTCAGTGCTTTGCAGACAGTTGTTGTCTTTGCAGAATCTCCTATCACGACTTTAGTGTGTTTCTGGGGTAATAGGGAAACTTTACTCCTAATTTTCAGGGTCTTGGGGTGGGGCATTTTGGACACCCTTAGTTTTTTCTTACACTCCCAGCGACCTTCTACACATTACCCTAGGCCTGGGATCGCTAAGTGGTTTGCATTCCACTTTCTTAGTATATGGTTTGTGTTGCCCCTAGGCCTATTGCATCCTATTGTATTCTACAGTGTTTGCACTACTTTTCTAACTGTTTACTTACCTGATTTTGGTTTGTGTGTATATTTTCTGTATTTTACTTACCTCCTAAGCGAGTATATCCTCTGAGGTATTTTTGGCACATTGTCACTAAAAAAAAAGTACCTTTATTTTTAGTAACTCTGAGTTTTGTGATTCTTACGATATAGTGCTATATAAGTGGTATGGTAGGAGCTTTGCATGTCTCCTAGTTCAGCCTAAGCTGCTCTGCTATAGCTACCTCTATCAGCCTAAGCTGCTAGAACACTACTAATCTACTAATAAGGGATAACTGGACCTGGCACAAGGTGTAAGTACCACCAGGTACCCACTATAAGCCAGGCCAGCCTCCTACAATGATTACCTATTGATTTGAACTAGGCCTTATAGCAGTGTATAGGTGTTCTCATATTTACGCATGCGGTTGGAGAGGAAAGTCGATGTACTTAGTTTATATAGTGTGTACGTTTTGTGTATTATTGTTGAGGTTTCAAATTGTGGACATGGCATGGGGGTCCCTGGTTTCCATATGTGATTCAGTGGTGTCCTCATAAGTCCTCAGAAGTCAAAGATGAATAACCACTGGTTTAAGAAGTGTAGGAGTGCCATTTTTGTGTATTTTTTGCATACGATCTCATGCATTTATTGTACTTATTTGCATAACTTTGCATTTAGGGGTTTGATAAAGAGTTTATTGGTCTCCTAGCTTTTGGAAACAGTGTTCTTTTTGAAGAAGTTCTGTGAACTGATACAGTTTTGGATGATGTCTGCCTATTGTAGCTTTGAATTAATTGTGCCAGCCTTCTGTTCTGAGCTGTGCAAACCAGGAGGCACATTTAAGAAAAGTGACGCTGCACACAGTGCAGAACCACTTTTCTTGCGACCCTTTGCGACCCCCTAACGCCCCTATTTGTGCGCCTTATTTAAAGTATGGTGCACCATGGCAGAGTTAGGGGACTAGCATCATAATTTGTTAGGATAGTCTGGAGCTTTGCAGGATTAGCGTAAAAAATGTTGGCGTTAACCCTGCAAAGCCCATTGAGGCCCATTTTAATCAATGGTGTGCCTACTTTTAAAGCCTGCTCTGAGCAGGTATTAAAAGTGTTGAAAAAAATGACACAATTACTTAGATTTCTTTGTGCCATTTTTTCAGCAAAGGAACACCCCCTTTGCATACATTATGCCTGGCACAGGCATAATGTAGCACAATGGGTTGCAGAGTGGCGCAATGCATGCAGTGCACCACTTTGTAAACATGATGCGGCGTCTTTGGCCCTCTAAAGTCACATTAGCTTCTAAAATGTATGCTAATCTGGTGTTGAAATGGCGCTAGGGGCTCTTAAATATGGCCCCAGGTGTCCTTAAAGTAGTTAAGGAAGGGGTTTAAGTTTTCATCATTACCTTTGTACAATGTGGATTCTGTTAATGAGTAAAATTAGTCTATCATTTCCTTAGGTGACACAAAGGCCAAAGCAAATGCATTTTTACTTAGGGGCTCATTTAGAAGGAGCTTGCACTGCCATTGCATCATTTTATTTTATGCATCAGTGGTGCATTCTCTGGTCCATGTTGGCCTATATTAACAAAATGACTCATTAGGTCGAATGAGTCATTTTTGATGTAAATGAGTGTAGGAAAGTACCATCTTGCCTGGCATGTTACCCCCATATTTCACTGTATATATGTTGTTTTAGTTGTATGTGTCACTGGGACCCTGCCAGCCAGGTCCCCAGTGCTCATAAGTGTGCCCTGTATGTGTTACCTGTGTTATGACTAACTGTCTCACTGAGGCTCTGCTATCCAGAACCTCAGTGGTTATGCTCTCTCATGTCTTTCCAAATTGTCACTAACAGGCTAGTGACCAATTTCACCAATTTACATTGGCATACTGGAACACCCTTATAATTCCCTAGTATATGGTACTGAGGTACCCAGGGTATTGGGGTTCCAGGAGATCCCTATGGGATGCAGCATTTCTTGTGCCACCCATAGGGAGATCTGACAATTCTTACACAGGCCTGCCAGTGCAGCCTGAGTGAAATAACGTCCACGTTATTTCACAGCCATTTACCACTGCACTTAAGTAACTTATAAGTCACCTATATGTCTAACCTTTACCTGGTAAAGGTTGGGTGCTAAGTTACTTAGTGTGTGGGCACCCTGACACTAGCCAAGGTGCTCCCACATTGTTCAGGGCAAATTCCCCGGACTTTGTGAGTGCGGGGACACCATTACACGCGTGCACTATACATATGTCACGACAGATGTATAGCGTCACAATGGTAACTCCGAACATGGCCATGTAAATTGTCTAAGATCATGGAATTGTCAACCCAATGCCATTCTGGCATTGGGGGGACAATTCCATGATCCCCCGAGTCTCTAGCTCAGACCCGGGTACTGCCAAACTACCTTTCCCGGGGTTTCACTGCAGCTGCTGCTGCTGCCAACACCTCAAACAGGTTTCTGCCCTCCTGGGGTCCAGCCAGGTTTGGCCAAGGAAGGCAGAACAAAGGACTTCCTCAGACAGAGGGTGTTACACCCTCTCCCTTTGGAAAAAGGTGTCAGGGCTGGGGAGGAGTAGCCTCCCCCAGCCTATGGAAATGCTTTGATGGGCACAGATGGTGCCCATCTCTGCATAAGCCAGTCTACACCGGTTCAGGGATCCCCCAGCCCTGCTCTGGTGCGAAACTGGACAAAGGAAAGGGGAGTGACCACTCCCCTGACCTGCACCTCCCCTGGGAGGTGCCCAGAGCTCCTCCAGTGTGCTCCAGATCTCTGCCATCTTGGAAACAGAGGTGCTGCTGGCACACTGGACTGCTCTGAGTGGTCAGTGCCAGCAGGTGACGTCAGAGACTCCTTCTGATAGGCTCCTTCAGGTGTTGCTGGCCTATCCTCTCTCCTAAGTAGCCAAACCTCCTTTTCTGGCTATTTAGGGTCTCTGCTTTGGGGAATTCTTTAGATAACGAATGCAAGAGCTCATCAGAGTGCCTCTGCATCTCTCTCTTCACCTTCTGCGAAGGAATCGACTGCTGACCGCGCAGGAAGCCTGCACAACTGCAACAAAGTAGCAAAGACTACTGCGATCTTGTAACGCTGATCCTGCCGCCTTCTCGACTGTTTTCCTGGTGGTGCATGCTGTGGGGGTAGTCTGCCTCCTCTCTGCACTAGAAGCTCCGAAGAAATCTCCCGTGGGTCGACGGAATCTTCCCCCTGCAACCGCAGGCACCAAAGAACTGCATCACCGGTCCTCTGGGTCTCCTCTCAGCACGACGAGCGAGGTCCCTTGAACTCAGCAACTCTGTCCAAGTGACTCCCACAGTCCAGTGACTCTTCAGTCCAAGTTTGGTGGAGGTAAGTCCTTGCCTCCCCACGCTAGACTGCATTGCTGGGAACCGCGTGTTTTCCAGCTACTCCGGCTCCTGTGCACTCTTCCAGGATTTCCTTTGTGCACAGCCAAGCCTGGGTCCCTGGCACTCTAACCTGCAGTGCACGACCTCCTGAGTTGTCGCCCGGCATCGTGGGACCCTCTTTTGTGACTTCGGGTGAGCTCCAGTTCACTCCACTTCGTAGTGCCTGTTCTGGCACTTCTGCGGGTGCTGCTTGCTTCTGAGAGGGCTCCTTGTCTTGCTGGGCGCCCCCTCTGTCCCCTCACGCAATTGGCGACATCCTGGTCCCTCCTGGGCCACAGCAGCATCCAAAAACCCTAACCACGACCCTTGCAGCTAGGAAGGCTTGTTTGCGGTGTTTCTGCACGGAAACACCTCTGCACGACTCTTCACGACGTGGGACATCCATCCTCCAAAGGGGAAGTTTCTAGCCCTTGTTGTTCTTGCAGAATCCACAGCTTCTACCATCTGGTGGCAGCTTCTTTGCACCCACAGGTGGCATTTCCTGGGCATCTGCCCACTCCCGACTTGATCATGACTCTTGGACTTGGTCCCCTTGTTCCACAGGTACTCTTGTCAGGAAATATATTGTTGTTGCATTGCTGGTGTTGGTCTTCCTTGCAGAATTCCCCTATCACGACTTCTGTGCTCTTTGGGAGACTTAGGTGCACTTTTCACCCACTTTTCAGGGTCCTGGGGTGGGCTATTTTTCTAACCCTCACTGTTTCCTTATAGTCCCAGCGACCCTCTACAAGGTCACATAGGTTTGGGGTCCATTTGTGGTTCGCATTCCACTTCTAGAGTATATGGTTTGTGTTGCCCCTATCCCTATGTGCCCCCATTGCATTCTATTGTGACTATACATTGTTTGCACTGTTTTCTATTGCTATTACTGCATATTTTGGTATTGTGTACATATATCTTGTGTATATTTGCTATCCTCATACTGAGGGTACTCACTGAGATAATTTGGCATATTGTCATAAAAATAAAGTACCTTTATTTTTAGTATATCTGTGTATTGTGTTTTCTTATGATATTGTGCATATGACACTAGTGGTACTGTAGGAGCTTCACTCGTCTCCTAGTTCAGCCTAAGCTGCTCTGCTAAGCTACCTTTTCTATCAGCCTAAGCTGCTAGACACCCCTCTACACTAATAAGGGATACCTGGGCCTGGTGCAAGGTGTAAGTACCTCTTGGTACCCACTACAAGCCAGTCCAGCCTCCTACATTGGTTGTGCAGCGGTGGGATAAGTACTTGCAACTACTTACCACTTTGTCATTTTGTACTTTTCATAAGAGAAAAATATACAAAACAAGTTCAGTGTATGTACACCTAACCAAAAAGTTTTGCTTTTCTTCTCTTCCTCTTTCTCTAAGTGCTGAAAAGTACCTCTAAACTTTCAAAAAGTTCTTAAAAAGTTTAAAACAGTTTTTTTTCTGTTCTTTAAAAAGTTTTGAAACTTTTTCTTTCTTTTTCTGTCCCTTAAACTCTTGTCTATCATGTCTGGTACAGGCCAAACTCTTGATCTGGCCAGCATAGCTTATGACAACCTTAGCTGGAAGGAAGCAAGGAGTCTCTGCTTTGATAGAGGTTTAGGGGTAGGGAAGAATCCCTCAAGACAACTGTTAGTTAATATGCTCATTGAACAAGATAAGACCTTAGTTGGCACTTCAGGTGAGAAATTAGCTGATGGTTCCCACTCTGATTCTGGGGCACCCCCAGTGAAAGATTTGAGAGGGAACCTTCCCAACCTGCCCATTAGCAGGCCACCTAGCATGGCTGGTACTAATGTGACTTCACATCACAGGAAGAGTGTTACTTCTCATCACAGTAGGAGTGTTACTTCTGTAGACCAGAATGTTAGAGTGCCATCTGTTAAGGACAGGTCTCCCTCTGTTCATTCTCACCATTCTTCTGTGTCAAGGCATGCCCAACCCACCCTCCCTGAAGACAGAATGTTAGAAAGGGAGCTCAATAAATTGAGAGTGGAAGAATCCAGGCTGAAGCTCAAGAAGCAACAGCTGGATTTAGATAGACAAGCATTTGACTTAGAAAAAGTAAGGCAGAGGTTGGGGTTAGGACCCCATGGTGGCAGCAGCAGTATTCCAAATAGTCATCCTGCAAAAGAGCATGATTCTAGGAATCTGCACAAGATAGTTCCCCCTTACAAGGAGGGGGATGACATTAACAAGTTGTTTGCTGCGCTTGAGAGGGCCTGTGTTGTACAGGAGGTCCCTCAAAGGCAGTGGGCTGCTATCCTATGGCTATCTTTCAGTGGAAAGGGTAGGGATAGGCTCCTTACTGTTAAAGAAAGTGATGCCAATAATTTTACAGTTCTTAAGAATGCACTCCTAGATGGTTATGGCTTAACCACTGAACAGTACAGGATGAAGTTCAGAGAAACCAAAAAGGAGTCTTCACAAGACTGGGTAGACTTTGTAGACCATTCAGTGAAGGCCTTGGAGGGGTGGTTACATGGCAGTAAAGTTTCTGACTATGAAAGCCTGTATAACTTAATCCTGAGAGAGCATATTCTTAATAATTGTGTGTCTGATTTGTTACACCAGTACCTGGTAGACTCTGATCTGACCTCTCCCCAAGAATTGGGAAATAAGGCAGACAAATGGGTCAGAAAAAGTGTGAACAGAAAAGTTCATACAGGGGGTGACAAGGATGGCAAGAAGAAGGATGGTAAGTCTTCTGACAAGGGTGGGGATAAATCTAAAAATGAGTCTTCATCAGGCCCACAAAAACACTCTGGTGGGGGTGGTGGGCCCAAATCCTCTTCAAATCAAAACAAAGAAAAGAAACCATGGTGCTATTTATGTAAAATAAAAGGCCATTGGACAACTGATCCCAGTTGCCCAAAGAAAAGCACCAAGCCTCCTACCACTACAACCCCTGCTGCTACACCTAGTGCCCCTAGTAACAGCAGTGGTGGTGGGAGCAAACCTACTAATAGCCAATCCAAGGGAGAAGCTGGGCTCACTTTTGGTAATTTAGTTGGGGTTGGTCTTGTTAGGGAGACCACAGAGGCTGTGTTAGTCTCTGAGGGGGCTATTGATTTAACCACCTTGGTTGCTTGTCCCATTAATATGGATAAGTACAAGCAACTGCCCCTAATAAATGGTGTTGAGGTTCAGGCCTACAGGGACACAGGTGCCAGTGTTACAATGGTAATAGAGAAACTGGTCCACCCTGAACAACACCTACTTGGTCACCAGTACCAAGTAACCAATGCTCATAACAACACTCTTAGCCACCCCATGGCTGTTGTGAATCTCAACTGGGGGGGAGGGTTACTGGTCCAAAGAAAGTTGTGGTTGCCTCAGATTTACCTGTAGACTGTCTACTAGGGAACGATTTAGAGACATCAGCTTGGGCAGAAGTGGAGTTGGAGGCTCATGCAGCAATGCTGGGCATTCCAGGGCATATTTTTGGTTTAACCAGGGCTCAGGCCAAAAAGCAAAAAGGACAGGGTGACTTGGATCCTGGAAGAATGGACCAAGTGCTCCCTAAAGCTAGGGTTAGTAAAGGTAAAACACTACCTACTATCCCTCCCTCTACAGTGGATTCAACTTCTGAGGAAGAAGAATTTCCACCCTGTGCAGAACCTACACCAGAGGAGCTGGAAGCAGACACTACTGAGCTTTAGGGTGAAGGGGGGCCTGCCAGGGAGGAGCTGAGTGTGGCACAGCATACCTGTCCCACACTAGAGGGTCTAAGGCAGCAAGCTGTCAAACAAGCAAATGGGGATGTCAGTGACTCTCACAGAGTTTACTGGGAGGACAACCTTTTGTAAACTGAAGCAAGGGATCCAAAACCTGGAGCTGCCAGGATATTGGTGATCCCTCTGGAATACAGAAAGTTCCTCCTAACTCTAGCCCACGACATTCCCTTAGCTGGACACTTGGGGCAAATGAAAACTTGGGACAGGCTTGTCCCCTTGTTTCATTGGCCTAGAATGTCAGAGGACACAAAGGAATTTTGTAAGTCCTGTGAAACCTGTCAAGCCAGTGGCAAGACAGGTGGCACTCCAAAGGCACCCCTTATTCCACTGCCTGTGGTTGGGGTTCCCTTTGAAAGGGTAGGGTTTGACATAGTTGGCCCCCTTGACCCTCCTACTACTTCAGGCAATAGGTTTATCTTGGTGGTAGTGGACCATGCCACTAGATATCCTGAAGCAATTCCTCTAAGGACCACTACAGCTCCTGCAGTGGCAAAGGCCCTCCTGGGAATCTTTTCCAGGGTGGGCTTCCCAAAAGAGGTGGTATCAGACAGGGGAAGCAATTTCATGTCTGCTTACTTAAAGGCCATGTGGAAGGATTGTGGTGTGACATACAAGTTCACCACACCCTATCATCCACAAACAAATGGACTGGTTGAGAGGTTTAATAAAACTCTCAAAGGAATGATAATGGGACTCCCTGACAAACTCCGCAGGAGATGGGATGTCCTGTTACCTTGCCTCCTTTTTGCTTACAGGAAGGTACCCCAGAAAGGAGTGGGCTTCAGCCCTTTTGAACTCCTATTTGGACACCCTGTAAGAGTTCCTCTAACACTTGTGAAGGAGGGTTGGGAACAACCTTTAAAAGCTCCTAAGCAAGACATAGTGGACTATGTACTTGGCCTAAGATCTAGGAGGACTGAGTACATGAAAAAGGCCAGTAAAAACCTTCAGGACAGCCAAGAGCTCCAAAAGCAATGGCATGATCAAAAGGCTGTTCTGGTTCAGTACCAACCAGGGCAGAAAGTGTGGGTCTTGGAGCCTGTGGCCCCAAGAGCACTCCAAGACAAATGGAGTGGACCCCACATTATTGTTGAGAAAAAGGGTGAAGTCACCTACATAGTTGACTTAGGCACTGCCAGGAGTCCCCTTAGGGTGCTCATTGTCAATCGCCTGAAACCCTACTATGACAGGGCTGATCTCACCCTGCTCATGGCAACAGATGAAGGACAGGAAGAAGAGAGTGACCCTCTCCCTGATCTCTTCTCTTCCACAGAACAAGATGCTCTAGTGGAAGGTGTAGTTCTAGCAGATTGTCTTACTGCTGAGCAGAAAGACCACTGCATAAATCTCCTGGGTCAGTTTTCTGAACTCTTTTCTACTCTGCCAGGCACCACTTCTTGGTGTGAGCACACTATAGATACTGGAGACAGCTTGCCTGTCAAAAGTAAGATCTATAGGCAGCCTGACCATGTCAGGGACTGCATAAAACAAGAGGTTCAGAAAATGCTTGAACTGGGAGTGGTTGAGCACTCTGAAAGTCCATGGGCCTCTCCTGTGGTACTTGTACCAAAACCTCATTCCAAGGATGGAAAGAAGGAAATTAGATTTTGTGTAGACTATAGAGGTCTCAACCAAGTAACTAAAACTGATGCTCACCCTATACCCAGGGCAGATGAGCTAATAGATACACTGGCATCTGCCAAGTATCTAAGCACCTTTGATTTGACTGCAGGGTATTTGCAGATCAAGTTATCAGAGGATGCAAAAGCAAAAACTGCATTTTCAACCATTGGAGGGCACTACCAATTCACAGTAATGCCTTTTGGGTTGAAAAATGCACCTGCCACTTTTCGGAGGTTGGTGAATACAGTCCTGCAAGGGTTGGAAGCTTAGTGCAGCATATCTAGATGATATAGCTGTCTTTAGCTCCAGCTGGGATGATCACCTGGTCCACCTATGGAAAGTTTTGGAGGCTCTGCAAAAAGCAGGCCTCACTATCAAGGCTTCAAAGTGCCAGATAGGGCAGGGCAAAGTGGTTTATCTGGGACACCTGGTAGGTGGAGAACAGATTGCACCACTTCAGGGGAAAATCCAAACTATTATAGATTGGGTTCCCCCTACAACTCAGATTCAGGTGAGAGCCTTCTTAGGCCTCACTGGGTACTACAGGAGGTTCATAAAGAACTATGGCTACAGTGCAGCCCATCTTAATGACCTCACATCTAAGAAAATGCCTAAAAAGGTATTATGGACAGCAAACTGTCAGAAAGCTTTTGAGGAGCTGAAGCAGGCCATGTGCTCTGCACCTGTCCTGAAAAGCCCCTGTTACTCCAAAAAATTCATTGTCCAAACTGATGCATCTGAATTAGGGGTAGGGGCAGTCTTATCACAACTTAATTCTGAGGGCCAGGATCAACCTGTTGCTTTTATCAGCAGGAGGTTGACCCCTAGAGAAAAGCGTTGGTCTGCCATAGAGAGGGAGGCCTTTGCTGTGGTCTGGGCACTGAAGAAGTTGAGGCAATACCTGTTTGGCACTCACTTCATTGTTCAGACAGACCACAAACCTCTACTTTGGCTAAAACAAATGAAAGGTGAAAACCCTAAATTGTTGAGGTGGTCCATATCCCTACAGGGAATGGACTATACAGTGGAACATAGACCTGGGAGTACCCACACCAATGCAGATGGAGTCTCCAGATATTTCCACTTAGACAATAAAGACTCATCAGGTCATGGCTAGTCTTATTGTCCTTCGTTTGGGGGGGGGGGTTGTGAAGGAAAGTACCATCTTGCCTGGTATGTTACCCCCATATTTCACTGTATACTGTATATGTTGTTTTAGTTGTATGCGTCACTGGGACCCTGCCAGCCAGGGCCCCAGTGCTCATAAGTGTGCCCTGTATGTGTTACCTGTGTTATGACTAACTGTCTCACTGAGGCTCTGCTATCCAGAACCTCAGTGGTTATGCTCTCTCATGTCTTTCCAAATTGTCACTAACAGGCTAGTGACCAATTTCACCAATTTACATTGGCATACTGGAACACCCTTATAATTCCCTAGTATATGGTACTGAGGTACCCAGGGTATTTGGGTTCCAGGAGATCCCTATGGGATGCAGCATTTCTTGTGCCACCCATAGGGAGATCTGACAATTCTTACACAGGCCTGCCAGTGCAGCCTGAGTGAAATAACGTCCAGGTTATTTCACAGCAATTTACCACTGCACTTAAGTAACTTATAAGTCACCTATATGTCTAACCTTTACCTGGTAAAGGTTGGGTGCTAAGTTACTTAGTGTGTGGGCACCCTGGCACTAGCCAAGGTGCTCCCACATTGTACAGGGCAAATTCCCCGGACTTTGTGACACCATTACACGCGTGCACTATACATATGTCACGACAGATGTATAGCGTCACAATGGTAACTCCGAACATGGCCATGTAACATGTCTAAGATCATGGAATTGTCCCCCCAATGCCATTCTGGCATTGGGGGGACAATTCCATGATCCCCCGAGTCTCTAGCTCAGACCCGGGTACTGCCAAACTACCTTTCCCGGGGTTTCACTGCAGCTGCTGCTGCAGCCAACCCCTCAGACAGGTTTCTTCCCTCCTGGGGTCCAGCCAGGCTTGGCCCAGGAAGGCAGAACAAAGGACTTCCTCAGAGAGAGGGTGTTACACCCTCTCCCTTTGGAAAAAGGTGTCAGGGCTGGGGAGGAGTAGCCTCCCCCAGCCTCTGGAAATGCTTTGATGGGCACAGATGGTGCCCATCTCTGCATAAGCCAGTCTACACCGGTTCAGGGATCCCCCAGCCCTGCTCTGGCGCAAAACTGGACAAAGGAAAGGGGAGTGACCACTCCCCTGACCTGCACCTCCCCTGGGAGGTGCCCAGAGCTCCTCCAGTGTGCTCCAGACCTCTGCCATCTTGGAAACAGAGGTGCTGCTGGCACACTGGACTGCTCTGAGTGGCCAGTGCCAGCAGGTGACGTCAGAGACTCCTTCTGATAGGCTCCTTCAGGTGTTGCTAGCCTATCCTCTCTCCTAAGTAGCCAAACCTCCTTTTCTGACTATTTAGGGTCTCTCGTTTGGGGAATTCTTTTGATAACGAATGCAAGAGCTCATCAGAGTTCCTCTGCATCTCTCTCTTCACCTTCTGCCAAGGAATCGACTGCTGACCGCGCTGGAAGCCTGCAAAACTGCAACAAAGTAGCAAAGACGACTACTGCGACCTTGTAACGCTGATCCTGCCGCCTTCTCGACTGTTTTCCTGGTGGTGCATGCTGTGGGGGTAGTCTGCCTCCTCTCTGCACTAGAAGCTCCGAAGAAATCTCCCGTGGGTCGACGGAATCTTCCCCCTGCAACCGCAGGCACCAAAGAACTGCATCACCGGTCCTCTGGGTCTCCTCTCAGCACAACGAGCGAGGTCCCTTGAGCTCAGCAACTCTGTCCAAGTGACTCCCACAGTCCTGTGACTCTTCAGTCCAAGTTTGGTGGAGGTAAGTCCTTGCCTCCCCACGCTAGACTGCATTGCTTGGAACCGTGTGTTTTTCAGCTGCTCCGGCTCCTGTGCACTCTTCCAGGATTTCCTTTGTGCACAGCCAAGCCTGGGTCCCCGGCACTCTAACCTGCAGTGCACGACCTCCTGAGTTGTCCTCCGGCGTCGTGGGACCCTCTTTTGTGACTTCGGGTGAGCTCTGGTTCACTCCACTTCGTAGTGCCTGTTCCGGCACTTCTGCGGGTGCTGCTTGCTTCTGAGAGGGCTCCTTGTTTTGCTGGGCTCCCTCTCTGTCCCTTCACGCAATTGGCGACATCCTGCTCCCTCCTGGGCCACAGCAGCAGCCAAAAACCCTAACCACGACCCTTGCAGCTAGCAAGGCTTGTTTGCGGTCTTTCTGCACGGAGCACCTCTGCACGACTCTTCACGACGTGGGACATCCATCCTCCAAAGGGGAAGTTTCTAGCCCTTGTCGTTCTTGCAGAATCCACAGCTTCTACCATCTGGTGGCAGCTTCTTTGCACCCACAGCTGGCATTTCCTAGGCATCTGCCCACTCCTGACTTGAGCGTGACTCTTGGACTTGGTCCCCTTGTTCCACAGGTACTCTCGTCAGCAAATCCATCATTGTTGCATTGCTGGTGTTAGTCTTCCTTGCAGAATTCCCCTATCACGACTTCTGTGCTCTTTGGGGAACTTAGGTGCACTTTGCACCCACTTTTCAGGGTCTTGGGGTGAGCTATTTTTCTAACCCTCACTGTTTCCTTATAGTCCCAGCGACCCTCTACAAGGTCACATAGGTTTGGGGTCCATTTGTGGTTCGCATTCCACTTCTAGAGTATATGGTTTGTGTTGCCCCTATCCCTATGTGCCCCCGTTGCATTTTATTGTGACTATACATTGTTTGCTTTGTTTTCTATTGCTATTACTGCATATTTTGGTATTGTGTACATATATCTTGTGTATATTTGCTATCCTCATACTGAGGGTACTCACTGAGATACTTTGGCATATTATCATAAAAATAAAGTACCTTTATTTTTAGTATATCTGTGTATTGTGTTTTCTTATGATATTGTGCATATGACACTAGTGGTACTGTAGGAGCTTCACTCGTCTCCTAGTTCAGCCTAAGCTGCTCTTCTAAGCTACCTTTTCTATCAGCCTAAGCTGCTAGACACCCCTCTACACTAATAAGGGATACCTGGGCCTGGTGCAAGGTGTAAGTACCTCTTGGTACCCACTACAAGCCAGTCCAGCCTCCTACAATGAGGCCCTTAGCATAGATATTTAAAGGGGATGGCTCTTTCGTTTTGGAAATAACAACCTTGGGCGTCATTTACAAGGGCTGACGCATCACTGCGTTACAGCAGCGGTGCATCAAAAATTCTTGTGCAGTGCCAAGAGAGATTACAGCACCAACAATGCGTCATACAGTATTTACAATATGAGGCACCATGGCATTAGGTCTCTACAATGTGTTAGAAATTCTGATGGATCTGAGGGAACTGTTTGTTTCCCAGCGTATCAACTGCAAAAGTGGCGCATTGCTGAAATCGGCCTTTCAACCAACGCAGCTTCAAAAATGCATTGAAAATCAGAGGTAATGCATCAGTTTTGACTAACGCAAGTAGCCTATTGTGGGACCAATGTAAAAGACTTTGGAATGGTGGAATAGCACCTTCTACACACTTACATTGGTCCTGTATGTATTGTATGCAGTGTGGTTATGTGTCACATTACAGTGGGCATAGTCTACTTATTTGTATGTAGAGACCTGAGTATATGTGACTGTGTGATGTGATTGATTGCAAGTATATGTTGTAATGTTAAGTGACAATACATCTCACCTACCTTATATACCTGTTGTCCTTTGGAGTACGCTTGCCTGGACTTGGGGACCCATTCCTCCACGGAGAAGTGACAATCCTGGCCTGTCCTTACATGGAGTACACAATGTCACATAGCCTTGCTGCTGTGGGTGATCATATCATAGGTGCCATGGTACCAGGTTGGTCAAAGGATCCTACAACATGATTGTCACATGTGTAGACCCACTAGTAGTAGGGAATATGTGAAATACAGACATTTTCCAGGGCATAAAGTGATTTCAGATGATCAGATTCCTGTTACACAGTCTCTGCGTCAGTTCCTGCGCCTGGGTTGAAGAGGTGTAGAAATTTTGACTCATTCCAGGCTTAGTGCACGCATCTCAGAAATGCGTCACACATTGAAAAACTTGTAAATATCACTGCATCAGTTCTAAGTGGGTTTTTACGAGGGAACGCCTACCTTGCTTACATTAATAACTGTGACGCAGCCGGCTCCAGCGCAGGTATTTTTTAACGCAGTCCATCAAAAACTGACGCAGTGGGCCTAAGACATCATTTTGTAAATGTGGGGCAACATGGTACAAAGAAAGCACTGCTGATGCATCAAAACAATTACTCATCAGCTGTGCAAGCTTCTTGCAAATAAGCCCCCTCTGTCTGGCTGTTAGACACACTTTTGCTATTATGTGTATCGTGATAGTTTCCAAATCTATTGTTATTTTAATTGGTAAATAGTTATTGATTTTCGGTTTCATTCTGTTCAGCATAGGTTGTGTTCTGTTTGGTAGTAGTGCATGTATGAAGGGTATACGTGGGTTAGCCTGCGTGACATGGGCCATAATGCAATCAAGGAAAACTGGCCTCTTGGTTGCCTTTAAAATAAAGGATAATTGAGGTGCAATAGGTCCGGCACACTCCAAGAATGTGGTGTCACTGCACTTGCTGCACTTGTAGTATCTGTGCCCATTCTTAGGGGTATCCAAGGTCCCCATGCTACCTGTCTTTTTCTTCTCTCCTCGTCATCCCTCTTCAGGTCTTTTCTTTCTTTCACAACCTCTTACTTATCCCCTTCGTCTCTCTCTTTTTCTGTCTGTCACACTTCCTTATCTCCTTCCTCCCTTCTGTCCTGAAACCTTTTTTTTTGCCACCTTCTGCTTTCCTCTTCTCTTGCTTCTTTTGTTCTCCTTTCTCCCTGAGCCTTGACCTTGACTTCTCCCATCCTTTCACATTTTCTTCCCTTCCTCTTCCATTTTTAATTCTCGAATTTTCTTTCATCACTTTCCTCTCCTCTGTTTCTCCCTTACTGTATAATGTTTCCTTATGTTACTAGTCTCCTCCCACCGTCTCCAAGCGTAACCTCAAAGCAAGGCATTAGAAAGGAAAATTCTAAAAGGCCAGCATCAAACTAACTGCAGTTGGTGCAGGGCGGGCTGGGCTCCCTCTCACCTCTGGGCCTTGTTGCCACTGCACTAGCTTCACCACTGGTAGCTATACCCCTGAAGGTTGTGTTGTTCTCTTGTTATTGACCCCAGTGGAGTATAGCTTGAGAAATGGAGGTGGATATGTCTGAAGTGGTCCATCCATGAGACTTACAGAGTATTGTGTTATTATCTGTATGTGTTTTTGCTGTAGCAAATATATTTCATTTTTTTCATTATTGAAGTTATCAGATAATATAAAATTCTCTTCAGTGAGGATAACAGTAAGATATTCTAGGATGTATATTTCTGAAAATGTTTTTGGTGCTGGGTCAGATAGTCTTTCACTTTTTCTAAATATCGTTCTTATTGACATTCATACAGATGGTAATTCTCCTATACAGTGAGTAGGTATAATATGGGCATAGTCTTTAAGTATTGTTCTACTTGAAGCTGTGGAACGTGTTGAGGACTCTTTTAAATCTTGAATTATTGCAATTGTAATTACATTTATATAGCACTTACTACTCATGATGAGGCGTTGAAGTGCTTTATGCCGGGCAGAACCAAGGTTAGTAGTTAATTAAGTGGTTATTGTTGGTAATTAGGATTAGTCTAGTGCTCTCAGTGATACCTTTACATGTGTTTACGTCAGTGTCTTTGTGGGGCACTAAATTAATAGGAGTTGGGTTTGATCATTATTGGGGGTGGTATGTTAGTTCATGCAGATGGCAGGTGGGATTAGTAGATGAGCTAGAGAGGATAAGTTACAGCATATGACTTTCAAAGGATGTCAGTTTGTTATCTTTGGGGGTAGGTGTGAGCAATTTGCAGGAATACAAAACATAATGATTAAGGAAAATACGCACGTGCCTTAGATTAAGCTGTACTAAAAGAGAGGAGGGATGCAGAGGATATAAGGTAAGGAGAGAGTTGTTTAAAAAAATGGAGAGGTGACAAATGGAAGTTTTGAGTCAAGGTCAAAATTTTCATGTGGGGTTTTAAAACCGACAGCGTTCACAATAAAGATACACAATGGTAGACAGAAACATTATTTCCATAGGAGATGGTGCTGTATTAAGTACTTTTGGCAGACAATAAAATCAGGCAAACAGTTTGTCTACTGTTAGGCTACTGAAAGACCACTGCTTCACCATGGGCAGCTGATCAGCCAGGGCTTGGAAGCATAGGCTGAGCCTGACTGAAACAGTAACCTCATAATTAATTACCAAAGCAAATTGAGATCCATTTGAACGCCCCTGGTTTAGCATGAATTAGGATAATGGGAAAGGGCATTTTCACAGACAGTGAAAGTGCATTGCCTGACTTCCTGTAGCTGGAGGGAGGAGACCCAGACACTGAAGTGAGGATGGAGAGAACAGACTACCTTTTGAAAATTGCATGAAACTTTTTGTTTAACAGGAAGATGCAGCTTAGTCTTCCTGAGCATCCAGGGGCGAGGAGCAGGACTTCAGTTTCTGTTTTACAAGGTTAGGAAGTTTCTAGGTCAGGGTTGTTGTTTGCCTGTATCTGAATCAGGAAGGATGACATCACCAGATGCTGAGATATCACACATCATTGTGCCCATGTTGTGGATGCTCCAGCTTGGAGCCATGTGAGAAACCTATGAGGCAGCCTGTTTAACAATAGAAAATGTGCCTTTATTAATCAGCCAAATAAATAAATTGATGTCTCCTAATATCAGCAGCAAGCCGCAATAATGAATCTTGCACAGTTCACAGAAATAGTATGGTACGTGTGTTATGCACGTTTTTTTAACTATACGGACAGGGGCTTATTTACAAGCCCCTGGCGCAGGGCAATGCAGCAAGCAATATTGCTTCCCCCCCGTGCCACCGGCAGAAATGCACTGTATCTACAAGATGCAGCACATTTATGTCCTCTCCCCCTCCACTGGTGCACAATGGGATTACTAACGCTACACCTTCCCACACAAAAACAATCCATTGAGGCATTTTCCTCTTTCTATGTGTGCTGCAGAATGCAGCACACATAGAAATTGGAAACAGCAAGGAAAAATAAATATATTTCTCCTGATGGCGTAGGATTTTGATGCATTCCCAGGTTTATAGAGTCTTGTAAATCTGGGATGGCACCAAAACCCATGGGTGCTGCATGGTAAAACCCACAGCAATGCCCATGGAATGCCTCCTGACACAGTTTAAGGCAATGCAGCAACTTGCACTGCTTTGCCTTAAACCAGATACACAGGGCCATGAAAAGCCCCACAAAGTGGCTTTGCGTTGCCTTGTAGATATGGGCCTGCACTATGCGCCACTGGTGCATCACATTTTATGACCCACCGACAGCGCACAGGGCTTGCAAATAAACTCCACAATGCTAGAAAGTCTGGAAAATAAATAATAATAATAATAAAAAATACACCATCACATACTGTTTGTCCAGTGGCTGTGATGACACAGGCACACAAAATAGAATCAGCTTGTGTGTAAACAAAGGGGAAAACACCAAACTTGTTTATAGCATAGCATTCAAATACCAGTGCCCTTTTAATGGCTCACCAGCATGTTACAGTGTGGATGTCTAAAAATTAATAAACACACAATCAATACGATTCAAAGTGTGTCTTCATAATAGACAGCAGCAAGAAGCCAAGTGCCCTTCCATACTTTCTCAGAATCCAGAAGATGACATGGGGTTTCATAGGTTACAGTACATACTGCACAAATAATGCACAGCAAAGAGGACAAACACATAAATGGTACTTTCCAAACATTTATCCAATCATTAATCAGAATAAAAAAGATTGCCTATATGTGAGGATTGCAATCAGAGTCAAGAACAACTTTATTAGGTCTAGCTAGACCATGAAAGCATAAAAGCAATAAAAATGCATACAGATTAATACAACAATCAGTTTGCTATTAAAAAGGTGTTGAAAACCATTAAATAGAAATTATAATTAAAAAAATAGAGTCCCATACAGACACAGGCAAATAATAAAACTATGTCAATTACTACATAGTCAGCGTCGCCCTCTGCTTAATAGCACTTTGAATATAAATGGCGGTTAAAAAACTAATTTTCATAAAGGAAAGAGTCTGTAAATAATTAAAAGCTGCTATGCACTATTGGATATTTGCTGCTAATAAAAAAGTTAACAAATAGCATTTTCCCAGCAATTAATAAAATTTACAGAAGAACATAAAATGAATCGTGCTTCATGCTTTGCAGAGACAGGTAGGTACACTGCAGAAGTAGAAGCCCTGATGAGGAAAGCCAGCCAGATAGTGCTCTGTGCATAGTCTGAGTCTGACTAACAAAAATCTGTGGTGCTGGTTACACACCCTTGTTAGGTAATGTTCAATGCCAATGTTTACACAAATCCAGCGGGACGTGCTGTGTTTGGAGCTGCTGGGGCGGGACCTGAAGCCCCTTTAAATCTTTTTCGCGCGCCCGCTTGCCTCGTGGGACGCGCTGTGTTTGGAGCTGCTGGGGCCGGACCTGCAGCCCCTTCAAATCTTTTTGCGCACCCGCTTGCCTCGCGGGACGCGCTGTGTTTGGAGCTGCTGGTGCGGGACCTGAAGCCACTTCAAATCGTTTCGCGCAGGACGCCTCCGGGCGAAGCCCGGGCCAAGGGGGGCCCGTCCTGCACCCGTCAGTGCCTGGAAGTGGCTGGGGTGGGCTATATCTCTTTATTTTTTGTTTTCTGCATTGGGGTTTGGAGATTGGTGAGGCCTGAGTAGCATAGGCTTATTCCATTCTCCAGGTCCCCTGCTGCACTCTCTGAACGCAGATTTGTTCAAGCGTGCCACGGAGCCCTGGTCAAAGGCGGGCCTGTCCGTGACCGACTGTGACCATCTGAGGCCGGGCTGGGCTCCCCCTCTGGGCCCCAAGGTACGGTTTGGGGTTCTTTGATATCGTTGTGCTTACCTTCTTTCAATTTGCCCCCACATTGGTGTGGAGACTCTTGTACAGAATGGGAAAACGCAAGGTGAGAACTAGTTATGATTTGGGCCCTGCTAAATCAAAAATTTCAAAACCTAATAGAGTCACGCAACCTCATACCAATTGCGTGTCTAGAGAGATCGATAACTTAATAGAAGAAGTGGAACTAATTCTCAATAAAAAAGAGAGGAATGCTCGGAAGGGGCTGAAATTGGGGACTTTATTGCCGTTTTTAACATCTGGAACTAATTTTTCTGCTGACGTTTAGCCCATGAGTGTCCCGCCTCAAGCACTTGCTTCTAAAAGCCCTCCTAGAACTGTCAATTCTTCCAATTTGGAAGCCTCAGTTACTGATACTATTATTCATGGGATCACCTGTTCAAATTGTTTCTCTATTCTGGATCAACAAGACTTGGACAGTGTTCAACAGATCCCTTTGGCTCCCTTGCCCCCCAATTGTGATTCTCCTAGAGAAGAACTTTTAGCACTGGTCTTCAGTTTAAAGAGTGAAGTAGGAGAGTTGAAGCACTTATTGCTCGAAGTTCTCAAGCTTCTCAAGAAACCTGATCTACCTCTTCCTTGAGTACTGAAGTCATTGTCTTTGCCATGCAACCATTCCCTGGCACCTGTGTCCTCGTCAGTAGATTTGTCGTTGAATTCTGAGGTTGTTCAGGGGCCTAATCATAGGCCTCATCATAATAGAAATGCTGTGCCGCCTTTGGCAAAATCCATACCTCCTCTCTCTAACCTTGATTGGAATTGGGACACCACTTTAGGATCTGGCCAGTCCTCCTACATGCCTATTGAAAATTGCATTTATATGTGCAATGTCCCTTCGCCTTCAGCACAAACGTGGGAAGACAAATCTTCCTTAATCAACAAGGTCTCGCATTAGATCCGTCATGTCAGAGGTTGTGGCTCAATTATCCATGCCAACATTATATCGGCCAAACGATTATGTGGCCCATCCGGCAGGCGGGATACCATTAAACTCATCTTTTCAGGTCCCCTTCTGGTCACAGGCCTATTGCAGATGGAAGCTCGCAACCACACAAGGAAGGAACTTGATATATTTTTCAGTGACAGCAATTCTGCTTCAGGAAGGATGAGTTTGTCCACTCGATCAAGTATGTCTATGCCGGTACCAATCAATGCAACTGGCCATGTTGCTTTTATTGGGCCGACACCCAGCTCAGCTGTTGTGACTGATATGGGTTTCATTTGTAAACACATTAGTGCATGCGATTCTGAGCTTCAGGGGCTCACTTCAGATATTGATTGACTACGTTTTTCTAATCTCTGTCACCCTGGCATTAGACCTGACTCACAGTCTTTATCACATGCAAGAATCTTGTCAAGTTCAGGTGTTTATACTTTACGGGATCCTCAATCTGTCCTTATTGCAAACTCTAATCCTGTACTACATGTTGAACACAACAACACTCATTCCCCAGTCGATTCAACTAGTGAACCTACCTGTCGCACTGCACATTTAACAGGGATGCTCTTGTCGTGGAATGTGGCTGGCATTAAAAGTAAACTAGCTGACTCTGAATGGGTGGCTTATGTTGAAACCTTTTGCATTTGCATGTTCCAGGAAACGTGGGCTATGGAAAGTGTGTATAGGCAAGGGTTTTGTTCTTATATTAAAAATGCTACGCAGTCTCCCATAGGTAGGGCAATAGAGGGTTATGCACCTGGGTTAAGACGACTGAGGTGGGTGAAGTTAAGGAGATTTTTGTAGATTCCCCTGATATTTTGGCAATAGCAATACTGCCAAATTCAGTTTTATGTATTAATATCTACAATAGACAAGGCCCTTCCACTCATCGTTCTGCTACTATAGATCTCCTGCATAATCTCATATTAGACTGTCGTCCCAAATATCGCATTATCACTGCAGGCGACCTTAATGCGCGAATTGAATTTAACTCGGCATTTTTTGAGGCAACGCAGATTGAAGATGAAGTGTGGAATATTTCCCCTTTTCCAACGCAGCCAGTGCTATCTACTGTTTGTAGTAGGGTCTCTCAGATAATAGATCTTATAGTAATACATGGTCTTCACCTTGGCAATGGCCGGTTCCCAGCAGATACTCCCGCTAGACCAACTTTTTTTAGGGGATCAAATAGCAGTACTTTGGATTATGTTATGCTTGATTTAATGGTTTGGCATTCCATAATAGATGTGAAGGTGGGCCCACAGCACACAGGTGATCATGCGCCTTTACAAATTGTTTATGACAGAACTCTTTTATCAGGAGCCGCGTCTCTTTTTGTTTCCAATGCTCATGGAGCCTTGAAGCTGTCCAGTAACAGGCGTGCTGTGAGATGGGATTCATTCCAGAAGTCTAACTTGTTAAGGGATAAACTGCGTGCCTTTGTCTCTAGACACCAGTGTTTTGACAATCATTTTGTATTAACCTCATTGGAATTTAAGTCCTCTCACGGCGGACCTCTTTGCGGCCCTTAAGGAGTTGTTTACCAAAACTGTCATGAATCGAAGTAATTCCTCCTCTCTAACAGCAAGTGGTTTGACAAGAGGTGCCGAGAGGCTAAGAGCTTTTTGATCAAAGTATTAAGATCTAAGGATCGGGAAGCCATTGTGAGAGCAAGAAGATCATATGTCTCCACATGCAAGATGTGTAAATTCGAGCATGGGGAGAGACTATGGGGCGAACTTGCCGAGGCGGATAGGACCCATGATGTCAAACTTTTTTGGCTTCTGGTTACGCGTAGAGACTCAAATCTCTCATCCGTCCCAGAATGCCATATTGCCGCTGACATCTGGTTAACTCACTTTAGGGAGCGGTATGACCCCACATCTGATTCCGCTGTCATCAGTTTCGGAGGGTTATCGTCACTTTGCTCTTCAGCGATCTCTCTGCCCCCTTTCACTCTAAAAGAAACTGAGTTGGCAATTCTTGCCCAAAAATCAGGGAAGGCACCTAGGCTGGATGGAATTCCCTCAGATTTATATAAATCAGATCTGCCCAAATGGACTCAGTACATAAATAGGATATTGAATATTGCCTTGTCCACTAGGTCTTACCCTGACTCTTGGAAGAAGGCAATAATTGTGCCCATACACAAGAAAGGCGAGAAGAATCTTACAGGGACCTATAGACCTATCAGCTTACTAGACAGTTTGCAAAAAATATTTTCCTACCAGCTGTTAAGTAGGCTGAAGCATTGGATAGTGAAAAATCAAATTCTAAGCCGTCTCCAGGCAGGGTTCAGAGACAAGGTCAGTACTATCGACCAGGTTTTCCGCTTTATTACCATAAAGTGGAAGACCGTTGAGGTGGATTCAGGCCATCTTTTTGTGGCATTTGTTGGTTTGAAATCCACCTTTGACCTTGTCCCGCGTTCCAAACTGTGGGAAGTCATGAGTAAAGCTGGAGTCCCCGGCTCCATGCTTAATATAATTAAAGATCTTTATTCAGGCAATTGCGCCAAAGTACGATGGGGTCTGGCAGGTGATCTGACTTCAGCATTTCCCACAGTTCGTGGCGTGAGACAGGGTTGTGTACTTGCGCCCACCCTGTTTCTCCTATTTATCAATGCATGTATTCCCTACCTTTTGGATTCTCCTAGTGATGCCCCTAGTATGGGAGGGCAGAAGTTCCCATGTCTTTTATTCTCTGATGGTACCTTGTTACTCTCCCGAACAGCCGTGGGCCTTTCATGTTTGCTTGCAAGTTTCGTGGAGTTCTGTAAAGATCATGGCCTGGAAATTAATTCATCAAAACTAAATACATGTTGTTTGGAGACAAAAAGCAGAAAATGAAGAGACCTGTTTACCTAGAAGGTGTCCCACTGGAAAGAGTGGGCACTTTTCATTATCTAGGTGTAAAATAAGAAGATTCACACCACTGGCAGGCCCATCTCCAGAAATCATTAATGTGCCTGACGCAAAGGGCGGGTGGCATTGTGAGATTTGCAACCAGATTCCCCAGTTTTGCCCTGCCTCCTGCTCTAGAAATAAACAAATCACAAGCTGGGGGGGGGGGGGGGGGTTTGTATGGTGCCGAGTTATGGGGCCACTACAATCTGGAGAATCTGAATAGGGCGGAAAATCAGTTCTTAAAGATGTTGTTAAAAGTTCCATCAAGTACTCCATCTTTGCCCATCCGAATAGATTTAAATATTTTTCCTATTAACCAGATCGCTGCCTTAAGGCCATTATTGTTTTGGATTCGGCTATGGTCATCAGACGCTCTCATTCCATTTAGATGTGGGCTGCTCAATTTGGTGGGCTCTAACCCCAACACCAAAATTAAGTGGTGTTCCTATGTTGAACGGTCCTTATTTCACCTTGGCTTGGGGTACTATTGGAAGGATCCCTCTTCTATTCCCAAAAACGCTGCTCAGACACTGAAGGATGCTTTTTGGCTCAAAGTCCAAACTACACAATTCCATGACTGAATGAAAAAAATAAGTCTTATTAGTAGCTTTTAGAAGCAGGTATTATAGTGCACATTTGCTGTATTTAAGTGTAAGTCTATTAGCTTGATGCTTTAGTTGGGACTGGATGTTTCTTAAGCATTATATTTATGGAGAAAGATAAACTTTTTTTATACTATTGTTTTATCTTGTTTTTAACATTTCTCTTTTTAGAATTTGTTATTGATTTTATTGGTACTCCTTTTATAATCTTTTTCTGGATTGTTATGTACTGTACTTTTATGGTATGTTTTTTACCGAAATAAAGTAACGTGATGATGATGATGATACACAAATCCATATATATGCCTGGACAGTTAGCATATCAACCACACTTAAAATTCTCTCTTCCATTTGATTAACTAAAACAATGTTCTTTAGAGAACTGTGGAAAACAACTATACCACTGCTAGGAGAAGTAAACAGGTCTTTCCAACCCAGTCTTAGGCAAGTGTTGTGAATGTACTGTATCCAGGGAACTGTCATGCATTGGTCATGTTTCAGACAGTCAGCAGGCAAGGCCCTCTCAAATTAAGTCTGCCTCCTAGACCAAATTCTAAGCCACAAAATGAGTGGTTGCAACCTTATAAAGTCATTTATGTACCAAATCCCAACTTCAGAGTGGCATACAAAAGAGCTGATGCTTCTGGGGACAGATAGTAGATTTTAATAAAACCATTCTCTATTGTTTCCAGACTCGGCTAATCATTAATACCCCATAACCCAGCTCTAGAGGAGGCAACAGCACTACATTTGGCTTTATAGATGGCCACAAGTTTCTAAATAGGCTTATGGGCCAATCTTTGGGCAAGATTAGGAAGAGCCTCAACAGCTTTAGAGAATGCAACAGCTCTGCTAGACTTTACAGGGCCCTTTGCTAAATGAGTATCAAAGGGAATTCCTAGGTACGAGAGCAGGGGAACTTTAGAGCTGTTAACTCCAAATGTGGTGCTGTCCATTTTTTGGGCACCAAAGATCTTAACATTCATCTTGGTTTGATTGACCCTTAGATCTAAGTTGGTCAGAAAGTGGAAAACATGATCCAGCAGGTGTTGTAGGCCGATTGCTGTCCTGGCCGTTTGTACTGCCATTTGATAAATTTTGTTTTGACCAATGACTTTGTGTTTCACCACTGCGCATATTAGTTGCTCAATGTTCACCAGTAGCACATGGTATGTTTTGTTCAGTTTAGCCGCCTATGGGCTTTGACATGGCATTAGCCATTGCTTTCTGTATTCAGTTTAGCCGCCTATGGGCTTTGACATTGCATTAGCCATTACATTCTGTATTCTGCCTATTGGCTTTGACATGCTGTATCCAGTTTAGCTGCCTATTGACTTTGACATGCTATTAGATATTCTGCCTATTGGCTTTGACATGATATCATATATTACATTTTGTATTCAGCTCCGCTGCCTATTGGCTTTGACATGATATTATACATTACACTTTGTATTCAGCTCCGCTGCCTATTGGCTTTGACATGATATGATACATTGCATTTTGTATTCAGCTCAGCTGCCTATGGGCTTTGACATGATATAAGACATTGCATTTTGTATTCAGCTTAGATGCCTATTGGCTTTGACATGACACTAGACATTGCATTTGATATTTAGGTTAGCTGCCTATTGCCTTTAACATGACATTGCATTTGATATTTAGGTTAGCTGCCCATTGCCTTTAACGTGGAGTTAGACATTGCAGTTGAGAATCCAAGCTGTATTTTTCCAAGCTGTGTTTTTGCACCAGATGAACCAAGATGTTTTGCTCTCACAGTAGACTAGACCTGATAAGAGAGGGTACATGGGTGTTGTTTTTCTCTCTGCTTGAGCTTGGGAACAGGAGTAGTCTTGGAGACCTGGCCAGTCTCCAAAAGGCTTGCTCAGTTTCCCAGGTCTGAGAGGAGGGGGCACACCTTTGTAACGAATGTAACAGGCTGCAGAGAGTCAGATTCGAATCTGCCGGACCTCGTGCTGGAGCTTGGCGCCAGCTGCCAGCATCCCGTGTGGGTAGATGAAACTCTTTCTCGCGGCTGACAGGGGTCATCAGCTTGCAGACCTTAGAAAGATGTAGCTGTAAATAGTTCCTACACGGTGAAGTATTTGTTTTGCTTTGCATTCAATATCTTATAAATATAACCTGCTGTGTATATTGCAAACTGATATATTTTGTTTGATTAACGCGGACTGGAAAGCTACTAATTCGTCATTCATATAACAACAATAAAAGTCTTCTTTGACCTCAGAAGTGCATTTCTGTTGTGTTATGTTAGTGCTTAGAAACTAAATAAGAGGAAAGCACTACAATTGGTACCTGGAGTCGTGGGGTCGGTCATTAAGAGGTGATTAAAGGGTTTGACGAGTTAGTAGATTTCTAAGTGCACACTTTAAAAGTGTAATTGTTTTTTTGTTGTTTGGAGAATTACAGAAATTGTTTTCTGTTTGGAGAATCACAGTAGCACGGCAGACCATGTCTGAGAATACATGTGTTGATGAACTGCCTGATGGTGCTAAGAAAAACTGTGAATTGTTTTCTGTTTGGGGAATTACAGAAGAAAATGCATGTGTAGCTAAAAGGCCTGATAATGTTTTGAGAAATAATTCCCGTTGTATACAGGGAGTGCAGAATTATTAGGCAAGTTGTATTTTTGAGGATTAATTTTATTATTGAACAACAACCATGTTCTCAATGAACCCAAAAAACTCATTAATATCAAAGCTGAATATTTTTGGAAGTAGTTTTTAGTTTGTTTTTAGTTTTAGCTATGTTAGGGGGATATCTGTGTGTGCAGGTGACTACCACTGTGCATAATTATTAGGCAACTTAAAAAAAATATATATATACCCATTTCAATTATTTATTATTACCAGTGAAACCAATATAACATCTCAACATTCACAAATATACATTTCTGACATTCAAAAACAAAACAAAAACAAATCAGTGACCAATATAGCCACCTTTCTTTGCAAGGACACTCAAAAGCCTGCCATCCATGGATTCTGTCAGTGTTTTGATCTGTTCACCATCAACATTGCGTGCAGCAGCAACCACAGCCTCCCAGACACTGTTCAGAGAGGTGTACTGTTTTCCCTCCTTGTAAATCTCACATTTGATGATGGACCACAGGTTCTCAATGGGGTTCAGATCAGGTGAACAAGGAGGCCATGTCATTAGATTTCCTTCTTTTATACCCTTTCTTGCCAGCCACGCTGTGGAGTACTTGGACGCGTGTGATGGAGCATTGTCCTGCATGAAAATCATGGTTTTCTTGAAGGATGCAGACTTCTTCCTGTACCACTGCTTGAAGAAGGTGTCTTCCAGGAACTGGCAGTAGGACTGGGAGTTGAGCTTGACTCCATCCTCAACCCGAAAAGGCCCCACAAGCTCATCTTTGATGATACCAGCCCAAACCAGTACTCCACCTCCACCTTGCTGGCGTCTGAGTCGGACTGGAGCTCTCTGCCCTTTACCAATCCAGCCACGGGCCCATCCATCTGGCCCATCAAGACTCACTCTCATTTCATCAGTCCATAAAACCTTAGAAAAATCAGTCTTGAGATATTTCTTGGCCCAGTCTTGACGTTTCTGCTTGTGTGTCTTGTTCAGTGGTGGTCGTCTTTCAGCCTTTCTTACCTTGGCCATGTCTCTGAGTATTGCACACCTTGTGCTTTTGGGCACTCCAGTGATGTTGCAGCTCTGAAATATGGCCAAACTGGTGGCAAGTGGCATCGTGGCAGCTGCACGCTTGACTTTTCTCAGTTCATGGGCAGTTATTTTGCGCCTTGGTTTTTCCACACGCTTCTTGCGACCCTGTTGACTATTTTGAATGAAACGCTTGATTGTTCGATGATCACGCTTCAGAAGCTTTGCAATTTTAAGAGTGCTGCATCCCTCTGCAAGATATCTCACTATTTTTTACTTTTCTGAGCCTGTCAAGTCCTTCTTTTGACCCATTTTGCCAAAGGAAAGGAAGTTGCCTAATAATTATGCACACCTGATATAGGGTGTTGATGTCATTAGACCACACCCCTTCTCATTACAGAGATGCACATCACCTAATATGCTTAATTGGTAGTAGGCTTTCGAGCCTATACAGCTTGGAGTAAGACAACATGCATAAAGAGGATGATGTGATCAAAATACTCATTTGCCTAATAATTCTGCACTCCCTGTATATGTAGAAAAAGTGTGTTTTGGAAGTAATGATGACAGAAAGGTCTGGATACCTTTATCTGCTTACAGAGAAATGCAGGAGAAATGTAGGAAGTTGGAACATGAAAATAGGAATTTACGTGAGCAAATTAGCCCGACTGAAAGTTATAAAAAGGCTGTTTTTGAAGAATCTTTCTTGTCCCATTCCAGTAATGAGGGAGTTAAGACAGCTCCGAGCTGCACTGAGTTTTCGTGTGAGCCAGGGTTTTTGGCAGACAAAATGCATTCCTTAACTGATAACACGGACGAGAGAGACCCAGAATGTGATTTACGAGTAAAACGAAAGATTTTAGAGCAAGAGCCGACTTTCATTAGCTTGTTTGATTTTTGGAAAAAGAATAGCCCTCATTTGAGAGAAATCCTAACACTTTTGTATATAGTCACTGTGAAAAATAATATGCAGCTGCGCGCTTGTGATTTGGCAAATGAAATAATGCAGACTTTAGGTTTCTGCGCAGTGCAAGAAGGAAATACTTATGTACATTTAAATCAAGAACAAGGAAAGAAAATAGTGCCCCTAGATAGAATCATACAATGGATCTGGTACTTGCAAGACAGGGCTAGAGTACCACAGGTAAAAGAATTACCAATGAAATTGTGTGCACCATTTGAATTCGTGTCTACTGAAGATAAAAAGCATGTTTGTTTTACTAATGATTCATTGACTGAAATGTTGTTTTCTGGCACAGGAGAAGGAACAGCGTTGTATAATGTGTGTCAGATTTTAAAGCAAGAGCTACGTGAGATGTGTCATTTTTACGCTGATTTTTGGTTCATTGTTAATGTTTTAGCACCTAACTGGTTCAATTACCTTGCAGATGTTAATGAGAAAAATTCAGAGAGAGAAGTGTACACCCAGAATTCTGCCTTAGTGGGGATGGCTAAGTGGGTGCCCCAGAAATGTGAACAGCTGAGAGAAAAAGCCACTTACAGGTGGGCAGAGATGAGAGAGATGCACATTCCCCTAGATTTGATAAAAACTGTGCAGCACGCACAAAAGCAATCTGTCATGCAAGCAGTCACAGAGCAGTTGGGGAGAGGAACGTTACCAGAACAGAAATGGCAAATTGATCAGGTTTTAGGGAAAGTGATTGCTGCAAATTACCAAGGAAAAATCGAAATTATGCTGATACCTAGAAAAGAATCTGATTCATTCATACAAATTGGAGACAGAATGGCCCAAATTGACAAAAGTGCAGTGAGTGGAGGTTTGTTAAAGAAGGAGTCTGCCCCAGCCCTTCTGACAGTGCAAGAAAAGGGAAGCTGTGGCGCAGCAGATAAAAACCTCAGTGCTGATGTGTGGGCTGAAGCCCCAAGTGACCCTCCAGAACCTGCAGAGAATATAACAAAGGGCCCCAAAAACGTCCTGCTGATTATAAAACAGGGAAAGAAAGAGGAAGGGTGCAGTTTAAATGAAAAATGTTATTTGCAAGAAAAGTCATACTTGTTTCTTTTGCAGATCCTACCACGTTTCGCCACTGTCCCTGAGTGTGCTGTGTGGTCCCCCTTCCGGTGTGTGCGTGTGGGGTCGGGGAAGGGACCGAACCCCCAACCTGAACCTGGCTGAGTAAAGTGCCAGCACCATGGATCCATTTTGCGCAAACTGCGCCTTCAGTTCAAGTTCAACTTGTTTGATTGCATTCCCCTCTCGTATGGAACTCTGACTTTTGCTTATCTTCCAGCAAACCTTTCAGGTGGACCGTGCACCTTTACATGAGCAGAACTCATGCCACATCAAATTGCTAACACTGTTGAATTAGATACTCATTCAGAGAAAGAAAAAAAAAAAAAAAAAAAAATTGCCCAGTCTTTTCTATGTAGATGTATCTGATGTGAAAAGGTCATGAAATCAATGTGTTAATTCACTTCTATTGCTTTACAGGGATTGTTTTGATCATTCAAATCTGATTGGCTGATAATGTTTTTTTTGTGCTGATGTTTTTTTTGTTTTTTGTTTTTGTTTGAAACAAGAGATATGTGAAACAAAAATTCATTGGTCAAAGGGCGGAATGTACTGCCATTTGATAAATTTTGTTTTGACCAATGACTTTGTGTTTCACCACTGCGCATATTAGTTGCTCAATGTTCACCAGTAGCACATGGTATGTTTTGTTCAGTTTAGCCGCCTATGGGCTTTGACATGGCATTAGCCATTGCTTTCTGTATTCAGTTTAGCCGCCTATGGGCTTTGACATTGCATTAGCCATTACATTCTGTATTCTGCCTATTGGCTTTGACATGCTGTATCCAGTTTAGCTGCCTATTGACTTTGACATGCTATTAGATATTCTGCCTATTGGCTTTGACATGATATCATATATTACATTTTGTATTCAGCTCCGCTGCCTATTGGCTTTGACATGATATTATACATTACACTTTGTATTCAGCTCCGCTGCCTATTGGCTTTGACATGATATGATACATTGCATTTTGTATTCAGCTCAGCTGCCTATGGGCTTTGACATGATATAAGACATTGCATTTTGTATTCAGCTTAGATGCCTATTGGCTTTGACATGACACTAGACATTGCATTTGATATTTAGGTTAGCTGCCTATTGCCTTTAACATGACATTGCATTTGATATTTAGGTTAGCTGCCCATTGCCTTTAACGTGGAGTTAGACATTGCAGTTGAGAATCCAAGCTGTATTTTTCCAAGCTGTGTTTTTGCACCAGATGAACCAAGATGTTTTGCTCTCACAGTAGACTAGACCTGATAAGAGAGGGTACATGGGTGTTGTTTTTCTCTCTGCTTGAGCTTGGGAACAGGAGTAGTCTTGGAGACCTGGCCAGTCTCCAAAAGGCTTGCTCAGTTTCCCAGGTCTGAGAGGAGGGGGCACACCTTTGTAACGAATGTAACAGGCTGCAGAGAGTGAGATTCGAATCTGCCGGACCTCGTGCTGGAGCTTGGCGCCAGCTGCCAGCATCCCGTGTGGGTAGATGAAACTCTTTCTCGCGGCTGACAGGGGTCATCAGCTTGCAGACCTTAGAAAGATGTAGCTGTAAATAGTTCCTACACAGTGAAGTATTTGTTTTGCTTTGCATTCAATATCTTATAAATATAACCTGCTGTGTATATTGCAAACTGATATATTTTGTTTGATTAACGCGGACTGGAAAGCTACTAATTCGTCATTCATATAACAACAATAAAAGTCTTCTTTGACCTCAGAAGTGCATTTCTGTTGTGTTATGTTAGTGCTTAGAAACTAAATAAGAGGAAAGCACTACACCGTTAGAACTGAGTCATCGGCATAGATTAAAGTAGGAACACTACAATCACCTATGCTGGGGCAGTCAGCCCTGAGTTCAAGCAGATTCTCCTCCGGGCCATTTATATACAATGAGAATAGGAACAGTGGCAAAACATAACCCTGACGTATGCCCCTTGCCAGGTTAAAGGCTGAAGTTGTCTCTCCACGGCCATATCTCACACTGGCACCAAACGCAATGTGAAGCACTCTAAGGAAATTGACAATGTACTGGTCGACGGACAGAGAGTGTGCAGGGGAAAATAAGGGCAGCCCAGCCGGGTCGTTAATAGAACTGACTGAAGTTTCCATAGCTGGGCCCTCATAAATCTTCATAAAGTGGGATACCTAGAGGTCAGGGGGGCTCACACTGTCATTATTGGAGCTTTTGGCTTTCTAAAAATAGTTGCGATTATCTACAGTCAAAAATGCCTTCATGCCCCTTAGCTCTCTTGCTTGAGAGAGAGAGGAAAATGCTTCATCTCTAATAACTTTCTTCCTAGCTCTGAATTACTCTTGTATTTGGACCTACAACTTCGAACCACTTCCTGATCTCTGGGTTTCTTTTTTAGGACAACTATCAGCTGGTTATGTGCCTTGGTGTAATCAAGATTGAGCCATTTGGTGGGCGGTCGGCCTGACTTAACCGGGACCAATAATAGTTCATAGGCCCTGCTGCACATTCTATTGAAACTCTCCAGAAGCTTCAAGCCACAACACTGCCTATCGTCATCAACTAGACATTTTAGGAAATCCAGGAGCGAAGACACCACAAAATGCTCCAAGCCACAACCCTGCCTATAATCATCAACTAGCCATTTTAGGAAATCTGGTAGAAGATACCACAAGCAGAGTTAGAAAGGGGATTTCATTGATTTCATTGATCTTTGCCCATCTCTTAATAACCGTACAATTCCTAGAGAATGTTAAAGGCAGGGGATAATTCATGACAGCCTTGACGACAAAGTACGTGGCATGCAGTGAAGTGGCCAGCAGTCTATACTCACTCAGTGGGGAGTCATCAAGACTATAGTCCAGCATCCAATCCCTCAATGTCTGGAAAAAAAGAATAAAACCTATGTGACTCGGGGATACCCTTCCCACATAAGTAGGTGTGGTGACTGGTACTGTGCTCAAGAAATCAGTAGAGAAAATTAATATGTTAAATGCGTCCACCTGAGGGCAGTGAACAAAGTGGAGAGAGTTGTCCACCAGACCACAGATGCTGGCAGCATAGAAATGATGAGATCTCAGATTGTAGTCGACCTCCAATATCACAGCGTAATCCCCTTGGATGTTTCACTTTTCAATATCCTCTGACAATGACCCTACAAAATCGGTGGTAGAAGTGTAAAAAACATGGTTACACAAATTTAACAGTTACAAGCAAGTTGATTGACAGTGGAGCAGAATCATCTGTTAATGCACAGAGTCACACTGCAACCACAACGCCTGGGCTGAAAAGCTGAGGGAAATAAAAGTGGTAAGGCCCGCTTGGCATGGCCCATAAATCCTGCAATGGATGGTGTGAAATAAGTAATGTACCCATCCATAAAGACTGGGCCTTTAAGCCAGGTCTCTTGCAGGCAGATTACTGCATAAGGATTGATAAATTTGACCCAGTCTTGTCTACCAAACTTGCTTGCCAGACCCCCCAACATTCCATGAGGCTGTCAGTATTGGCTGGTTCTACCACATCCAGGACTCGAGAGACCTGTCTCCAGAGGGCGGAAGTCTTGTGGACATCAACAGTCTGGGGGACCCATGCTCCATCGACAGATTGCGAGTGACTAATGAGGTTGCTGCAACAGAGAGTCAATCCATCTAGTGCAAGATTGAGATAGAGGTAAACCTGTTGGAGGTCAAAATGGGGTATATGAGCAGCAGTGAGGTGAAAAAACCTGCCTGTGGGTTGTAGGAATATCCCAATGAAAGAGCCTCAATTGCAGCTGTTTAGGTCCCAGCAAAACTTAGCCCATTTAAGATGTCTCCAGCCACCCTCCAGTTTCTAAAGTTGATCATAACACAGTCAGAGTCATGAGGTTTTGGAGTATTACCCCCCCCACCCCCAGGGAACTCAGCTGACATATTTTGACTTGGCTGGGGAGCAATACAGGCCTTCTAGTTTGCTATTCACCCAGTGAACCACCTTATTAGCCAGTTGATTGTAGTCCTCACGCATACCACCACTGGGGGGGGAATGTTTTTCAGTATCACCACAAATGAAGTCGCCTGGGTTGGGAGATCCAGCGTGTGGGCCCAAGAGGATAGAGGGGGCTGAGTGGGGGCACCACCAATAGTCCTGGTGGTTCAGGACCCTGACGGTTGAGGCCGTATCACACCCATTGTTCTAGAGAAAACATGTGTGCCAGCCCTTGATGCAGTAATGGGCTTGTCCTGCCTTAAGCAATCATAAGTGAAGCTTAGCAACAATTTGTCACGTACACTTGTGATTTGGTCATTTCTGAAGGCCTTGTGGTTACAGCGAGGGCACAGTGAGTTCAGCTACAGGCCAACAGGTCTCTGCACGTACTGCAGGCTCCCTAGTCCGTGTTACAAAATGGAACCTGACTCAAAATTAGTTCTAAATTCCCCTCCTCTGACCCTGAAGTGTCATTTACTCTCCTATTGCATGTGTTCACCTTTCTTCCTCATTTACTAGCACCTTGTCCTGTGAGAAAGTAGCCTCTTTCTAGCATGGTTACCCCCATTTGTGGCCTGTTTGTGAGTGTTTGTCAGTGTGTTTTTACTGTCTCACTGGGATCCTGCTAGCCAGCACTCCAGTGCTCATAGTTTAAAACCCTATTTGTCAGTGTGTTTTGCCTGTCTCACTGGGATCCTGCTAGCCAGGACCCCAGTGCTCATAGTTTGTGGCCTATGTGTGTTGTCAGTATGCTTGACTGTGTCACTGAAGTTCTGCTAACCAGAACTCCAGTGCTTATGCTCTCTCTACTTACCAAATTTGTCCCCATAGTTTAGTGACTCCAGATTCCAATTTTGATTGGCACACTGGACCACCTTATAAGTCCCTAGTATATGGTACCTAGTTACCCAGGGCATTGGGATTCCAGGAGATCCTTATGAGCTGCAGCATTTCTTTTGCCACCCATAAGGAGCTCATACAATCATTTCATCAGGACTGCCACTGCAGCCTGAGTGAAATAGTGCACACACTATTTCACAGCCATTTTTCACTGAACCAAGTAACGTATACGTCACCCATATGTCTAACTTTCATTTACTGAAGGCTAGGTGCAAAGTTACTGTGTGTGAGGGTACCCTTGCACTAGCAAAGGTGCCCCCACATCGTCCAGGGTCAATTCCCCAGACTTCGTGAGTGCGGGGATACCATTATAAGCGTGCACAACATATCTGTCAATACATATATGTAGCTTCACAATGGTAACTCTGAATATGGCCATGTGAGGTGTCTAAGATCATGGAATTGACCCTGCAATCCAAATCTGGTATTGGGGGGCCGATCCCATGCACCCTGGGGGCTCCACCATGGACTCCCAGTACTGCCAAACCAGCTCTCTGAGGTTTCCACTGCAGCCCCAGCTGCTGCCACCACACAGACAGGTTTCTGCCCTCCTGGGGATTGAGCAGCTCAATCCCAGGAAGGCAGAACAATCTATTTCCTTTAGGAGATAGGTGTTACAGGCTTGGAAGGGGTATCCTCCCAGAGCCTCTGGGAATGCTTTGAAGGGCACAAACGGTTCCCTCCTTGCATAATCCAGTCTACACCAGTTCAGGGACCCCCAGTCCATGCTCTGGTGTGAAACTGGACAAAGGAAGTGGAGTGACCACTCCCCTGTCCATCACCACCCCAAGGGTGGTGCCCAGAGCACCTCCAATGTGTCAATGGCGTTAGCCATCCTGGATTCGAAGGTGTGGGGACCCTTTGGAGACCGCTAAGTGGCCAGTGCCAGCAGGTCATGTCAGTGACCCCTCCTGATAGGTGCATACCTGGGAAGGTAGCCAATCCCCCTCTCAGGGCTATTTAGGCTCTCTCCTCTGGGTGTTTCCTCAGATTCGGTTTGCAAGAATCCTCCAGGACTCCTCTGCTTCAGCTTCTGACCATTGGATCAACCGCAGATTGCTCCGGGAACCATTGTAGGCAGGAAGAGCGTCAGAGGTCCCAGGAGGTGTGTCAGGGGCAGGAGCCCTTTAATTCCAATAACAGCGCTCCCGCCGTCGCGGGAAGCGCAGGAAGAGCGTCAGAGGTCCCAGGAGGTGTGTCAGGGGCAGGAGCCCTTTAATTCCAATAACAGCGCTCCCGCCGTCGCAGGAAGCGCAGGAAGAGCGTCAGAGGTCCCAGGAGGTGTGTCAGGGGCAGGAGCCCTTTAATTCCAATAACAGCGTTCCCGCCGCGCGGGACGCGCCCGGGCAAAGCCCGGGCCAAGGGCGGGCCCGTCCTTGCCCGTCATTGCCAGGAAGAGGCAGGGCTGGGCCACCCCCCTGACATTCATCCAAAGTCGTTCGGACTTGGCAACTTATATGTATGGTTGCCTGAAGGTACTGTGTTGCCATTTACCCCTAAAAAGGGTCTTTTTATAGAGGGCCTCAGGTCGGTACTCTCCCTTTATTGTTGTAACGCTCTTATCATTACCTGATAGATTTTGGAGTGGGGCTAGGCTGGGTCTCTGCCTCTTTACACACTGCAAGAGGTCTGCTTGTATCTAGAGTGCAATATTTATAGCTAACGTTATCACACGAGAAGATAATAGTATTAACTAGGTCTACCCCCTCCAGTCCTTCTTCTAATCTCTTTCATAAATACATATTGTGGACTGGTTCATAGAGCCGAAGCACTATATAGGCGGCTCAAGTCATGGGAAAACGTAAGGCATCAGAACCCCCAAGGGGGAAGGAGAAATCTATAAAAAAAACTTAGGAATGCGGGTGAGAACTGCACTATAGCTGAAATTGATGATCTTATCGAGGAGGTAGAGTCACTACTATGTAGCAGGGCCACCATCCGGGAGGGTCCCGATAAAAAGATTACCTCCTATTACATGAAGAAAATCGAACCAGAGGATGATAAAGTGATAGAGATTATCTGCCAGCAAGAGGGGGAGGCATCTTCCGATACTAGGACTGGCAGCCCTAAGGATGCTACAATTTGTTCCATACATCCATGCACCATTGATAATACTAGGAAGAAGGGCCATACGCAGGAGTGCGAACTTGTGTGCTCCAATAAATATGCAGTCCTGACAGAACTCGATAGTAGTAATGTACAGAATGCACAAGAGGGGGGATCTGTGGATGAGTTACACCCATTTATCCCAACTGTACAGTTAGATAGAGAGAGCACCTCTCCTCTCAATTTAGAACCAGTGAAACCTCTAAAACACAAAATAAGAACTATAGTAGACCTTTACGACCTAGTCACTGGATTAATCCAGGAAGTTAGGGATTTGAAACTTGAAGTAAGAACCTTAACAGAAATTGTGGAAAAGGAGGGGGGTAGGGGTACTCACAGAGCTCAATGCGAAAAGGAGTCCCCCCTATATCATTCCATCCACAAGGTAGACCCACATGTTCTCAAAATTTGAATACTAACTCCAAATCTACCCCAGCTATAGCTAAGATTTTACATCAACCACAGGGATGCATGAGAGGGGTAAATGGGGTAAATACTGGTTTCACGCAACTACCCTAGAAGAAATGCCAGCGATTTATGCCAAGAAACAGGGAATCCACGAAGAGAACCCCGTTTGATAAAAGGACCCAAAAAGGAAATCTTGAACCTACTCTGAACCCCTATCCCCAAGTATCTAATGATCACAACCATTACACTACATGGAATCGACATTCTGAGGAGGACAGGTTTCCTATTAGGACCAATGTTGTTTATCTGTTAAATGTTCCAAAATTGCCCTTAAATAGCAGAGAAGACGAGGATTCCTTAATAAATAAGCTTACACACTGGATTAGGGCCAAAAGACACTGTCTATCCATAATTCGATCAGATATCAGGGGGGCAGAAAGAATCCCAGGAGAGAAGGGGCAACATGACGTTATTGCACTAACATTTAAGGATGGAAGATTAATCAGAGGCCTGATTGACATGGAACAGAGAACCCCCGCCCCCAAAATCAATGCCATGAGGTTTAGTTCGGATCCATTAATTACCAAACCCCGAGTCCAGAGGTATAAGTACAATCACAATGAGGGATTGCAAAAGAGAAATGGTGATTCCAATCTAGAAACAGTAGATTGACTAATCCAGATAGATCAGGCACTAGTGGGACCAAACGGGGACCCAACAGTAGGTGAGCCCCACGAAGGGAATGATCTTCATGTTACAGGGGCAGGGAGTGTAGTGGAGTCTTTGCATAGTAGGAAAGATTTGACAGCCTATTTGAGTCCTACTTCCAATGTCATTAACCTAAACGGAAGGGGTCCTATCACCATGATCTCCTGGAATGTAGCCGGCTTAAAAAATAAGCTTATAGACCCCGAATGGCAGGACTATATTGATCGATATCATGTTTGTCTCTTTCAAGAGACCTGGCTTAAAGATCCACCGTATAAATTAGGATATAAAACCTACATTATTAGTGCAACTGCAGCTGGCAGAGGGAGACCGTCTGGGGGGTTGGTTGTATGGGTGAAAATCTCATTAAATGTCGAGATACGTATGCAAGCCACTGAGTCAGAGGACATTATATGGTTGGTAGTGGGGAAAAAAAATAAGATAATAACCCACTTGTTCAATGTATAAATAAGACCTAGAAGGACAAATTTGGAGTCTCCTGAAATAACTCTATTAGACGACCTGCTCAAAAAGATCCCAGTAGGAGAGACAATTATGATAGGGGGTGACCTTAATTGTAATTATGAACCTATAACTGGATTTGAATATTTAGCAGAAGATGAAGATCAAATGAGAGCAATTCCTTATTTAACAATAGAAAAAACTGTTCCGGCCACAGTGGCCGCACTGCAACTCATGGGCCTTACATTAAAGCACGGACTGAGGGCGTGCAATGGCAGAGTGGGTGAAGGAGGCCTTAATTTGGATACCTTCCAGAGAGGCAATTCAACCTCAAAAATAGACTACATTTTGCATAGTATAAGTACATGGGGAAGATTAGTGACTTTTAAAATAGATAAAAGAAGGGATAGCGACCACTTCCCGCTAATAATTGAACTCAGGGCCCACCTCCTAGATTTGGATTTGGAATATACAGAACATGACAAGGTGGAGTTACAACCCACCCTCAGTAACAATAGAAGGGTTGTAAAATGGCCAGTAATACTAGGCAATCTGGATATTATGACAAATATCTATAACATATTTTCTGATCTCCTGGAGCCTTATGCAGAAAACAAATCTATTGATATCCCTATTACGGCCATCCACCAATCAATGAGTATTGCACTAAGACCCGTCCTGACCAAACAGCTACAGAACAAGCACAAAAAGGAGAAGGTGCAAACCACCCCAAGCAGTCCATGGTACACTAACAAATGTAGGGTGAGGAAAAGAGTATTGATAGAGGCTTTAAAACAAAAAAATCAATTAGCCGTACAACAGGCAAGGGCCAGCTACAAGAAAACGCTGGCAGCTGCCCAAAGCAATTGGGAGGATCAAAAATGGCAAGATCTGCTGGAAGCAGCAAAAAGCAATGATACTAGGATCTTTTGGAAAATAGTTACCCATGGTAGCAAAGAGGGGATATTTACCACAGATCATCATATAGATCCCAAAACATGGGTTAACTATTTTACACAGCTTTACTCTGATCCCCCCACTCTCGATTTCTATCCCTCAAGACACAAAACCCTAGCTACCTGGGGCATCTTACCCGAGTTACAATTTAGTCTGGAGGAGACGGTGAATGCCATTGAAGTAATCAAGCCAGGAAAAGCCCCCGGTTTGGATAAGATCCCGGGGGATATGTTTAAACATAGCATAGAAATTTGGGCACCTTATCTAAATCTTTTAAGTAATGCTATAGCAAGGGGAGGTCTAATGCCCGAGACATGGAAAGGGGCAGAAATAATCCCAATCTACAAAAAAGGATCCAGGGAAGACCCAGGGAACTATAGACCAATCAGCCTCATAGATGCCATGCAGAAAATTTACGCTAGACAGATGCTGAATAGAATCAGTACCTGGATAGAAGAAAACAGCATATTGACTATATATCAAGCAGGCTTCAGACAGCAGACGAGTACAGTTGACCAGGCTTTTAGGCTATTGACAATAATGTGGAAATATACTAGACTAAGGAAAGGTCACTTCTATATCGCGTTTGTGGATCTGCGTGCAGCCTTTGATCTGGTGCCAAGAGATTCCTTATGGGCAGCATTAGGAAAACAGGGCATGCCAGGGAACCTCCTGGGCCAGCTAGAGAGGTTACATGAAAATACATTTGCAAAGGTTCGGTGGGGGCCAAAAGGAGAGTTGACAGACCCAATTCCTATCGAGAGGGGGGTGAGACAGGGCTGTGTGCTTGCCCCAACACTTTTCTCATTATACATTAATGATCTGGTTTATCATCTGAAACAAAGTAACCATGACTCACCAATATTGAACGGTGATCCAGTCCCCGCTCTCCTTTTTGCAGATGATACCATTCTATTATCTCAAACTCCCATGGGCTTGCAAACTCTATTAGACAAATTTAGTGAGTATTGCAGCATGAAGGGATTAGAAATAAATACAAACAAGACCAAATACCTGACTGTTAACCCCCATAAAGCACTCAAGAGAAACATTCGGATTAGAGGGCAGGCATTGGAACGAGTAAAAAACTTCAACTATCTAGGGATACTGCTTGATGCCAACTTGTCATGGGCACCGCACATCAATAAAGCTGCTATCTCCCTAACTCATAGTTCCATGGCAATTAGCAAAAATTACAAATGCTCAAGGTCTAGCATTGTGTCACCAGTATTTGAGATCTATAGGTGCAAAGCACAGGCTGCTGCTCTATATGGCGCCGAACTCTGGGGATTCACAAAACTAACCCCATTGGTTACTCAGGAAAATAATTTTATGAGGGGGGTACTGGCTCTCCCTCCATCCACCCCGCTGATTCCTTTAACCTATGATATTTACATGAAACAAATAGGTAAATTGACAGCCCTGAGGCCCTTGCTTTACTGGTGTAGACTTTGGACAACCCCGGAATTGATCCAATACAGGCAAGCACTAATTGAGATCATGGACTTGGACAAGGCCATCTCCCTCCCGTGGCTCCACTATATAAGGCAATGTTTTTACAATTTAGGGCTGAAATTTTATTGGGATGAACCGCATACGCTCACAACACAATCCAAGATCCGACTAAAGCAAGTATTTTGGGACTTCACCTTTAATAGCCCTTTCTATAGCAAGGATCTAGGTAGACTAACCCTAAGTTTCATGGATATTAAACCATTACCGAGTGCTGAGGAATGGATCGACACAATCCAACCTAGACGAGCAAAAGCTTTATTCATGAAGCTTCGATATGGGACTCTCCAGGTTAAGGCCTTTACTTTTAAATGGGGCCTTTCGAATGGGAGAAATCATGAGGCGACTTGTGAGCTGTGTATTATGGAGACTCCTGAAACGGCGGATCATGTTCTCTTAATCTGCAATGCCTATGGTAAACCAAGGAGGAAATGGATTCGACCTATTTGTAGGAATGTTGGAATCAGGAACTGCAATGAAGCAGCAAGATTCTTGAGATCCAGCACGATACCTTATATTGTTTTTGGTCTAAGCCGGTTTCTATTAGCAATTTCATTCATTAGAGACAAGGCGGGCCTGAGGCTATAGGTGCTCTAACCCAGGCAAAACTCCCACAGTTAATCTACGGTCCCTAAACTGATAATTGGGAGTCACCTTTGGTAATCCAATGGTCTCTGGTTATACAGTTAGCCAAGGATATATTTAGCCCAGGGGATATTGACATTACCCGGGAAGTTCTTGATTTATAACTTTATCTTGCCCCCTGGCATAAGGACCGTAGTCATTAGTCATTGGGAGGTTTTTCAAGTTACCTAGAATGGTCATTTGACACCTATGAAACTAGTCCAGTTATTTATTTATTTCTTTTCTAAAAAATCCCCCCTTAGCTAAACAAACAAGTGCCTCATGGCGCGGGAGGCACATTTTAGGGGTTTTATAAATGAAATATTGTAATCGATTCTTACTTATTCTTTTTAAGACCAACACCAGATAGTTTGTTTTTAGTAGTTAAGTGAATATTAATCGCTGTTGGGATAATGTGCCTATTGTATTACATAATTGTACCCCTTTTATGGCCTTTAATTGAATATAGGCATGTATGAATGAAAGAAATCGTTGGGTCCCAGGGACTGTTAACCAGTTCTTAAAATTAGCAAAATAATCCCTCATGTGATGGTGGTATGCATATTGCCAAGACTTCTAGAGGCAACTTGATATGCTAGAGGCAAATGTTCTTCCAAAAAGCATGAATCCCGTTTTTACAATGGTCACTAATTGTGCTAGCACATAGTTATTGCTACTAATAGTGAGATAACAATCCTAACTGTTTTTTGTATAAAGATTCATATTTAAAGGTATTTCATAATATGTTTATGGTGATGTGTATGATGATGTGTATTGTGTATTTTTATAGTGTTTTTATTGATCAACTGCTTATTCTTATAACATTCATATTTATAATTTGCCTATCTATATTGTATGGCCCTGGGGGAGCCCTGGTTTTGATCTTCATTATGAAGGGTCTGATTTATTGATTCTCTCAAAGTGTTTTAGTTTCCTTTTTAGAAATGTAAGATTTTTGTCAGTATGCTTTTATGGTATCGTTGGGTCCCAGGAACTGTCAACCAGTTCTTAAAATTAGCAAAATAATCCCTCATGTGATGGTGGTATGCATATTGCCAAGAATTTTAGAGGCAATTTGATATGCTAGAGGCAAATGTTCCTTCAAAAAAGTATGAATCCTATCTTTACAATGGTCACTATTTGTGCTAGCACACAGTCATTGCTACTAATAGTGAGATAACAATCCTAATTGATTTTTGTATAAAGATTCGTATTTATAGGTATTTTAGAATATTTTTATGGTGATGTGTATGATGATGTGTATTTGTATCTTTATAGTGTTTTTATTGATTAACCACTTATTCTTATAACACTCATATTTATAACTTGCCTATCTGTATTGTTTGGCCCTAGGGGAGCCCTGGTCCTGATCTTCATTATGATGGGTCTGATTTATTGATTCTCTCAAAGTGTTCTCGTTTCCTTTTTAGAAATGTAAGAATTTTGTCAGTATGCTTTTATGGTATTGTTTGCCGAAATAAAGCTGAAATTGAATTGTAATAGAGTATCCAGGACGACTCCTGTGATCTGCAACTTCAGCTCCAGCCAGCATTTGCAACAGTTTCCAAAGTGTGCCCGCTCTGAACACTGACTGTCTTTACCTTGCACCAGAGGAACCAAAGTAATCTCCCGTGGAGTGACAGAGTCACTTCCCTGCTTCAGCAGGCACCCTTCTGCGATGACAACCCGTGCTCTGGGACTCCTTTCCTGACAACGAGCGTGCTCCCTGGAACACAGGTGGTGGACCAAAGTGACCCAGACTGCCCATAGGTCCAGCTGTCCAAATTTGGTGGAGGTAGGAGCTTGCCTCCCTGTGCTGCAACAGTACCCCTGTGCACCGTGTCTTCTGCAGGTCCTTCGGCTTCTGTGCACTTCTTCCAAAAGTTCTTCATGCACAGTATAGCCCAGGTCCCCAGCACTCCATCCTGTGATGCACAGCTCTCTGAGTTGTTCTCCGGTGGCGTGGGACCCTCCATTGTAGTTCTGAAATGACAGCATTTTGCATCTACTTTGTCCCCGTGTTCTGGGACTACCATGGGTGCTGCCTGGTCTTCTGAGGGCTATGTGAAGTGCTGAGAGCCCCCTCTCTCTCCTCAGCCCAAGTGAAGACCCCTAGGTCCCTCCTGGGTCCAGGCAGCTCCCCTTTGACACAAACCGAGAACTTGCTTGAACTAAAGCTTGTTGACGAAATTCAGCGATGCAAACAGCCTGCATCCAAGAATTCGACATGGGACATCTCCTGCACCAAGTAGGAATCTGCAGCCATCTTCTTTGGTGCACTTCTGTACTTTTCTTCTAACTGGAGAATCAACTTTTGCACCTTCTTCTAGGTTGGCAGAGGCTCCTGACCTTCCTGGACTCTTCTTTCGCTTCTGGACTTAGTCTCCTCTCTCCACAGGTCTTCAGGTCCAGGAATCTATCATTTGTTGCTTGCAGTCTTGCTTGGTTCTTGCATAATTCTTCATCACAACTTGTAGTGTGTTCTGAGGAAACTAGCTGTACTTTACTCCTGCTTTCCTGGGCTCTGGGGTGGGGTACTGTGACAGGATAAGTAACAATGGATACTTGAAGGCATAATATAGGTTTGATAATGTCTCTTTATTTCTTTCTTCCACACTTCTTTCTTCTTTTAAATTTCTCTACTGTTTTATAGTGTTGTCTGGAGATCTTCCTTTTCCCTGTTCCTAGGTTTTTGAATTTACTCTTCTTTTCCCTTTTAAGGTGGCGTCTTGGAGATCAAAAGACAAGTTTTTCCGGGAGAGGGAGAAAACAAAAAGCCATTTTAGGAGGTACCTTTGTTTGTAATTGATACTTCTATTCCCTGTCTTCTTTTTCTCTTGTTTTCTCTCTGTCTGTCTTCTTTTCCCCGTTTCTGCTGTGCCCCTGCTCAATTTCTGTTAGTAGATTTATGACTCCTTTATCTTTTTAGTCTGAGGTCTCTCTTCACTTTTCTCTGGCGTCTAAATACCCTTTTCTACTTTCTTCTTCTTTGCCCTATTGATTAGTATAGTGCTCCCCCTCTTACCCCCCGCCGTCCTTAATTCCTTTTAGTTATAGTGTGACTTCCTTATTGCTTTTACTCAGGGGCTTTCACAATGTGCCATAATAATTGGAGCCCGTTTTTTCCCTACCCCTTCTCCCCGTCCCCAGTATACACTCCATACCTGATCTGACCACGTTCTTCCTAGAACGTGGCTGGCTCCTGCGCGTCTTCTCCCTCCTCAATCTCCTGGGTCCTCCGTAACTCAGTCTTCTTCCCGTTTTCCGTCCCCTCGAGTTTCCGTGCCTACGTCTTCCTCCAGTGATTCCCCTCCACACTCCATCGTATCTCTGTCTCTCGTATGCTCCTTCTCCTCGTTTTCCATCCGCTCCTTCTCTCTGTCTTCTCCTTCCTCATGGGGCCCCACACTGTGTTTTACCTCGGGTTTTATGACCTCCTTCCCTTCAGTGTCTTTCTGGTGGTTTCTGCTCCAAATTGGTCCGCCTCTTCTTTCCCAGTCTCAGTACGCCGAGAAGTGCCCCTGGGGTACTTCCTATTTGGCCCATAACTCTGTCCACTATCACAGGTACTTTACTCACCTTTGGTGGTATCCCACACTCCCAGCACCCCTCTACACACTACACTTGCCTAGGGGGGAATTTGACATTCACATTCCACTATTTTAGTGTATGGTTTGTGTTGCCTCTAAGCCCATTGCAATCTACTGTATTATCTAGTGTTTGCACTATTCCATGACTATTTACTTACCTGATTTTGGTTACTAGTGCATATATTGTGTATAATACTTACCGCCAGAAGGAGTATTGCTTCTAAGATATTTTTGGCCTTGTGTCACAAAAATAAAGTACCTTTATTGTTGTTAACACTGAGTATTACTGTGTAACTATAGTGGTATTGCAGGAGCTTTGCATGTCTCCTAGTTTAGCCTAAGCTGCTCTGCTACATCTACCTCTAGACAGCCTAAGCTGCTAGAACACTGCCTACATTTCACTAATAAGGGATAACTGGACCTGGTATAAAGTGTAAGTACCTTAGGTACCCACTACAAACCAGGCCAACCTCCTACATTGATGGTGCAGCGGTGGGATAAGTACTTGCAATTGCTTTACCTCTTGGTTACTGGTGCTTTTCACAAGAAAAGTGTACTCCAATACATAGAGCTATATACAATTATACATAGCAGTCATTTTCTCACTTTGAAAAAGTTATTTCAAATTTTCTAAAAGTTTTACAAAGTTCTGAAAAGTTTTTCTTTGCCTCTAAAAAGTTAGGTGAAATTGTTTGCTAACTTCTTACTGTTTTTCTATCACTATGTCTTCTGTAGAGGCTACCCCCAGGGTTGTCCAGACCACTTATGTACACCTTAATTTCAAAAGGGGTCTCTGTTCAGAAAGAAGACTAGGGATTAGGAAGAACCCTAACAAGGATTTCCTCTTGGATGTCCTCTTACAAAATGACCAGGAGCATCCTGAGGGTCATGTACAGCCAGAAGAGGAGGTAGAAGGAGATTCTGACCATGTAGATTCAGGAGAGGGTTCTGAAGATCCAGGGAAGGGTCCTTCCACAGATCTTTCCCTTAACAAACCACATAGTATAGCTGGTAGTGGGAAGAGGTCTCACACAAGTAGGGCACCCTTTACACCTAGAGGCCAGGTCACTAGGGTTACACCAGTTAAGGAGAGATCTACTTCTGCCCATTCTCACATAACCTTAGTCTCTGAAGGGTCTCACGTCTCCCACCCTGAGAATAACTCCCTAGAAAGGGAACTCAGAAAGCTGAGATTGTAGGAGGCCAGACTGAGTCTGAAACAGCATCAACTGGCCCTAGATTGGGAAGCCTTAACTGTAGAAAAAGAATGTCAGGGGTTGGGGTTAGTACCCCATGGTGGCAGCAACACTGAAAGTTTCAGGACTCATGAGGTCAGGGAGGACAATATTAGCTACAGAAACGTACACAAAATTGTTCCCCCATACAAGGGGGGTTGATATTCAAAAGAGGTTTGCTGCACTTGAGAGGGCCTGTAAGGTTCAAAGGGTCCATCAAAAGCAGCGGGCTGCTATGCTTTGGTTGTCCTCTGACAAAGGGATGGATTGACACCTCACTGTTAAGGAGGAGGATGCAGTCAACTACAACATTTTAATGAATGCACTCATTGATGGTTTTGACCTAACCACAGAGCAATACAGAATCAAGTTTAGGGAAACCAAGAAAGAATCTTCAGAAGATTGGGTTGACTTTGTGGACTGTTCTGTGAAAGCTTTAGAGGGTTGGTTACATGGCGGTAAAGTTTCTGACTACCAGGGCCTGAATAATCTGATTTTGAGAGAGCATATATTGAATAGGTGTGTGTCTGACTTGTTACACCTGTATCTTGTGGGTTCAGATCTGACCTCTCCCTAAGAATTAGAAAGAAGGCAGCCAAATGGGTCAGGACAAGGGTGAACAGAAAAGCTCATACAGGGGGTGACACAGAAAAGAAGAAAGATGGTGAAAAATCTCAGAATAAGTATGGGATAAAAGTAAGCACAAAGATCCTTCTTCAGGTCCACAACACTCCTCTGGGGGTGGGGATAAATCATCTTCCTCTTCTTATCACTCTACACACAATAAAAAGCCCTGGTGCTATATGTGAAGAGGGAAAAGCCATAGGTCAGGTGATAAGTCCTGCCCCTGAGCCCACTACCACTAATACATCAAGCCCTAGTGCCCCTAGCAGTAGTGGTAATAGTGGTGGGACTACTGGCAATAGTAAAACAAAGGGTGTAGTTGGGTTTACTTTTTGGTCCATCATAGACAGTTTCTGTCACACTTGATGGCATTGGCCTTGCCACCTTGGCTGCTTGTCCCCTTAACATTGTCGCGTAGGCTCTCATTATCCTAATGAGACTACTGGATTTTTGGGCGGCAAGATCGTTCCCAGTGTGGGGGACTAAGTCTAACCCACGGCGAAGGACCCTTGTCACCCCAAATCCGGGATGAGCTCCGGCTAACTAGCAGTGCCTCATCTCTCACAAAGGGAAGAGACAATTGGGCAGCCGAGTGCATGACATCTTAGTGCTTCCCAGGGCAGTCGTGGTCACTCAGATCCCAACCAGTTCTCTCATACACAGGGTGGTCTCATATATAAATGACAAAGGCAGTTTGAGTTTTAAAGATTGGTTTAATAAAACGACTGCATTTTAGATAACAAGGCGTGAGCCGCAATAACCAGAATCATACAACACAGTAGGATTGAAATAGTAACGAGGAAAGTGAAACATAGGAATAAGCTATCAGAGTGCAACTAGATTACGTTCTCTCTTCTAAGTTCTATTTTGAGCACAGCATATTAAGCTCTAAGCCTGCCTTTCAGGTTCCCCCCGGAGGACATCGACCCTCATACCTGAGCAAAGGCCTGTGATCGGGATCAGCATCTGCAACAGGGCAGTCAGCGTCTAGTTGTGGTTTCCTGGTCGGAATCTCCCTTTTACGTGTACCAGGACTAGGTGTTTTTATAACTAACACGCTGGTGTTCTAAGAAATGTCCCTACGTAAGACTGTGTCTACGATCCCTAAAGACTAAACTTCTACCATGTCTATCGGCAATGTACCAGACTGTATCCTTGACTGAAGCACAGAGCGAGCAAGAATGTATTGTTTGAGAACTTCAGTGCTGAAGTAAGCTAAACAGTGTGATAGAAGAAAATAAAATAGGACCGTGAAACTGGTTATTGTAAAATAACAGTGCAAGGCTAAATAAAATGCATCTAGGGCAAAGTGCACAGAGGCCTAATACTTTAAGCAAACGTGCAAAACGCTACATTAAAAAATGGCTACACCACACCCTCCCCTTGTCGGTAGAAAGTGGTTTAAGCTGAAGCTAAAAATGCCCAGAGCTAAAAAATAATTAAAACCCTACAGAATATCAACAAGTCAAGAGGACACCAAAGCACATTAATCCTCAATTTAGAAATAAGCATGCGGCTAAGAGCCAAATACATGTGACAGTGTTCATTTAGACCAGATCCAATTTAAGCAGTGGCCATGGAAAGCAGGAGGTTCTCCACTTCCGGCAGATAGCAAGGGCGGAAAATCCACGCCAAAGACTATCAAGGAGCAGGTGTGTTCCAAAGCCCCAGTATCAACCAAGGCGGCATCCCGTACAGAGTCCGTGAACGAGTTAATATCAACTTCCTCCAGGAAGGGTATCTCGTAATCAGCCTCACGAAGCAAACGCAACCGCAGCGCGCATATCTGGGACTGAGCCCTCATCGGGAACATTAACAGATCAGCATTAACCACTGGGGGGCGTCGCTGTGAGAGACAGATATCTAGTGCATGTTCAAAATAGCACCAAAGGCACCGAAACACGGGCTGCACACAATCCAAAACCGGTCTGAATGACAGAGACCAGTTACACTCCAAATGTTCCAGGAGTGTTGCGCCAAAGTGCTGCATCATGCGGTCACGACACAGCTGCGCTGATGGGAGCGCCCACATTCGTCCTTGTTGCGGCGTGACAGCCATTGTGGAAAAACAACAGCAACAGCAAAATGCCGGCCATCGGAAATCCCCCAAAAATGCTTCAGAAAATTGAATGAATAGCCAAAGGTATTAAACCAAATATGGAAGAGAAGGTGTGAACGAAACCAACACCAACGGCTTTGAAAAAATTTGCTAATCCAGCCGTGCTGGATGCATTAAATATATGTCCCACGAGTTCACCAAAGTGGCTGGGAAAGTTGGTATTTAACAGGGACTGTATTTCTGCTGATGACCTTGCCACCTGAAGTGCGTACGTCTCGCGTGCAGATGTAAGGGCCACATGCTTCTGAAACAATAAAGCCTTTAGTCTACTTAACTTGTCGAAATTCACCTTGGAAGTAGCAATGTGAGGCCAGATATCCGCTACCTCCCTTAATTTAGTGGGGGGAAAACAACACATTCCCGCAGCAAGTAACGACCTTGGTGACCGAAACAACGTAAACTATTCCGGCCCGCATGCCACAACAATCTTCACTATTGAGGAGGACGTAGCTGCCATTCGAAAGCACCTGGAACGTGTGTTTAATCAAGGGGACTGGAACTCCCTTCAGATAGAAAGCCAAATTCGCAACCGAGGCATTACAAGCCCCATGCAAGGACAGCTGCTTACAAATCATAGAATGGCTGACTGAAGTCTCACAATCACTGCCGCTAAGAAAGACCTCTTTCATGCCATTGAGGCATTTGTACAAGAAGGGAAGCTCCGACACCTCATTGATGTAACTATCTCCTAACTTTTCATATCTGCCTACCGGAACATGTTTCAAACAAGAAGTGAATTGTAATGTAGAAATAGGCAGATTAATAACCCCGTGTATCAACCACTCTGCTGAGGGAATCTCGGCCACGGTAAAAGGCAATATTTCTAATTTTTCAATATTAAGCATGACATAAGTCGCCTCCTTCTTAGCCATTAGTTGTTTTTGACGTGTTAAATGAAAGGAAAAAATATCTCCCTGGCACTGATGTGCTGCCATGGAACGCGACCCGCCTTCAATGTCTGAAGTGTCCAACTCAACTGCATAATGGACCGAGTCTGACTTTGTCCATGATGTAAAGAAGACATATCAGATCGTATAATGTCTATAGCAGAAGAAACAATGTTGTTAATCATATATATTCGGTCGGACAAGGTGTGTATTCCATTTTCCACAACAGCTAATGCCTTTTTCAAATTCTCCTGATCTATTTGCCTTAACCGGGCTGCAGCCTCCTGTTGGGAAAGATCCATATTTCATTGTACACTTCGTACAAGAAACGCTTCCTACGTGGTGTCTTCGGGCCTGACAAAAAATGTTGCAAGACAGTGTTATTAGACAAGAGAGGTAGATGAGTCTTGACTGCATCTAGTGAGGATGATTTCAACCATTGTTGACACAATTTTACCACACTATGGGGGTCATTCTAACTTCGGCGGGCGGCGAAGGCTGCCCGCCAAAGTTCCCCCGCCAGAATACCGCAGCGCGGTCAAATGACCGCCGCGGTAATTCTGACTTTCCCGCTGGGCGGGCGACCGCCAAAAGGCTGCCCGCCCGCCCAGCGGGAAAGCACCAGCAACGAGGATGCCGGCTCCGAATGGAGCCGGCAGAGTTGCTGGTGTGCGACAGGTGCAGATGCACCCGTCGCGATTTTCAGTGTCTGCCAAGCAGACACTGAAAATCAATGTGGGGCCCTGTTAGGGGGCCCCTGCAGTGCCCATGCCAGCGGTGGCACTGCAGGGGCCCCCAGGGGCCCCACGACACCCGTTCCCGCCAGCCAGGTTCTGGCGGTGAAAATCGCCAGAACCAGGCTGGCGGGAAGGGGGTCGGAATCCCCATGGCAGCGCTGCTTGCAGCGCCACCGTGGAGGAATCCCTGGGGCAGCGGGAAGCCGGCGGTTTCCCTTTTCTGACCGCGGCTTTACCGCTGCGGTCAGAATAGCCCCTGAAGCACCGCCAGCCTGTTGGCGGTGCTTCCTCCGTCCCCTACCCTGGCGGTCTCGGACCGCCAGGATAGGAATGACCCCCTATACGTAGTAATTATGTCAGTATGTTCTGGTGAGATATAGCGAGGGTCTGCCCGACTCGCCCTGAAACCCCCCGATGAGGTGACAAAACGTTGATGACACCCGTTGGTGTCTATAGGCCACAATAACCACCCACCCGGACGTGTCAATGAAGTGTTAAATGTACCATTCTGGACCCAGTCGGTAAGCTCAATAAAGGTGGCGTTTATGTAGTTCTGCCAGTTATTAATTTTTGCAGGGACAGGTATACTAGGCATGTTCAATTCTCTAATCGTTGCTAAGCCCAAACAGCTAGTCTGTTGTACTGTTTCATAAAAAAAAATCATTTGGACGGGTATGAGATACGCTCTAAACAATGTTTCTCTACCCCTTGTCTGCCAATGTTTTGTTCCCCAAACACTTTTCAAATCAACATTAATTGACCAATATTCATAACCTTCAATCGACAGTCGGGAAACAAAGGAATCCGACTATATGAATTTCGTATTAGTCAACAACATTTGCTTATGTTTAGACGGAGTTAACCTAAAATAATATGACTTAGCATTCATTTGACGATGCCCAGAAAAATACGTACATTTGTCAGAGTAAGTTTTGGAACTCCCTGTTCGGGGAGTTGGGCAATGCTCCCATTGTGTATAGTCAAATATCGTTTTTGGACTACTTGCTTTATGTATAAAATGGTGCCCATGATAATTATAACAAAACATGTCACCATAATTGCCTTTAAACTGGTAAACATCTTCATTTTTATAGACAGTATAATATTGTAATTCAGTCATCATGGAATCAACTGTCTTCCCATCCCAATCATCAGATACAATGCCTGGCATTACGATATCATTCATAGATAACTTTAAGACATACGGTATTTGAATTATCTCAGTGGGACCGTATATATCAAACATTACTTTATCCCACACAATCCCATCTGGAATTGGCACTGCAGAAATGTTCACAAAGGACAAGTCTCTTCGAACCTTATGAGATGAAAAATGTGGATTCAACACCTCCTCCACCTGTTCAACCGCTGATCTCTCAGGAAGAAAATGACCATGAATCAACAGAAAAAAGGTAATGACAAACCCTATCCAGAGAAAAAATGCTGACACAGTCAATAAGAGCCACAGATAGTTCCAAGGAAAAACAAAATATGTATCTTTAAGCCAACACATCAGCTTACGCGGACCTGGGTCAGTAGTTGAAGAGGCAAACGAGTCCGATAGACCATCGTTGTTGTTGGCAAAGTACCCAGAGGCAGTTCGTGCAAAAGGTGTCACCGTATTTAATGGAGGAGTTGGTGTTTCTCGCGGTGGTACACTGTAGATAGCACCATCCGCAACATCAGTAGTCATGGTGACTCGATCAAATGTTTCTAAGTTATCTGCTGTCATTGGAACTAAAGCAAGATCATCATCCACCCTCCCCAAGCTCGGAGAGGCAACAGTGTTGGTATAGATAACTTGGAGCAGAACATCTTCCCCAGTAGTGAGAGGGATTCGGGAACTACTGGATGTTCCTCTTGGTCTGCTGTGCAGAATCGGCCACATGTTGTAACTTGACATTGTCAATAGAAACAAAGCGATTTTCTTTGGCCCCTGGCAACGGTGGTAAAATAGCAGTTCTCGTTCCGTGTATCCCCAACACAGGGACAGGTGCTCGATAAGAAGGTAGAAAATATTTTTTCACTGCGACCTTTTCACGCACAAGATCCCCAACTCTGGTAATCCAACCAGTAGGTGTCACTGGCACATCCTTAATTCCTGTGGAGGCAACACTTTTAGAAGAGTTATCTTCACGGAACTGTTGTAATTCCTGCAAAACAGTGAAACGATCATTTATGTCAAAGGGCGTTTCCGCCACCTCCACACCAGGACCATCAAGATCTGGAACAAACATTTGTGTTCCGAACAGGCACTCATATGAAGTACGACCCCCCAGGGAACTTCTAGGCAGGTTATTTAGTGCTCTCTGAACTCCATACAAGTGGGTTAGCCAACTTCGACCCGTACCTAAGACTCTGGCTGTTAAGGATTGCTTTAAATCGCTGTTTCATTGCTCCACAACAGAATTTCCCTCGGGATGAAATGGAGACGAGAACTGGAGCTGGACCACCAACTAAGCCATGGTGTCCCTGAATGCCCTTGAGGCAAAAGCAGGGCCCTGGTCCGAATGGAATGCCCCAACTGCATATGTGCCGACAAAGACACGCAAATCTTTAATAACAGTTCGAGCGCCAGCCGAGCGCTGTGGCCGCACCCACACAAATCTGGAGCAAGAATCAACTGCGACTAGTATATATTTATATGCACTATCCGGTCTTAGCGGATCTCAATGATCCAAGTACACACATTGTAAAGGTCTGTTGGTTATTAAGAGGGGTGTCTGCGGCGGGCGCCTGGCAGTTGAAACTTTAATTTGTTGACAGATGTCACAACAAAGGACATACTGCTTTGTCTCTTTATAGAGACCAGGCCACCAGTAACGGGCCTGTAATAGAGAAATTGTGGCAGCCACGCCAGCATGTGCAGATGCCACTCCCTCATGCGCTGCATTTATCAATTGTGGTCTTACTACTTTATTGGGGATCTCGCGCATGCCCACACTAGGTATTTTAACCTCAGCGTTGAGCATACTTCCCATGAAGTATTGATATTTATTAGGAAATCCCTTGAGGTAGGGCGTGCCATCAACCGTAGCCTTTATGGCAGCCATCATTTCTGTGTCTGGTTTGGAACTCGAACGAGTCACTGCGGCCACAGTGGCAACTGCCACTGCCGATTTTGTGGCTTCATCAGCCAAAGTATTCCCAGCAACGTATATTCCAACGTCCTGGTGTCCAAGAGTATGTACAACATGGACCTTGGGTAGCGTCTCCTTTAGGTCTGCTACCTTCCCCCACAGTAGTCTGTGTTTTATGGTGTTGCCTTTCGAATCTCTGAACCCATTCAAGCGCCAGTAACATAGATATTCATTAAAAGACTGGATGCAATAATACGAATCACAAACAATCAGTGTGAACTGCGTTGGATCTGTATGTTCTAATGCCAGCAATAGAGCTTTCAGCTCAGCCAATTGTACCGTACAATCCCCCAAGGTCTGTGTATAAGTATGTTGGAGGCAGAATTTCTCCCCCTTCATATGGCCGCTCACTACAGCACATGCAGCAGAATATTGGTGTTTTGTCCCCACCGCCGATTGCGCAGAGCCATCGGTGTACATGACTACTTGATATTGATCAAAAGGCAACGTGTCGGCGGGAACTGGATATTCAATTTCATATTGCAGAAATTCCTGAGTTTGTAACTTTGGGTCAAAAACGTAATCTGCATCAGTGGCTGTTAAAGACGTGGCCCATTGTATCCATCGCGGGTGTAGTGCTTTTGCGTTAGGAACGCTAGCTTTTGTAACAGCCTCCAGGGCCGGAATAGGGGAAACAACAATAATGCATTTACCCTGGGCAAGAGGTCGTTCCTTAATAACAGCCATCTGTACAGCAGTGAGAATTTTCTCTGTTGGTGCAAATCGTTGTTCAGCAGCCGAATACAAGTGGGACTTGTATCCAATCGGGAATGTCTCACCTTCATTAAATGTGACATGCGTAAACCCAATGGTCCCAGCTATCACCCTGATGACCAAATGCGTCTTATTGTCCCATGTATGTAAATGTTTTGCAGCTAGGAGATCTGTTTGTAACTCCGGAAGAGTAAGTGTATGTGCAATTGTCTAGAATTTGCTTGAAAAATCAGGACGGATTAATTCGTATAAAGGTTTAATGCGGGTAGCATAATCAGGAATGTATGTTCTGCCAAAATTCAGAAAGCCCAACAATGATTGTAGTTTCTTAATCGTATTAGGTGGTTGCAATTGTGCAAATTTTTCTAAAAATTGTGGCGCTAGGCTCTTACTTTCATTCGACAGCTCATATCCCAGGAATATGACGCTGAGGAAGGCAATTTTAGATTTTTTGAAGTTAAATTTGTAGCCAATTTTGGCAAACCCTACAACAATGCGGGCTACCCGTCTTAAATGTTGTAGTAACTCGTCATCCGTGAGATATATATCATCTACTAATGACAATGCTTCAGGGTCCAACTCGTGTAAAATTGCAGTAACACGAGCCGCAAACAGTCCCGGGCTATTCTTATACCCCTGAGGCAAACAACAGAATTTTTTCTGGGTGCTTAACGCGCTAAAGCTTGTCAAATCCCTGCTTTCGGGTGCTATATTCTGGCAGAAGAATCCATTCGAGATGTCTAAGGTTGTTTTATATTTTTTCCGCACAATGTTGTTCATCAGATCAGTGCGGCGCTATGTGAATTTTGTATAGCATATGTACGTGTATGTCCGTTCAAATGTCTGTAGTCTAAGACTATTCTATATGAATAGTCCGGTTTAGCTACAGGGAATAAGGGATTATTCATCGGTGAGACACAGGGTTTAATTACCCCCTGGTATTCCAGTTGTGTAAGTATTTCCCTCACCGGTGCCCTTGCTTCATGTTTTATTGGATACTGCGGTTGTGGCTGAGGTTCACCTTTAATCAGAATTACATGATATCGAGAATACCTATCCCACCCTACTTGATTTCTATATAAGGCAGGTGCTTGTGCTAGAGCCCACTTGATGCAATAGGACTCTGCGAGTTCCCCTGGAACAAGTGGTGAGAACGAAGGTTTAATAACCTCCTCCCCAACTGGGCAGGTGTGAACAAAGTCAGGCGGCCAATCCTGTTCAGCCAGCAAAATGTCATATATCTTGACCACACAATCCCAAAATATTGCGTTTATAGTGCGTCCAAAGTCTCCTTCCAATTGTAAAGTTACTGTATACACCCTATCGGGTTCAGAGACACGCATATCTGCTGTTTCGACTTGTATGAAGTCATCAGTTGCTTTCACCTCCAGATGCTCTAGAAGATTCAGGCAAACTATTGTGACCTCTGCCGCGCTGTCTAGCAGTGCTAGTGCCCATGTCTTGTTCTTCAAGAGAACTCTCTTCCTGTGTGGCATGTCTAACTGAGACTGCCGCCACCTTTTTCTTTTTAAACTGTTGTTTTTGTTGTATCAGTTTCTCTTCCTTCTTGACAGAAACCTCCGAAGAGCGTTGTGATTCCTGTCTTGGTTTCACGTACTCTGTTCTCCGCTCTGACCGCCCACCTCTCTCAGTTCTCTTTTCCGATGAGTCCTGTAAGGAACAAGATTGGTGTGTATCAGTGTACTGAAATCTATCAGGCGTCTTCAAATTATCCCTATTTCTGAGATTATACCTATTCTGCGGGGTCTCCGTACGCGGAGATTCTCCCCTATCTTTTTTAGGTGTCTGTTTTTTCTCCCAGCGCTTTTTATTACCCTCAGGTTGCTGTTTAGCATTGTCTTTACTAATTTTCCCTTGAAACAGAGGTTTTTGCGGTCTAGCCTCTAGGCTATTTCGACCGATGCTGGAATATGTTTCCGCTATTATTTTCGGCAGTTCCCGCTCCTGATCTAGTTGCGGGACGTCACGTAGATGCATACGCACCGCAAGTGCAACTACCTTCCCTTTAAGATGACTTAGTATTATTGAGGAAACCGTGGCAAAGCTGCCCATCAGTTGCATTCCTAAATCTAAGGCTGGGGCAGCCCCGTATTCATCCTGAATTTGTTTAAGCACTTCAAGTAGGTTGGCCAAGGTCGGTGTACCGTGTGCCGTTGTATAGAGCGCAACAAACACCGTGCCCCATGTATTACAAAGTTCCACTGTGGGAACCATGCCAAATGGTAAACACATAGTTAATATTCTATGTTTGTCCTGAGGTCCCGTATGGGGAAATACTGCCTCCAGCATATTAATTTTCTGTGCTAGCCAAAATGGAGTCTCCTCCTGTTTTGCTGGAACTTTACCCATGATAGAATGTACAGTCACCGGGTTTATACCTGGAGCAACTGCATGTGGTTGTGCTGGAGCAGCACACGCTGGGTTTGTATTTAGTGTCTGCATCACAAGTTTTACTAAGCGTCTATATGTAGCTGTTAAGTCTGTATATAAACGACGAACTTCAGCCACCGGCATATTTGCAACCGCAGAATGTGGTTTATATGTGGCCAATAAAAGCCAGGTCGGACCATCATTACTCAATGGACCTAACCTTACTGGCAATATTGTATGGGGTAGGGCGCCATCAAGCCAATTATTATGTTCTTGATAAGATAGAGGTATCTCCTAGGTATGCGTATGCCCTGTACTGGCCAGGCGCGTTCGCAACCGTATATGTGTGAAATGTATTTGTATTCCCATCAACTGCTGGCAATGTGACCCAGGAGTAGAAAAGTTCTGTTCTATAGGCTGCATGGGCGGCTACCACAAACGTGACTGGACCACCCTGGTTCGTAAGACCATGTGCAAGCAAATGTGCTGTGAGTGGCTGTCTCATATTAAGAGCTAGTTGTATTACCTGGGGATTCGCCATTAGAAAAACAGCGTTGGGTCAGAGAAGGCACACCAAAACGGGGTCTTTCCTTTTAAAGTTCAAGCTTGAACAACCATCCGCTATATTGAGGGTTACCTATATCGCGGTGGTGGAAGTCCTCAGTGCCACGGACGTCTCCGTTAAAGGAACTGAGGGATCATTATCATATATGAGACCGAGAGAGACTGGTGGATGCGAAAATTAGAGCCAGACCAATCGTTGGCGGCGCCATGTCGCGTAAGCTCTCATTATCCTAATGAGACTACTGGATTTTTGAGCGGCAAGATCATTCACAGTGTGGGGGAATAAGTCTAACCCACGGCGAAGGACCCTTGTCACCCCGAATCCGGGTTGAGCTCCGGCTAACTAGCAGTGCCTCATCTCTCACAAAGGGAAGAGACAATTGGGCAGCCGAGTGCATGACATCTTAGTGCTTCCCAGGGGAGTCGTGGTCACTCAGATCCCAACCAGTTCTCTCATGCACAGGGTGGTCTCATATATAAATGACAAAGGTAGTTTGAGTTTTAAAGATTGGTTTAATGAAACGACTGCATTTTAGATAACAAGGAGTGAGCTGCAATAACCAGAACCATACAACACAGTAGGATTGAAATAGTAACGAGGAAAGTGAAACATAGGAATAAGCTATCATAGTGCAACTAGATTACGTTCTCTCTTCTAAGTTCTATTTTGAGCACAGCATATTAAGCTCTAAGCCTGCCTTTCAGGTTCCCCCGGTAGGACATCGACCCTCATACCTGAGCAAAGGCCTGTGATCGGGATCAGCATCTGCAACAGGGCAGTCAGCGTCTAGTTGTGGTTTCCTGGTCGGAATCTCCCTCTTACGTGTACCAGGACTAGGAAGTGTTTTTATAACTAACACGCCGGTGTTCTAAGAAACGTCCCTGCGTAAGAATGTGTCTACGAACCCTAAAGACTAAACTTCTACCCCGTCTATCGGCAATGTACTAGACTGTGTCCTTGACTGAAGCACAGAGCGAGCAAGAATGTATTGTTTGAGAACTTCAGTGCTGAAGTAAGCTAAACAGTGTGATAGAAGAAAATAAAACAAGACCATGAAACTGGTTATTGTAAAATAACAATGCGAGGCAAAATAAAATGCATGTAGGGCAAAGTGCACAGAAGCCTAATACTTTAAGCAAACGCGCAAAAGACTACATTAAAAAATGGCTACACTACAACATGGACAAGTGCAAGCAATCAATTGTATTAAATGTTTTTGAGGCCCAGGCCTATAGGGACACAGGTGGCAGTATCACTTTGGTGACTGAAAACATGGTGTCACCTGCACAACACCTCCTTGGACAGAAGTACCAGGTTACGGATGTCATTAACTCCACTCAGTCTCTCCCGTTAGCTGTAGTGCAACTCGGTTGGGGTGGAGTTACTGGCCCAAAACAGGTGGTGGTATCACCAGCTTACCTGTAGACTGTCTCTTAGGTAATGACCTAGAGGCCTCAGGTTGGGTTGAGGTAGAGTTTAGGACCCATGCCTCCATGCTGGGTATCCCAGAGGAATTGCTTCCTCTCATTTCAGGTGAAATGAAAAAGCAAAGGAGAGAAAAAGACCTGCAATCTCAGGATCCCTCTCCACCAACAGGTAAGAAGGGTATCAATGTATCCCTTCCCCACCCTACCACTAAGGATACCATTCCTGTGGTGGGAGAAACCTCTCCTGGGGTGAAACCTGTACCAAAGGAGCCCACAGCTACCACAGCTGGGATCCCAGCCAGAGGTAAAAGTACCTCTCTGTGGAACCACTAAACCAGATGTGCACAATTGCATGGTTTTAGTTAATTTGGAGCAACTCTCCAGCCCCCCCAGAGAAACCTTAGTGCAGCAGCCCTGCACTAACTGTGAACACTTAAGACAGCAGCCCTGTCCTAGTGTGGAGCTTATAGGATACCAGCCCTGCCCTAACCCAAGAGAAAAAGCAACCCTGTTCCCTCTTTCAGCTATGTGGACCAACCTTTTTAACCAGCTATGGCCTTACTGAGACAGCATCCCTGTCTGGCATTCTCTTCCTTAGGACAACAACCCTGTCTTGACATAGGCTCAGTGGAACACTCCCACTGCCCAACTTTAAAACTTACAAATAGAGACTCTGAGACTATACACTTGCACTGTTTTCTAGGTAAAAATCTCCATAGGGAAGTAAACATAACAGTGGATGATAAAGGGAGTAACCACTCTTTTGCAGATCTACTCTCCATTTATCTCCACTTAGACAATAAAGTCTGAACTGGCCAAGGTTAGCCTTATTGTCCTTCGTTGGGGGAGGGAGTTATGTGAGAAAGTAGCCTCTTTCTAGCATGGTTACCCCCATTTTTGGTCTGTTTGTGTTTGTCAGTGTGTTTTCACTGTCTCACTAGGATCCTGCTAGCCAGGATCCCAGTGCTCATAGTTTAAAACCCTATTTGTCAGTGTGTTTTGCCTATCTCACTGGGATCCTGCAAGCCATGACCCCAATGCTCATAGTTTGTGGCCTATGAGTGTTGTCAGTATGCTTGACCGTGTCACTGAAGTTTTGCTAACCAAAACTCCAGTGCTTATGCTCTCTCTACTAACCAAATTTGTCTCTGTAGTTTAGTGACTCCAGATTCCAATTCTGAGTGGCATACTGGACCCCCCTTCTAAGTTCCTAGTGTATGGTACCTAGGTACCCAGGGCATTGGAGTTCCAGGAGAACCCTATGGGCTGCAGCATTTCTTTTGCCACCTGTAAGGAGCTCATACAAACCTTTCATCAGGACTGCCACTGCAGCCTGAGTGAAAGAGTGCACACACTATTTCACAGCCATGTTTCACTGCACCGGTTAAATTATAAGTCTCCTATATGTCTAACCTTCATTTACTGAAGGCTAGGTGCAAAGTTACTGTGTGTGAGGGCAACCTTGCACTAGCAAAGGTGCCCCCACGTTGTCCAGGACCAAATCCACAGACTTCGTGAGTGTTGGGACACCGTTCTAAGCGTGCACTACATATATGTAGCTTCACAATGGTAACTCTGAATATGGTCATGTGAGATGCCTAAGATCATGGATGGAATTGATCCCCCAATCCAAATCTGGTATGGGGGGGAATCCCATGCCCCCTGGGGCCTCCACCATGGACCCCCAGTACTGCCAAACCAGCTCTCTGAGGTTTCCGCTGCAGCCCCAGCTGCTGCCACCTCACAGACAGGTTTCTGCCCTTCTGAGGATTGAGCAGCTTCCCAGGAAGGCAGAACAATGCATTTCCTTTAGGAGAGGGGTGTTACACCCTCTCCCATTGGAAGTAGGTGTTACAAGCTTGGGAGGGCTATCCTTCCAGAGCCTCTGGAAATGCTTTGAAGGGCACAAACGGTGCCCTACTTGCATAATCCAGTCTACACCAGTTCAGGGACCCCCAGTCCCTGCTCTGGCGCGAAACTGGACAAAGAAAAGGGGAGTGACCACTCCCCTGTCCATCACCACCTCAGGGGTGGTGCCCATGGCTCCTCCAATGTGTCCCTGGCATTAGCCATCTTGGATTCAAAGGTGTGGGGACACTCTAGAGAGCTCCAAGTGGCCAGTGCAGCAGGTGACGTCAGACCCCCATCCTGATAGGTGCATACCTGGGTAAGTAGCCAATCTCCGTCTCAGGGCTATTTAGGGTCTCTCCTCTGGGTGTTTCCTCAGATTCGGTTCACAGGATTCCTTCAGGACTCTTCTGCATCCTCTGCTTCAGCTTCTGACCGTCGGATCAACCGCAGACTGATCCAGGAATCAATGTAACTGCAATAAAGTATCCAGGACGACTCTTGTGACCTACAACTTCAGCTCCAGCCAGCAGTTGCAACAGTTTCCAAGGTGTGCATGCTCTGAAGACTGCCTGTCTTCACCCTGCACCGGGAGAACCAAAGTAATCTTTCATGGAGTGATGGAGTCACTTCCCTGCTTCAGCAGGCACCCTTCTGCGATGACAACCGGTAATCTGGGACTCCTCTCCTGAGGACGAGCATGCTCCCTGGAACACAGGTGGTGGACTGAAGTGACCCAGGCTGCCTAAAAGTCCAGCTGTCCAAATTTGATGGAGGTAAGAGCTTGCCTACCCGTCCTGCGACAGTACCCCTGTGCACTGCGTTTTCTGCAGCTCCTTTGGGCTTCTGTGCACTTCTTCGAAAATTTCTTCATGCACAGTGTAGCCCAGGTCCCCAGCACTCCATTCTGCTACGTACAGCTCTCTGAGTTGTTCTCCAGTGTAGTGCTGCGACAACTGCATTTTGGTCCCTCCTGGGTCCTGGCAGCTCCACTTTGACACAAACCATGTACTTGCATGAACCAAGGCTTGTTGGTGGAATCAAGCGACGGAAACAGCCTGCATCCAACAACTCGTGTGACATCTCCTGCACCAAGAAGGAACCTGCAGCCATCTTTTTTGGTGCACTTCTGCACCTTCTTCTAGGTTGGCAGGGGCTCCTGTCCTTTCTGGACTCTTCTTTGAGTTCTGGACTTGGTCTCATCCCTCCACAAGTCTTCAGGTCCAGGAATCCAGTTTTTTGCTTGCAGTCTTTCTTGGTTCTTGCATAATTCTTCATTACGCCTTGTAGTGTGTTCTGAGGAAACTTGCTGTACTTTACTCCTGCTTTCCTGGGCTCTAGGATGGGGAACTTTACTTACCTTCTGTGGTTTCCTACACTCCCAGCGCCCCTCTACACACTACACTTGCCTAGGGGGGAATTTGACTTTCACATTCCACTATTTTAGTATATTGATTGTGTTGCCCCTAGGCCCATTGCAATCTATTGTATTTTCTACTGTTTGCACTATTCTATGACTATTTACTTACCTGATTTTGTTTACTAGTGTATATATTGTGTATAATACTTACCTCCAGAATGAGTATTGCCTCTAAGATATTTTTGACCTTGTGTCACTAAAATAAAGTATCTTTACTTTTGGTAACACGGAGTATTGTATTTTATTGTGTATAGTACTGTGTAACTGTAGTGGCATTGCAGGAGCTTTGCATGTCTCCTAGTTCAACCTAAGCTGCTCTGCTACAGCTACAGCTACCTCTAGACAGCCTAAGCTGCTACTTCACTGCCTAAATTTCACTAATAAGGGATAACTGGACCTGGTTTAAGGTGTAAGTACCTTAGGTATCCACTACAAACCAGGCCAGCTTCTCACATGTCCCACTTTTTCTACTAGCCTCCTGCATCACTTTCCATGGGACCTGGTAGTTAATATTAGTTTCCAAGTATTATTCTCCTGGTGATTTTGGGTAGCACAGTTGGTCAGCTGCAGAGCAGAAATACTGAGGAGGAGCCACTGCCAGTATCACACAGAATAGTATGAGTTTTCTCAGCCCAATGAATACTGCTTCCATTAGCCAGGTGCCCCATCCTACAGGCCAGGATGTCAGTGACACCCACAGACTAGCATATTTTATGCTCTGTGCCTCCTCCCCAATGTAATGTATCTTATTTATAGTACTACAGCTGTTTGTCCCATTGCCTGGGATGTAGATACTCCATTTTAGTTTTACAACTCTAGAAACTCTGCCTTCCTTCACCAAGATAATGTCTAGCACCATCCTGTTTTAAATTGCAACTGTTCTTACAGCTACCATTTCATCTGTAATGTTCTCCAAAGCAGACATTGTTTTTTCTGCCAAGTTATTTATCAGCCTAGCTAATTAATTAATCTGGTGACTATTGTGAGCTACACCCGATTGACAACATCATTACCCTAAATGCACTTAGCAATTTTTTTAACCAAACTGCAATTCTTATCTTGAATCTAGCCACACAAAAGAACCTAGCCATGACAAAGGAGAGATAGATGATACCATGCTATCTCCGGGTCAGATAGAAATAAGCCAGTTGTCAACAGATGAAGAATATCCCTCTGTACCTCATTAGCCCTGGGGTAGGACTTATAACGTAACCCTACTGAGAGATGCCTGACAATTGTAAGTCAATATACTCCTTACATGTAATATTTCCCAAAAAGGTAGTACTTTGGAAAATACGGTTCCTGTCACACAGCTGCCCTGTTACCTGTTGTTCTATCCTCAATTATGGGATAGTCTTTTTGGCAACCCTTCTGCTACAGTGTAGCCCTCCAATCCTACTTTAGCTGTCTGTCCTGTTGAAGTATACTAGCAAATGCATTTCTTCTGTTTGTATAGTACTGTCGGTGCAATCACCAAACAGACCCTGTTTTGATGCACCATCCGAGAGTAATTCCTGGAGCACGTCAGAGTAATGCCTGTCTCATTCAACATTTCATACAGGAAAATGTAACTAAGGGCTTTAGTCAAAGGAACCACACCGTAAGAAGTACTTTTCTTTCAACAAGTGGGTAGGGGTGTGCAAATATAGCATTTTGATATAATCAATATAAAGACATAGGTGGTCATTACAACCCTGGCGGACGGTGTTAAAGTGGCGGTAAAACCGCCAACAGGCCGGCGGTAAACAAATTGGAATTATGACCATGGCGGAAACCGCCAACAAAGACAGCCACTTTAACACTCAGGCCGCCACGGCGATATAGACAAACAGCGCGGCGGTCACCGCCAACAGACAGGCGGAGGGCAATGTACCGCCCACAGTATCACAACCTACCAATCCGCCACCTTTTCCGGGGCGGATTCACCGCAGATAAAAACACGGCGGAAACAGACATTTCAAAGGGAAAACGCTCACCTCTACACACTCCACGAGGAACGAGGGCACCATGGAGCCGGAACTCTATATTCTCCCTGCGATAGTCTTCCTGCTCCTATACGAGGATCATCAACGCCGGCAGCGAAGACCACGGTGAGTACTGCACCTACGACATAGGGGAGGCAAAAACACAGGGACACACACAACCAACATCCCAACCCCTACCCCGACCCTCACCCACTACAACACACACACCAATGCATATCTATACATTACAGTAACAACCCCCAACCCCCCCGGAAGAATGCAAAGACAAAAGGAAATGAGTTGAACCATTGTAATATATCAAAATACAGTAAGCAAATATATACATAGATATATACACATGAAACAAAATTTACACCACGATTAGTAGTGCAGGTATTGCACCATTCATTGTCTGTGGACCACTGGGCCCAAAATGCATGGGCGAGGCCCACACAAGATACCTGATCAAAACAGAGAGAACACTGCAGGGGCATCAGATAGAAATACAACAGGCACCTCAGGGGGAAGGGAAGGACGGGCACCTCAGCCGGATGAGTGCACCACGCCAGATCCACAAGGGGGCTCCATGCCCATTGATGTATCCTGGGGAGTGCAGAGCCACAGTCTCTCAAGTCTCTGCAGTGGGTGGGTTGCCCACTGTACCATCCTGGGGAGTGCAAAGCCACAGTCTCTCAAGTCTCTGCAGTGGGTGGGTTGCCCACTGTACCATCCTGGGGAGTGCAAAGCCACAGTCTCTCAAGTGGATAACAGTCTCCACTGGTTCTGGAGGGGGTTTTGTGCCCAGAGTGCTTCATCCTGCCAAGGACAGACAGAGTGGATGTATCTCTCCACTGGTTCTGGAGGGGGCTTTGTGCCCAGAGTGCTTCATCCTGCCAAGGACTGAGGAAGTGGATGCTAGTCTCCACTGGTTCTGGAGGGGGCTTTGTGCCCAGAGTGCTTAATCCTGCCAAGGACTGAGGTAGGGGATGTATCTCTCCACTGGTTCTGGAGGGGGACTTGTGCCCAGAGTGCAGCACACACCCCGTGACGGTCCCAGTTGCGTCACTGCCCCTGCCGCAAATGGGCTAGCGGTGCATTCCATGGCGGTCTTTGCCCTGTTCAGCGGTCCCTGGCCTGTTCAGCGGTGCTTGAGTTGCCAGTGTCGGACCTGTTCAGCGGTGCATTCCATGGCGGTTTTTGCCCTGTTCAGCAGTCCCTGGCCTGTTCAGTGGTGCTTGCATTGCCAGTGTCAGACCTGTTCAGCAGTGCATTCCATGGCGGTCTTTGCCCTGTTCAGTGGTCCCTGGCCTGTTCAGCGGTGCTTGAGTTGCCAGTGTCGGACCTGTTCAGCTGTGCATTCCATGGCAGTCTTTGCCCTGTTCAGCAGTCCCTGGCCTGTTCAGCGGTGCTTGAGTTGCCAGTGTCAGACCTGTTCAGCGGTGCATTCCATTGCGGTCTTTGCCCTGTTCAGCGGTCCCTGGCCTGTTCAGCGGTGCTTGCCAAGGCGGTCCTTCATTGCCCAGCAGGGCTGTGGCTGGCGGTCCCTCATGGGTCAGCTGGGCTGTGGCTTGCGGGACCCTCCTGGCCAGTTGGGCTGTGGCTGGTGGTGGCCTCCTGGCCAGTGACGATGGGGCTGGCCTCCTGGGCAGTGACTCTGGCGGTGGCCTCCTGGCCAGTGACGATGGGGCTGGCCTTCTGGGCAGTGACTCTGGCGGTGGCCTCCTGGGCAGTGACTCTGGCGGTGGCCTCCTTGGCAGTGACTCTGGCGGTGGCCTCCTGGCCAGTGACGATGGGGCACGCGGTGGCCTCCTGGGCAGTGGGGATGATGGTGGTCTTCTCCGCCGTGCTGCTCCTCCCAGACTTTGGAGATTTCTTCTGCCCTTCCCCACCTTGGGAGGAGTCACAGCTGAGTCGACACTCCCCCCGGCACCCTTGTGAGCAGCTTCGCTGGCTGGAGTCTTCCCCCTCTCCTGCCGGGCACTGTCCAACTTCTGGTGCTTCACAGGAGGGGGACTGGCTGTGCTGTGGCTCCGTGCCACACTGGCTTCTCCTGGTGGACGGTGCACTCCACATACCTGTAACAACAGGCACCACTGGTCCCGGGGATTTTTGGGCTGAGGTGCTAGTACGAGACCTATGAGTTGGAAGTGGGGGGTGGTGGGAAATAGGTTAAGGGGGGGCCAGGAAAAGTTTTTGGGAGACACTGGGACGGGTAGATGGAGGGGGTTTGGGAGTGGAAGAAGAGGTGGTGGTTGTAGGAGGTGTAACTTTTGTCGATTTGGGTGCAGGTGCATGAGCTGGAGGCTGTCGTGAGGTGGGTGCCTGTTGGGTGGGGGTGTGTCTGCGTTTGTGTATCTTCTGAGGGGGCGTCACAGACACACTGGGAGAGGACACAGGGGACGTGTAAATGGTAGTGGGGGTGGTGAGTGCACATGAGCGGGGTGTGGTGGTGGGTGTGCTGGTGCGGGACGTAGTGGCTGTAGTGGTAGTGCATGCAGGTGTGAGTGTAGACGAGACTGGGAGGGAGGAGGGAGACGAGGAGGAGGGGGACACAGTGGAGGCAGTGGATGTTGGTGTGTCTGTATGTGTGTGATGCTTGCGTGAGTGCCTGTGGGATGTGTGGTGCTTATGTTTGCCTGAGCTTCCCTTGTGTGGTGAGGTGTGTGCAGGCTGGTCTGATGGTGTGCTTGGGATAGGCTGGGGTACAGGGGATTGGATCTGGGTGGAGGAAGTTGGAGGGGGGAGGCTAGATACAGGGACAATGGCTGCCATCAGTGCTGAGGCCAGAGTTTGCAGGGTTCGATGAAGGGCAGCCTGACCAGAATGAATGCTCTCCAGGAATGCATTTGTGTGTTGCAATGCCCTTTCTACACCCTGGATGGCATTCAAAATGGTAGACTGCCCAACAGTGAGGGACCTGAGGAGGTCAATGGCCTCCTCACTGAGGGCAGCAGAGGTGACAGGGGCAGAAGCTGAGGTGCCTGGGACGAAGGTGATGTCCACCCTCTTGGGTGAGCGGGCACGGGGAACACGCTGGGAGGGCGGTGCTGGTAGGGGGGGTGGCGGCTGTACCTGTAGAAGTGGGGGGCACAGATTTTGCCGCCACCACAAGGGAGCTCCCATCGGAGGACGAGTCCGTGTCGCTGGTTGCAGATTCTGTAACCGCCTTGGTGCTCCCCTCGCCCTCCGTCCCACTGGTGTATTTTGAGTTTGTGGTGTGGCCCTCCATGGCCATGTGGGATGCAGCTCCCTCGTGCTCCGGTGCCACTGTACCTCCGCCTGATGATGCTGATGCACACAAGAACAGGGAGACTACAAAAAGGGGGGGGGACGACAGAAGAAAGACAGGTTGAGTGCATGGCTTACTGCTACCGTTGGCGGACAATACAGACACAGCAGCCCCCTGCACTACGTTGCGCTGTTGGGCTCTACAGATGCAATTCCTGGGATATGGCCTACATGGCTATGGAGAACACCTGCACACATAGATGACACAGGGGCATGAATTACTGTACTTGGCACTCTACAGAGGTGGGGCGGGGTGCCACATGGCCTGCATTACGGAGGGGCCTAGCCTACAGAACTCGCCCTGGCCTAGGGAAACCCACAGCCCTCCTCCCCCACCCAGACACCTTCACTGCGCGCAAAGTCAGCTGAATGATGTTTTACTCACCCCCTTGGGTCTGCTGTGATGCCCTCAAGCGCCCATTCAACTCAGGGTAGGCCACCACCAGGATCCTGAACATCAGGGGGGTCATGGTTCGACGGGCACCCCTCCCACGTTGGGAGGCCATCCCCAGCTGAGCCTCCGCCGCCTTCTTGCTCCAGCGGCGAATGTCCTCCCATCTTTTCCGGCAGTGGGTGCTCCATCTGTGGTGGACCCCCAGGGTCCGGACGTCCTTGGCGATGGCACACCAAATATCCTTTTTCTGGTGGGCGCTGACCTACAAGACATGTACAGGGGAAGAAGAGAAGTCATTACCAACTGCACCGTCTACGTGAGTGGCCCACATCCCTACCCTTGCCAAGTGGCACATGCATTCACAGTCCTTCATGCACGCAGAACTGTGCCCCATTCATTCTTACAAACAGCCCTCTCCACACAGGCATAGCCCATACAACGTGCTCCCTGTGTACTTAGCTGTTGATCTGGAGGACCGTAGAGTAGCGTGTACTGGGGGAGGACCCCGTCCACGAGCTTCTCCAACTCCTCTGCAGTGAAGGCAGGGGCCCTTTGCCCAGACGCACGAGCCATTGTCTCTTCCAGACCGAGGTCACAGCAGCACTTGCAGTGTAGGTCCTCTCCTGTCGAAGATCAGGTATTGAGTGATTGAACAGATAGAAAATGGCGGTCACGTCCGCGGTGGTGGGTACCATCACCGCCGGCATACATCGTCATTGGCTCCTGGGACCCATAGGGTCCAATGTTAACCAATGCAGCATTGCGCTGCGGTCTTCGACCGCCTACTGCGACGGTGTACAACGCCAGCGCAGTTACCTCACATCCCATTGTCCCACTTTAGAGGTCAGGCAGCCGCTATTTCAAGGGCCCACATGGCCTAATTACCAACTACGTCACACAGACCTAGGCCTTGTCTCACAACACAAATACAGGCCACATTTTGTGTATGAATGGTGTTCTGAGTAGACTGTGGGTACATACCTCTGAGTTGTTTGACTCTGTGGTCGCTGTTGTCCTTCCTAGGCACCGTCCGCTGGGACATGTGAGGAGATGGCGGAATCCTCCGGTGTACCGACCGCTGGTGGACCTGTCGACAATGGAGGAAAGAAGTTTGATCATCAGCTACAGGTTTGACCGTGCCACAATCCAGGAACTGTGTGCCCAGTTGGAGCCTGACCTGATGTCAGCAATCCGCCATCCCACAGGAATCCCCCCTCAAGTGCAGGTGCTATCAGTGCTCCATTTCCTTGCAAGTGGGTCATTTCAAACAACAGTAGCCATGGCATCAGGGATGTCCCAGCCTATGTTTTCCAACGTGTTGTCCAGAGTGTTGTCTGCCCTGCTGAAACACATGCAGAGCTACATCGTTTTCCCTCAGGTGGAGGATTTGCCTACAGTTAAAGGTGACTTCTATTCCCTTGGACATATCCTCAACATCATAAGTGCCATTGTAGCTCTGGTCCCCCCCCACAGGAGTAAACAGGTGTACAGGAACCGGAAGAGTTATCATTCGATGGTATGTTTGGCAGACCAGTACATCTCCCTGGTAAATGCTATGTTCCCTGGCTCTGTGCATGACGCCTACATCCTGCGGAATAGCAGCATCCCTTATGTGATGGGTCAACTCCAGAGGCACCGAGTGTGGCTATTAGGGGACTCTGGTTACCCCAACCTGTCAAGGCTACTGACCCCAGTGAGGAATCCCAGGACCAGGCCAGAGGAACGCTACAATGAGGCCCATGGGCGGACTAGGAGGGTGATCGAACGCACCTTCGGCCTCCTGAAGGCCAGGTTCAGGTGCCTCCATGACAGGTGATTCCCTATTCTACTCACCAAAGAAGTTGTGCCAGATCATCGTGGCCTGCTGTATGCTTCACAACTTGGCTTTGCGACGACAGGTGCCTTTTCTGCAGGAGGATGGTCCAGATGACGGTGTTGTGGCAGCTGTGGAGCCTGTGGACAGTGATGAGGAGGAAGCAGAGGAAGAAGACATTGACAGCAGGGACTCAGGTATCCAGCAATATTTCCAGTGACACACAGGTGAGAAAACATTCCTGCCTACTACAAGTACTTTTACACTTCTACCTCTATCCTGTCTGTCGATTTCAACCAGTATATGGTCACTGAGTTGTACATTTCCCTTACGGTTTCACAGGTGTGGTTTCCAACGTGTGTCATCTGCTTAGATTCCTCATGGACTTGAGATGTGTGACATAGGTATGTTGACATTACATTTGAAAACGCATTTTGTCACTGTCATTGCTAATACACATTTTCGAAATCACAGACTGACTCCAGATTGTTTTGTGCTTCAAGGGTGTTTATTGAAGTGCTAAATATTGGAGGGGGGTTGTAAAATTGTGATGGGTGATGGTGGAGGAATGTCCATGGCAGAGTCCAGTCTATTAGTCTCATAGGTGCATTGCCCATATGGGCATAGGAAATGGAGCTGGGGCAGTTCCAATATGGACAGGGTTACAAAGTGGGACAGTAGGATGACAATCAGGGTGGTCTCATTTCTTGGCGGGGTTCTTGGCATCATGCTCTGTCTTGTTCCTGGATCTCAGGGACCGCTTGAGGGGTGGTTCTCCCTCTGCAGAGGGTGGGGTGCTGGTGTTGTGGTCCTGTGGCGGTGCCTCTTGTCCACTAGCACCGGCAGAGGTGGTGCGCAGTTCATCGTCCATGCTAGTGTCATGGGCCCCTTGGAGTGCCACGGTGTCCCTCCTGGTGTTAAGTATTTCCTTCAGCACCCCTACGATGGTGCCCAGGGCGGAGCTGATGGTTCTGAGTTCCTCCCTGAACCCCAAATACTGTTCCTCCTGCATGCGCTGGGTCTCCTGAAACACGGCCAGGACCGTTGCCATCGTCTCCTGGGAGTGGTGGTATGCTCCCATGATGGAGGAGAGGGCCTTGTGGAGAGTGGGTTCCCTTGGCCTGTCCTCCCCCAGTCGCACAGCAGCCCTCCCAGTTCCCCTGTGTTCCTGTGCCTCCGTCCCCTGGACTGTGTGCCCACTGCCACTGCCCCCAGGTCCCTGTTGTTGTTGGGGTGGTGGTTTGTCCTGGGTTCCCTGTAGTGGTGGACTCACAGCTGATTGACGTGTCCTGGGCACGGAGGTATGGGCCCGCTGGGTGGGTGCTGTGCTGGTGTTACCAGATGGTGGAAGGTCTGTGGTGGACTGTGTCTGTGTGAGGGGAACCGACTGTCCGAGGCCCACGATGGTCCGGGCAGGTCATCTGGATCCAGTTGGACAGAGCTGCTCTCATCACTGTGGGCCTCTTCTGTGGGTGGGGTGGAGATGTCTGGACCCTCCTGTCTGGTGACGTTGGGTAGTGGTCCTGCAGGGGTGTAAAAGCATGATTATTGCATCTGTGTGTGTCATGGTGTGCAATGGGTGGGTGACCGTGTACCACAGTGCTAGCATTCCTGTGTGGGGGCTCGTGTGATGATGGTTGAGGGGGGTGTTATGGGTATGTGCAGTGGGCATGCTTTAGTGATGGGTGTCCATGCTTTGTTTTGTCATGCAGGGCTTGGTGTTGGGATGGGTGGTTTGTGTTATTAGTACATTTGTGAGGAGTTGGAGTGATAGGGGAGGGGGCGAGGGTGGGGGTCTGAGATAGCATGCAGGTAGGGTGGGGGATATGGTAGTTAAGATTTGACTTACCAGAGTCCATTCCTCCACCGACTCCTGCGAGGCCCTCAGGATGCAGAATCGCCAAGACCTGCTCCTCCCATGTTGTTAGTTGTGGGTGAGGAGGTGGGGGTCCGCCGCCAGTCCGCTGTATCGCGATGTGGCGTCTTGAGACCACGGAACGCACCTTCCCCCGTAGGTCATTCCACCTCTTCCTGATGTCGTCCCTATTTCTTGGGTGCTGTCCCACTGCGTTGACCCTGTCGACTATTCTTCCCCATAGCTCCATCTTCCTAGCTATGGAGGTGTGCTGCACCTGTGCTCCAAATAGGTGTGGCTCTACCCGGACGATTTCCTCCACCATGACCCTGAGCTCCTCCTCCGAGAACCTGGGGTGTCTTTGCCGTGCCATGGGGTGGTGTAGGTGATGTGTGGGGTGGTGTGTGTGGTGATAAGTGTGGTGATATGTAGTGGTGTGTGGTGTTTTGTGTGTGGCAGTTGTGTGGGTGATGGTGTTGACTGCCTGTGGCTGCTAGTTTGTTGATGGTGGGGTCTCTCTCTGGCCTTCTCTCTGTAATGGTGGTCGCAGGGGTTTGTGGGTGATATGGGTGTGTGTTTTATATTGTTTTGGGTGTGTGGGAGTGGTGTGTGTATGTGTATCAGGTGTGTGTATTTTAAATTGTCCAATGTGGTGGTGTTTTGGAGATGTGTGTGTATTTTGAGAGCAGCGGTGTGTACCGCCAATGGAATACCACGGTTGAAAGACCGCTGCGTGGATTCGTGGGTCGTGATAGCATGGGCGTATTTCTGTTGGCATGCCGGTGGAGGTTTTGTTTTCGCCAGTTTATCACTGACCTTTGGTGTGGCGGACTTGTGTGGGTGTCTGAATTTTGTCGGATTTCGAGATGTGGGTCGTAATAGCTGTGGCGGAATTCCACGGCCACGGCGGTGTGTTGGCGGTCTTCTGCACGGCGGTAAGCGGCTTTTACCGCCAATGTCGTAATGAGCCCCATCATTTTGTAATAGTTCCTGCTTAACAGTTAGCCTCATTTATGGGCTGCAATTTAGACCAATCTTCTGCAGAGATTACAGTAGGTAATTTATTTGACAACAACAATGAATCATTCACAGTTCCTTATTTTACTTCAGTCTTTGGGATTGTGATATGTTCCTTGAAGGTAATGAGCAGGAAAGTCACTTTTATTGCAGATATAAAGGTACAATAGACAGCCAACATCCAGAACCATGTCCTGATGTTTTTTTACTGATGTATCAGCCATTAACCATGGAGAGATCACCAGTACATGCACTTATCCTTTCTGTGGTCTTCCAGGACCATTGGATGCATACAAAGAGGTTTCTTAGACCTTAGGTTGTAGTCCATTTTTGTAGCTGAAGGAACAGGTACATCTTGTTTAGTGTGGTAAAGCTGTTGTGACAGCTCTGGCGGGACTGCTTTCTTTGCATGGGAGCATGTACTCAAGAGGCCAAAACCTCTAGGACAGTTCAGTGGATGCACATATTTTACCTGTTTTGTTTTTAGCACACCATTTGTCCGTTTCAGTGCACCTGTTGCAAGCAGATGATAGGCATAGTGGAACTTCTGCAGTATGCCCAATCCATTGCATAGTCCTTGTATTACCTCAGAAGCAAAGGCTGGAACATTATCTGAACTCAACTCTTTTGTGACTCCAAAATGTGGTACTAGTTCTTTCAAGGGGCATTGGCAATGATCAATGCATGTATTGGTCGGGTAGGCCTCATTCCATTTGCTAAACATGACTCATGACTAGAGCATGATTTTACTTGTTGGATGGGGGCATGTCAAGAAAGTCCATTTGTAAACTCTCATTTGGTCCTCGGTGTGGGAAGGTAGGCTCTTTCTAGCGTTGTTACTCCCACTTTTGTTTTTACTGTCTCACTGGGATCCTGCTAGCCAGGGCCCAGTGCTCATGGTGAAAACCCTATGTTGTCAGTGTATTTGATATGTGTCACTGGGATCCTGCTAGCCAGGACCCCAGTGCTCATAAGTCTGTGGCCTATATGTGTTCCCTGTGTAGTGCCTAAATGTATCACTGAGGCTCTGCTAACCAGAACCTCAGTGTTTATGCTCTCTCTGCTTTTAAAATTATCACTGCAAGCGAGTGACTAATTTTACCAATTTTCATTGGAACACTGGAACACCCTTATAATTCCCTTGTATATGGTACCTAGGTAACCAGGTTATTGGGGTTCCAGGAGATCTTCATGGGCTGCAGCATTTCTTTTGCCACACATAGGGAGCTCAGACAATTCTTACACAGGACTGCCACTGGAGCCTGAGTGAAATAACGTCCATGTTATTTCACAGCCATTTTCACTGCACATAAGTAACTTATAAGTCACCTATATGTCTAACCCTCACTTGGTGAAGGTTAGGTACCAAGTTACTTAGTGTGTGGGCACCCTGGCACTAGCCAAGGTGCCCCCACATTGTTCAGGGCAAATTCCCCGGACTTTGTGAGTGCAGGGACACCATTACACGCAAACACTACATATAGGTCACTACCTATATGTAGTGTCACAATGATAACTCTGAACATGGCCATGTAACATGTCTAGGATCATGGAATTGTCACCCCAATACCAGTCTGGTATTTAGGGGACAATTCCATGCATCCCCGGGTCTCTAGCACAGAACCTGGGTACTGCCAAACTGCCTTTCCGGGGTCTCCACTGCAGCTGCTGCTGCTGCCAACCCCTCAGACAGGTTTCTGCCCCCCTGGGGCCCTGGCAGCCTGGTCCCAGGAAGGCAGAACAAAGGATTTCCTCTGCATTCTATTGTGATTCTACATTGTTTGCACTACTTTTCTAACTGTCACTTACCTGTTTTGGGTTTGTGTACATATATTTTGTGTATATTACTTACCTCCTAAGTGAGGGTATCCTCTTAGATACTTTTGGCATATTGTCACTAAAATAAAGTACCTTTATTTTTAGGAACTCTGAGTATTGTGTTTTCTTGTGATATTGTGCTACATGATATAAGTGGTATAGTAGGAGCTTTGCATGTCTCCTATTTCAGCCTAAGCTGCTTTGCCATAGCTACCTCTATCAGCCTAAGCTGCTAGAAACACCTCTATTCTACTAATAAGGGATAACTGGACCTGGCACAAGGTGTAAGTACCACATGGTACCCACTATAAGCCAGGCCACCATCCTACACTCGGGGTGGAGGAAAATTGTCTGCTTCGGTTGGCGTGCCTTTACAAATATTTTATTGCACACATGCAGTACAACATTTTACACAGTCTTTCAGCTTATTGGAGAATTTTTGGATAATATCAGCCTTGAAAAAATAGCCTAATCATTCCATTTCTTCTAACATGGGAGGAGCCATGGAATAATCAATCTATTGCCAGGATGCTCTACCACGCATGTTGAAACCTAAATATGAATAAGCAGTAAGTAATCAGTAAGATTTATAATCTTTATAATCTGTAACTGCGAGGATGCAAGTGCCATTCTGGACTTGCTCAGAATTCAGCAGTTGGTCTGAGGTTTAATAGGTATCAACAGCAGTCTGTCAGTTAACTCCCCAGTGTTTGAAAGCAGCTTTCCCACTGTTTTCTAATGAACAAGTAGAACACTAACATTCTGAATTTATGACAAAAGTGTGTACACTTGAAGCCATCTTGATGGAATCAAAGCTGCATAACCTAAAGCATTTCCTTTACACCTTTAGAGATGAACAAATAAGATGGTTATTTGTGTCCTATGAATTATGGTTAGTGTCCTGGACAGCTAAAATAAGGTCAAATTTACTATAAGTTCTCAAATATCTTTCTCATTCATTTCAGCAAAACAGACTGAAACATACTTTCAACATCAGCAGCAGCTTGTCAGTTAACTCCCTAGTGATCAACTGCAGCTTTATAAATATATGGGGACTTATTTACAAGAGACCTGTGCCACTGGATTGTAACTTTTTTGGACCCTTAGGCGGCGAAGGCCTCTCTATCATAGCTATGAGGCACCACAAACCCACCCTGCGTGGCTTTGCATGGCTTAATAGATATGGAGTGAGGCAAGGCAGCATAAAGTGCTGTGTTGCCTTACTCTGCATCAAAGAGGTATTCCATAGGTGTTGCGGTCGGTTTTCGCATGCAACACCAATTGATTTTGAGGCTGCCCCAGATTTACAAGAGCCTATAAACGTTGGGCAACACCAAAACCGTACGGCTCCACAGAGCAGGCGTAATGAAGATAAATGTTTTCAGTTCTCTTTGTTTTTGCCTCTTTCCATGTGTGCTACATTCTGCAGCACACATAGCACAAGGAAAACAACTCCATGGATTGTTTTTGTGCAGGAAGGGGTCTCTTTCTGCACAAAAACAATTCTTCCAACAACGCAGACACCCTTGCATCAAGGTACAAGTGTGCCTGCATTGGTGCTAAGCACCAAATTTTGTGCCAGAGCTGTGTAAAAGGACAGGAATGCACCGTATCTTAGAGATACAGTGCATTCCTGCCCTTTTGATTTGGCATGGGGTAGCACCGCAAGAATACTTGCGGCGCTGCCCTAATCCAACTCTTTGTAAATAAGGCCCATTGTTTTTTACACTTAGCACTCTCCCCACAACGTCAGAACTCCTAAAATGAGTTTTACCTTCTATACAAAGAATAAAGAATGGCTATGATTATGTTGTGGACCTCAAATTCTGACATATTTGGCAGATGGTTATTCTCAGTTGTATTTTCCACTTGGTCATTTACAGGGAATGTCCCTTCCTGCACAAAAAGATTGCTTTTGTGGAGGAAGGTGTCCCTTCCTGCACAAAAACAATCCTGCCTGTAATGCAGGTACCCATGCACCATGGTGCAAGGATGCCTTCATTTGCACTAGGCAGCACCCAGTGTGTCAGTGCGGGGAGATAGCAGGAATGCATCATATCTCAGTAGATATGCCACATTCCTACTCTCTCCCTGTCATGCAGCGCAACACAGCAAGTTGTCTTGACACTTTGTATTGGTTGATGTTTCTGTAAATATGGGCTGTATTTCTCTTGAGCAGTAGAAGTCAGTATATAAGGCATTTTTATTGTAGCAGAGGCGAGGAGCATTGAATTTAGTGCAATGTGTTACGTGTGGATTTCCAATCAGACTGTCTATAGACAATGGCATTTGTGATGTTGAGAAGTGGAATGGAATATATTGGCACAGTACTAGAAGATGAGATTGGAACATAAGTTTTCTGGTGCAAGATTTTTGATGTGGGGGGTAGCAGATATTCCATTTAATGGTTGGAAACATCAACTCATATCCACGGGATGGGATGAGGAATAAGAGTGTATCTTTTCATTTAAGGCACACTGTTTTCAAAGGTTGGCACAACATGTTGCCAATCAAAATATATACAAGGAAGATGGAAATATTGCAAGCACCAGTATGGTGATTTTTTAAAATGTGGATGGCATTTTGTTAAAGGAGAATTTTTCTTTTCTTTTTGTGCTTACAGAATGTTGGCCAATAAAGCTTTAAGGGGCTAATTTAGAACCTAGAGGACGGTATACCAGGGGTACGAAGGCCATGGCCTCTGCCACTCTTGTGGTAGACCAACCTTCCCATTTAGAGATTTCCACTTGCCTGGGGGAGATATCTCTGTATTGAGAGGAGACACTGCTGTGTCTGCTCCCCTGTCACCACAGACTCTTTGCCAAACCAGTGGTGTTTGAAGTGGCCATTCTGCAAACTATTGTGAGTAGAGGAAATGAACGATTGTTATTCTGCTCTCAAAAGAGTGAGGTGACTGCCTAAATGACCCCGCAATCCTGTGGGTCATGGATCGCCAGGTCACGGATTACCATTGACAAAGCCAGCTGCAGCTCCGCTGATGGTAATCTAGCAGGTCAGCACAGCTCCAGACGATACCCAACTGATACTACCTCAGTCAGACAAGAACCCCACTGGGAAAAATATCACCATATACATGACCAGGGTCACCATGTGGATGAAAACCAATTGCCTCAAACTAAACAAAGACAAAACCGAAGTGGTTATCAGTGGAAGGAAAGCCTCTTCCTGGGACTCCACCTGCTACCCAACTAACCTCGGACCCTCATTCATCCCCACCACTGACACGAGAAATCTTGGAATCATCCTGGACGATCAGCTCCAAAGAAAATCTCAAGTAAGTACAGTAACCTCCAGCTGCTTCCACATCATAAGGATGCTTTGAAAGATCTTAAAATGGCTACCAGAGAATACAAGAAAAATAGTTATACAGGCCTTGATCACTAGCAGACTCATACTACAGCAGCACACTGAATGCAGGAATCACTAAGAAGCTCCTGAACAGGCTCTAGACCATTTAAACCACCACAACAAGACTTGACTCAACCTACCTCATTGCACTGACATCACCCCACAATTCAGCGAACTGCACTGGCTCCCAATCCACAAATGCAACCAGTTCAAACTGCTCACATGCACATACAGAACACTACACAACACCAGCCCTGAATAACGTAACAGTGGCATACAATTCTGCACACTTCCGAGGCACCGCAGCACAGCTGGGCTCCCATTGGCAGGGATAGCCTGCATCCCTAGCAACAGCCAGAAGCTATGCCTTTTCATATCTCTCCTCCAAAGAAGCATGGAATGACCTCCCTCACCACATCAGAGCCCTCTCCTCGCTTCTGGAGTTTAGCAAGAAGCTGAAGACCTAACTGTAAGAAGGTAGCCTCTTTCTAGCCTTGTTAACCCCACTTTTGGCCTGTTTGTGAGTATATGTGAGGGTGTTTTTACTGTCTCACTGGGATCCTGCTAGCCAGGGCCCAGTGCTCATAGTGAAAACCCTATGTTGTCAGTGTGTTTGATGTGTCACTGGGATCCTGCTAGCCAGGACCCCAGTGCTCATAAGTATGTGGCCTATATGTGTTCCCTGTGTGATGCCTAACTGTATCACTGAGGCTCTGCTAACCAGAACCTCAGTGTTTATGCTCTCTCTGCTTTCTAAATTTGTAACTGCAGGCTAGTGACTAAATTTACCAATTCTCATTGGCACACTGGTATACCCACATAATTCCCTTGCATATGGTACTTAGGTACCCAGGGTATTGGGGTTCCAGGAGATCCCTATGGGCTGAAGCATTGTTTTTGCCACCCATAGGGAGCTCAGGCAATTCTTACACAGGCCTGCCACTGCAGCCTGAGTGAAATAACTCCACGGTATTTCACAGCCATTTTTCACTGCACATAAGTAACTTATAAGTCACCTATATGTCTAGCCCTCAATTGGTGAAGGTTGGGTGCCAAGTTACTTAGTGTGTGGGCACCTTGGCACTAGCCATGCTGCCCCCACATCGTACAGGGCAAATTCCCCGGACTTTGTGAGTGCGGGGACACCTTTACACACGTGCACTATACATAGGTCACTACCTATGTATAGCGTCACAATGGTAACTCCGAACATGGCCATGTAACATGTCTAAGATCATGGAATTGTCACCCCAATACCATTCTGGTATTGGGGGGACAATTCCATGATCCCCCGGGTCTCAAGAACAGAACCCGGAGACTGCCAAACTGCCTTTCCGGGGTTTCCACTGTAGCTGCTGCTGCTGCCAACCCCTCAAACAGGATTCTGCCCTCCTAGGGGCTGGGCAGCCCCAGCTCTGGAAGGCAGAACAAAGGATTTCCCTTTGGAAATAGGTGTGAAGGGCTGGGGAGGAGTAGCCTCCACCAGCCTCTGGAAATGGTTTGATGGGCACAGATGATGGTCATCTCTGCATTAGCCAGTCTACACTGGTTCAGGGATCCCCCAGCCCTGCTCGGGCGTGAAACTGGACAAAGAAAAGGGGAGTGACCACTCCCCTGACCAGTACCTCCCAGGGGAGGTGCCCAGAGCTCCCCCAGTGTGTCCCAGACCTCTGCCATCTTGGAAACAGGGGTGTTGGGGGCACACTGGACTGCTCTGAGTGGCCAGTGCCAGCAGGTGACATCAGAGACCCCCTCTGATAGGCTCTTACCTTTCTTGGTAGCCAATACTCCTTTCTTGGTAGCCAAACCTCCTTTTCTGGCTATTTAGGGTCTGTCCTCTGGGGTATTCTTCAGAAAACGAATGCAAGAGCTCACCAGAGTTCCTCTGCACTTCGCTCTTCGACTTCTGCCAAGGATCGACCGCTGACTGCTCCAGGACGCCTGCAAAACTGCAACAAAGTAGCAAGACGACTACCAGCAACATTGTAGCGCCTCATCCTGCCGGCTTTCTCGACTGTTTCCTGGTGGTGCATGCTCTGGGGGCTGTCTGCCTTCACCCTGCACTGGAAGCCAAGAAGAAATCTCCCGTGGGTCGAAGGAATCTTCCCCCTGCTAACGCAGGCACCAAAAGACTTCATCACCAGTCCTCTGGATCCCCTCTCATCCTGACGAGCGTAGTCCCTGGAACTCAGCAACTCTGTCCAAGTGACTCCCACAGTCCAGTGACTCTTCAGTCCAAGTTTGGTGGAGGTAAGTCCTTGCCTCCCCACGCTAGACTGCAAACCTGTGTACTGCGTGATTTGCAGCTGCTCCGGCTTCTGTGCACTTGTCCAAGGATTCCTTTGTGCACACCCTAGCCTGGGTCCCCAGCACTCCGTCCTGCAGTGCTCAACCCTCTGAGTTGGACTCGGACATCGTGGGACCCTCCTTTGTGACTCTGAGCCAGCTCCGGTTCACAAATCTTCTAAGTGCCTGCTCCGGTACTTCTACGGGTGCTGCCTGGTTCTGTGGGCTGAGTGCCCCCTCTGTCTCCTCCTACAAGGGGCAACATCCTGGTCCTTTCTGGTCCCCAGCAGCACCCAAAATCCTCTACCATGACCCTTGCAGCTAGCAAGGCTTGTTTGCGGTATTTCTGTGTGGAAACACTTCTGCAGCCTTCAGCACACCGTAGGACATCTTCCATCCAAAGGAGAAGTTCCTAGCTCTCTTCGTTGTTGCAGAATCCTAGGTTTCTTCCATCCAGAGGCAGCCTTCTTGCACCTTCATCCGGGGTTTCCTGGGCTCCTGCCCCCCCCTGGACACTATCGCGACTCTTGGACTTGGTCCCCATGCCTTGAAGGTCCTCAGGTCCAGGAATCCGTGTTCACTGCTTTGCTGGTGTTTGTGGTTCTTGCTGAATCCCCCTATCACGACTATTGTGTCCTACTGGGGTAGTAGGGGTACTTTACTCCTACTTTTCAGGATCTTGGGGTGGGGTATCTTGGACACCCCAACTGTTTTCTTACAGTCCCAGCGACCCTCTACAAGCTCCAATAAGTCTGGGGTCCATTTGTGATTCGCATTCCACTTTTGGAGTATATGGTTTGTGTTGCTCCTAGACCTAGGTTCACCTATTGCATCCTATTGTAATTCTTCACTGTTTGCATTACTTTTCTTGCTATTACTTACCTGTTTTGGGTTTGTGTACATATAACTTGTGTATATTACTTACCTTCTTACTGAGAGTACTCAATGAGATACTTGTGGCAAATTGTCATAAAAATAAAGTACCTTTATTTTTAGTAACTCTGAGTATTGTGTTTTCTTATGATATTGTGCTATATGACATAAGTGGCATAGTAGGAGCTTTGCATGTCTCCTAGATCAGCCTAAGCTTTGCCATAGCTACCTTCTATCAGCCAAAGCTGCTAGAAACACCTCTATTCTACTAATAAGGGATATCTGGACCTGGCACAGGGTACCCACTATAAGCCAGGCCAGCCTCCTACACTAACTCTTCCATGAATGTCTCCTGAGAGACAGCTACTGGCCTGCCCACCCGCAAGGCACCTGGATACCATCACGGGTGGTTACCATGCTTTCATAACGTAACAAAACATAACTGTAGGCTTGGCTGGGCCGAGACCTGGCACTTTACTGCTTTGTTTTTCCTCCACCTAACCTGAAATGAGGCCATAAATCTTTCCCAATGCACAGAGTGTACAGCACGAAGAAAAAACGGAAATTAATAAACTAAAACAAGCGGCCTGGCCTTACAGTTTCATAATTTCATAATGAACTTATAAGACTCTCTGTAAGAAGTCGTATAACCCAGACGGCAGACTTCATAACATGTTGCTAAAATGGGCGGACAGAATGGCATATCTTACTTTTAACACTTCGTTTTGTTACCTATTCGTAGGGGTATGTCACATTTGGTTAATTTTTGCACACCGTAGAAAAGATGTAAAAATGACGTAGCACTAAACAATTCATCAGCCGTTGCACAGTTATGAGATTCACACTAGAAATGTTTACTGGAGAGGGCGAGGCATCCTGTGGTAAAGTCCTTCTGGGTATTGGAAATTCTCCATCTAAAACTTGCTCCATTATTGATATGCACAGCTGCTTCTTTGTTGTCTAAAGTGTACAGAACATTGATATTATTGCTATTTTTCGGATTTTTCAGCATCTGGTTTCATTTGAGCCTTTTTTTTTCATATGTCCGGTTTTGGAGAACGCGCTATGGAGAAGGTTAATTCGTGGATCAGGGCCATTACTTAAGGGCCAGTACGACCGAGACAGACATTATGGCCTCATCAAGAGGGCACTACCTAGTATTCGTGTTGGCCTCTGAAGAAGGGGTGGCATGCCCAATTGCACCCTATTTAGGCCAAAAATTCGCAAGAGGCAGCTTGGAAGCAAAATAGAAGCAGCTACAGAGAGCTTTGAGAAGGGGTCAACACCATATAGAACAAGCTAAGAAGGGTTTTAAAAAAACAAGGAGGTACAGCGAAAAAGCAAGCCGCCTACACTTGGGCAATGTATATCCTTAGTGGTTCCGCTAGTATAGGAAAATAGGAAGAGCAGCCTTGAAAGCCCCTATGTGTTACTGTTTCCCCATATGTTTTAATACCGCCAAAGTTGAATAGGTCTGGAATGAGATGACATTTAGAAAAGGTACAAAGAAAACTGCAGTCTTAGGGGGTGCCTAAAGTAGGGAGAGTGTGTTCACCGACCTAAGTGATGTAAACTAATTTAATCTCAGACTTTTGGACATATGTTTTAATGTGAGAAAGCACTAGTTGCTGTAAAATCCGGCAGAAAGTTACATACATCTGTTCTCTCTGCAGCAGCAGAGGTAACCTGAAGGTTGCATCCATGCCAGAGACAGAAGACAAGGGTTTACTGCCTCAGTGTAGCGCAGCTCTAAAGAAGACCTCCAGTAGACCACTGGTTCAGGACAGTGACAAAAGCTTTACTAGCCATAATGGGTGCCTGAAGAACTTATGGAGCCAAGTCCTTTGCCCAGGTATCAGCCCAGTACAGACAGAAAGGCACACAATTTGGATATCGCCCGTAGAATCATCCATTCAACACTAAAACGTTGTCCTTTTTATCAGGCTTGCCTTGCAACGGCTGAGCACAGCATGAATTGGCAAAAAATTAGTACTGCCTTTGGGCTACAGGTGCCTCTACATTAAAACTTTACAACATTGTTGGCCAATGTACTAAGACGTTCTGCAAGTGTGTTTACGGTCTGTTGCAGTTTGCTATACTTGGAGTTCCTCAAATGCCTTGGCCATGTCTAGACCAACGCTCAATTAGTTCTGGACAGATTATAAACTGTTACTATGCACATGTTGTAACCTATTGAATTGGTGTGTGTAGTGCACTATGTATCGGCAGTAGAAGACAAGTCAACCACTTGGCCACTGTTATGATCCTCATTTAGAAATTTGAATTCGGAAAACCAAAGTCCCACATGACATTGTACGCATACCATTCTTTAGAATGAGAGCAGACCTTAATTCAAAGTGAGTTACAATAGTAACCACTGCCACACTTCAACGGCTTGGTTTCTCACAGAAGCATTTAGACATTGCAGTTCCCTTTACTTTGCGAGAAAGGTGAGCTAGCCACCCAGTGCCAGATTTGACTGGTTGTTTACATACCTTACATCTCGAAATATGTTTCTTACATATCTTACAAACTCTCTATTGTTTTCTTTTTACAAGTAATATTTGCGAGCAAAGGTGTACAAAGTGAAGTGAACACCGAACATATAAAAGAGGTGTTGTAGGAGAGGAGCTGATTTGGGTTGTCTCAAACACACTACTGAAAGTGCATAGCAACTAGTCCACTTGGAAGCCTTTTCACACCTGTTTTCCATTTGTAAGGACTCTGTACAAATGACCAGGCCACCATGACATACCACCACCCATCATTCACTTGATGCCTCGAGAAAGTGGGGATAGGTAGAATAATAGACTGACTTTTAGGATGACTTCTTGTGCAACAGAAGGAAGTATGATTCATTCTGACTGGTGCTCCCAGTAGAAAAAGGCTAGCGTGGCAGGGCTTACCTGTCAACCAATCAAGCAGGATTTGTAAAGTGAAGCTAGTGTCCCGACAGGATATCCAGGTGCTTGCAGGTCCCAGAGAAAGCAGTGAAAACAAGGGAAAAGCAAGCAGAAGGCACACAAATAGGGGAAATAGCAAGGAGGAAGCAGTGGAAAATGAGGGAAAAGCAAGGAGAGAGCACACAGACAACTGTCACGGTTTTCAATGGGCTTACCGTCGAAGTTGAGGAGGGTTGGGGAACGACCCCGGTTCCGGCAGGTTCTGCTCTGGCCGAGGTAGGGGCGACCCCTTCCGGTAGCCACGGTGCTGTTTGACAATAGCAAGCCACTACAGTCCGTGCCCTCCAGAAGGAGTCCCAGAGGAAAAACCCCAATAGGGTAAAAAACCTCCAACAGGAACTCCCTGAAACAGAAGAAGGACACCAAGGCGTTAGAGCTGAAGATCCGAGGGTACAGGAAGACTGGAAACGAAGACAGGTCAGGAAATATTGGATTCACAGGAAGAAACCAGCTGGAGCGTGACTACCACCAAAGGAGTGTTGCAACGCAATGAACAAGCAGCTGAATTCCCCTTATATACCTCTAGACAGGAAGTAGGAAACAGGAAGTAGAAACACCACCATCTTAGATTGGGGAAAAGAGTATAATAGTGAATAAAGTACATGCGTCCAAACAAAGAGAAACAATGCATGCTGGGAAGAGAGGAAGTTGGCAGCATGCTGGGAAAGGGAAAAGGCAGGCATAAAAACACCACCATGTGCAAGTATTCGGCTTTTGCCTGTAGACATTGGTAAGTGGTGAGCAGATGTTTATATCATTTAGACTGAAATGTAAAGCGCACTAATAGCGCTATGCGCGGTCAGGCCTGAATCCAACTCGGGGTCTCAAGCCCTGCCGCGTCTGCCTTTGCGGCAGAACTGAAAGAAGGAGGTGCGGCGAGTGCCGCGACCCCTGACCAGGCTTATGATTCTTCCCGCGGCTTGCGCGCAAGCCTCGGCTTCTCCCGCGGCCTGGGCGCAAGCCGCGGCCTCTCCCGCGGCTCGCACACAGGCCGCGGCATGAAAAGAATGCTGCGCTGCGTCGACCCGAGGCCGCGGCCACTGTAGGGGCCGCGGCGGCAGCGGCGTGACAGTATGTCCCCCCCCCCCGAGGCCCCAGGTTTGTGAGGGAAGAGTCGAAAAAAGCGACGGACCAAAAGAGGGGCATGAACTGAAGGGGCATCCTCCCAGGAACACTCACTCATAGGGTAACCTTTCCAATGAATAAGATATTGAAGGCGCCCATGGAAAAACCGAGAGTCACAGATTTCCTGGACCTAGTACTCGGGCACATTATCAACCAACAGAGGAGGGGGACAGGAAAATTGTCTGTGAAAAGGATCAGGAAGGTAAGGTTTAAGTTGAGAGACATGGAATACAGGGTGAATTTTCCACGTCCGGGGCTGGCGAAGACGCACAGACACTGGGTTAATCTTTTTGAGAATTAGGAAGGGACCATAAAAGCGGGGTTTGAATTTGTTCTGAGTGAGTCGGAGAGGTAGGAATCTAGAGGAGAGGCAGACTTTATCATGGACCTGATATTGAGGAGCCGCACAGCGTCTCCTATCTGCTATCCTTTTCATGCGGGACTTAGTGGCCACAAGGTTGGAATGGATAACACTTTGGACACCCCGTAGCTGTCTAACATAGGAGGAAATGGCAGGAAGATTGGAATTGTCTCTCAGGGGAGTTGGAAAGGTCTTGGGATGGAAACCGTAGGAGCCATAGAAGGGAGAGACCTTCGAGGCGCTGTGTATGGAGTTGTTATAGGAGAATTCTGCAAGCGGTAAATAGGTAGCCCAATTACTCTGTGTAGCATTGCAGAAGCTATGTAAATATTGTTCAAGACCTTGATTGAGTCGTTCCGTCTGTCCGTTGGTTTGAGGATGGAACCCAGATGATAAGGCCACTTTGATTCCCAATGTCTTACAGAATTGATTCCAGAATCGGGAGATATATTGAGGACCCCTATCAGATATAATGACCTGAGGTAATCCATGAAGCCGAAAGATTTCTTGTGTAAAGATTTGACCTAATTCTTTTGCCGTTGGTAACTTTCTTAAGGCCGTGAAGTGAGCCATCTTGGTGAAGGAGTCCACGGTTACCATTATTACGTGATTTCCCATTGAAGAGGGTAATGAGCACATGAAATCTGTGGAGATAGTGTGCCATGGACCTGGGGGAACTGGTAGTGGGCGAAGTAATCCTACTGGTTTAGTATGGGGTGTCTTGGCTTGAGCACATATAGGACAAGATGATACATATTCCTCAGTATCTGTCTTGAGAGTTGGCCACCAGAAGGAGGGAAGCAGAAGTTCTTGGGTAGCTTTCATTCCTTGATGACCTGCAATGGGGGAATCATGGCACATACGTAAGGCTTCACTCTGTACTATTTTAGTGGGTAAGAACAGGGCCTTATCATGATAATAATAGCCTTGATCTATATGCAGTTGCGGACGCAACTTATTCAGCTCTGTCTCTTCTAGACGGGCATATTCGGACTTGACTTGGTCTAAAAAAAGTCTGTACTACCCCAATGATCTTGTTATTGTCAAATATGTTCTGTACAGTAGAATCGCTGCACTCAGGGTAACGTCGGGACAAGGCATCCGCCAGGATGTTCTGAGAACCAGGGATGTAAGTGATATAGAAGTCATATTGGCTGAAAAAGAAAGCCCATCGAGCCTGCTGGCTATTCTGACACTGAAAGTTTCTTAAGCACTGTAGATTTCTGTGGTCTGTCCGGGCTTCAAAAGGTTCTTTTGAGCCCATCAGAAAGTGTCTCCATTCTGTGCATGCGGTCTTTAAGGCGAGTAATTTACGTTCTAACACGGAATAGTTCTGCTCTGAATCGGATAAACTGTGTGACAAGTAGAATACAGGGTGTTCTAAATCATCATCGTCTTGTTTTTGCAGTAAGGCAGCCCCAATGGCTCTTTCTGAGGCGTCTGCGACAACAATGAATTGTTTGCTGGTGTCTGGGTGTCGTAGAATAGGGGCTTGAATAAAGGCTTTCTTTAAAGCCTGAAAGGCTAACTCTGCGTCTTGTGTCCAACAAAAGCCCTTCTTTAGATGATCTTTTTTAAGGGTTTGAGTAATGTAGCTGGTTCTCTGGGCAAAGTCTGCTATGAATAGTCGATAGAAATTGGCTAATCCCAAAAAACACTGAGTCTCCTTGATGGAAGAAGGAGATGGCCAATTCAATATAGCTTGCACCTTGTCTGAATCCATGGCGACTCCAGTTAGGTTAATGCAATATCCCAAGTATTTTACTTACGTCTGATCAAACTCGCACTTTTCAGGTTTGCAGAATAAATGGTGTTGTCTGAGTCTCTCTAAAACTTGGCGAACATGCTTACGGTGTCCCTCTGGATGAACAGAAAAGATTAAAATGTCGTTGAGATACACCACCACTGTTTGTTGCAAAAGATAGGAAAAGATAGAATCCATGAACCTTTGAAAAATGGAAGGGGCATTGGTGAGTCCGAATGGCATTACTCAATATTCGTAGTGACCAAAGGGTGTTCTAAAAGCGGTCTTCCATTCATCACCCTTTTTAATTCTTAGAAGATGGTAGGCTCCTCTGAGATCCAGCTTGGTGAATCTCTTTGCCCCTCTGACTGCTTCTAGGATGTCCTTAATGAGGGGTAACGGGTACCGATCTTTAATAGTGATCTTGTTTAATCCTCTGAAATCAATACAGGGACGCAAATCTTTAGTCTTCTTAGGCACAAAGAAGAGAGGAGCCCCTGCAGGTGAAGAAGAGGGAGCAATCAACCCGCTCTGTAGGTTCTCATCAAGGTATTCTTTAAGAATCTGCTTCTCAGGCTCTGTGAGAGAGTACATTCACCCGAAAGGAACCACTGTATCTGGTTCTAAAGGAATGGCGCAATCGTATTCTCTATGGGGTGGCAATTCAGGTTTTTCTGGCTTCTGGAATACATCGGCATATTCATGATAATGCCTGGGAACTCCCTGTAGGACGTTAATAGAGCATCCCACCTTAGGGGGTGCTGCTAAGAGACCTTTTGGGGACCAATAATCCCCTGCGAGATAGCAGTGGTGTTGGCAAAAGTGAGAGGATAAAGAAATAGTTCTTGTTTCCCAGTTGATGTAAGGGTTGTGCCGTGTGAGCCATGGAATTCCCAGGATCATGACGTGGTGTGGTGATGAAATTAAATCAAACGAAAGATTTTCTTGGTGTTTCCCAAACTGTAGACAGAAAGTAGGGGTAGTATATTGTATGGGTCCTGAGGCCAAGAGTGATCCATCCACCGTGTGTACTTGTTCTGTTACTTCCTAGGTATTTGTGCTATCTGTCGTTCTTTGGCCCATGCTTCATCTAAATAGATGCCACTGGCTCCGCAGTCCAATAAAGCCACGGTTCTTTCTTCCCGGCCATCAGTTAAATGAAGGATAACTGGTAATAGAAAAAGAGCAGTTCCTTCTTCCCTGGAAGAACAAATGGAAGGTATTTCACGATATCCCGTCCTCACCCTTCTCACTGAGGACGGGAGTTGGCGTTTCCCAAAGGCTTGGTTGGACGAATGGGGCAGGTGCCAATTAGGTGACCAGCTGCACCACAATATAGACAAAGCCCCTTCCTTCGTCTATGTTCTCTTTCACTAGCTGATAAAGGTCCTCGAGCCGTATCAATTTGCATTGGCTCTTCCTCGGTAGTCCCCTTAGGTTCAGGACGGACTTCCTCGGTACGATGAGAGAAGGTGCGAGACGTCACTGAGTGAGATGGCAAACGACTCTTCTTTTTCTCCATTCTTCGTTCGTTCAATCGATATTCTATCGTCAGAGTCTGATCCATCAATCCTTTAAGGTTCTCTATTCTAGCAGAGTGCACCAGTTCGTCCTTAATGTCCTCTCTGAGACCTCTGCGGAACAGTGTCACCAAGGTACTTTCCACCCAGGATGTTTCTGCTGCTAATTGTCTGAAACGGGTGATGTATTGTAATATATCTTGATTCCCTTGTTGGATTTCGCAAAGAGCTTCTTCTGTTGAAGCCTCGAGTCCAGGGCGCTCAAACATCTGTTTAAAACTAGTGACAAAGGTGGAATAATTAGACAGGCAAGGATCATTTCTTGTCACTAAAGGAGTGGCCCAAGCCAATGCTGGCCCAGATAAGGCGCTAATCAAATACCCCACCTTGGTCTTGTCTTGTACAAATTGCGAGGGGCGAAAGACAAAATAAACCGTCAAGGCATCCAGGAATTCTCTTAATTTGTTAGGATCCCCGGAGAAACGAGGTGTAGTGGCAGCTACTGAGGGTACATCAGTGGTCCTGGATGCAAAGGCTTGTCGATAGACGGTATTTTCAGTACGTAGCTGTTGGAGTTCTTGAGCCTGTTGTTGTATCGTCATGAGCAGGGTCTGGCTCCTGGGTTCCGTATTTGCCACTGGATTATCCATGGTTCCGGACTGCAACTGGATTTTTGGGGGTTGCAATCTGTCACGGTTTTCAATGGGCTTACCGTCGAAGTTGAGGAGGGTTGGGGAACGACCCCGGTTCCGGCAGGTTCTGCTCTGTCCGAGGTAGGGGCGACCCCTTCCGGTAGCCACGGTGCTGTTTGACAATAGCAAGCCACTACAGTCCGTGCCCTCCAGAAGGAGTCCCAGAGGAAAAACCCCAATAGGGTAAAAAACCTCCAATAGGAACTCCCTGAAACAGAAGGAGGACACCAAGGCGTTAGAGCTGAAGATCCGAGGGTACAGGAAGACTGGAAACGAAGACAGGTCAGGAAATACTGGATTCACAGGAAGAAACCAGCCGGAGCGTGACTACCACCAAAGGAGTGTTGCAACGCAATGAACAAGCAGCTGAATTCCCCTTATATACCTCTAGACAGGAAGTAGGAAACAGGAAGTAGAAACACCACCATCTTAGATTGGGGAAAAGAGTATAATAGTGAATAAAGTACATGCGTCCAAACAAAGAGAAACAATGCATGCTGGGAAGAGAGGAAGTGGGCAGCATGCTGGGAAAGAGAAAAGGCAGGCATAAAAACACCACCATGTGCAAGTATTCAGCTTTTGCCTGTAGACATTGGTAAGTGGTGAGCAGATGTTTATATCATTTAGACTGAAATGTAAAGCGCACTAAATGCGCTATGCGCGGTCAGGCCTGAAACCCACTCGGGGTCTCAAGCCCTGCCGCGTCTGCCTTTGCAGCAGAACTGAAAGAAGGGGGTGCGGCGAGTGTCGCGACTCCTGACCAGGCTTATGATTCTTCCCGCGGCTTGCGCGCAAGCCGCGGCTTCTCCCGCAGCCTGGGCGCAAGCCGCGGCCTCTCCCGCGGGTCGCACACAGGCTGCGGCATGAAAAGAATGCCGCGCTGCGGCGACCTGAGCCCGCGGCCGCCGTAGGAGCCGCGGCGGCCGTGCCGTGACAACAACAGGGGGAAAAGCAAGGAGAAAGCAGTGAGAATGAGAGAAAGGAAGGAGAAGGCACTCAAAAAATGGGGGAAAAACCAAGGAGAGGACAGGTGCAACAGTGATGCAGAAGCCCAGGGAGAGCTGGGCCTGGGACAGACCTGCTCCTGTGTGGATTCATGTGCCCATTGCAGAGCATCTAATGAGAGGACTGGATGCTGCACCTTGTGAATATGTTGATTACTGCTAGAGGGTTATTCGTGCTTGCTCAAGTCCCCCTTGTGGTTCTCCATTGGAAGGCCTTGTACGTGAAGAGCTGTGACAAGCCATTGCAAACCCATGAAACCAAACCCACAGAGTTGCAAGCAAAGACCGGGAACATTGAGGTAGCCACAGACACTTCACCAGAGAACAAAGGGAGGTTGGCCATCAATAATGACTCTGCCAAACTGCATCAAATCTGATGGTAATGCAGGACACCCACAATGTCTTGGAACAGGAAAGGAGACAAAATGTGTGCATCATTGGTCTATAGGAGACAAATGAAGGGAGCTGTATGGAACTATACCTTGAGGACTGGTTCAGTTGACAAGTTGCACATCAAGGCCTACTCACGTTCTTCACATTGGAACTGGAGCACACAGCACCAGAGGTCCATGCCCTATCAGGGGCACAACCTAGGCCTGTGATAGCCCAGTTGTTGAACTGTAGAGAACATCTGATTCATGAATAGCAGACACATTTGCTCATTTATGTAAAGAACAGAAGAGTCCGATTTTTTCTGACCTTGCAGTCATAATGTGATTTCTTCTGGGAAGTCAAGAGCAAACGCAGAGCGATGGACATAAAATGTATGCTTGTGCTTCTGCCAGATGCATCCCCACAACATCTTCCTCCTGTAACTTCCTTCTCCTTTACAGACCACTACATAGCAATGCAACATTCCCGGCCACATTTAACAGTTTCAAACCTTACAACACTACTCTCCAACCTATGTGTTCTGGATGACCTAAACATTTGGTCTAAAAAACATAATATGCCCCATCCAAAAACTGTCATCACTGTCATAGACGCACTGAACCTACATTAGATCGCCCACAAACCCACACACATCCCTGGACACAGTCTAGAAGTCATTTGTGCAAATCCAGAACAAGTTACCTTTCAAATTATTACTCCAGTCACATGATTAGGCCACCGTTTGCAAACTTTCCAACATAAACACCACAAAGCAGCACACCTAAGACTACCTTACTGGGATCCACCTATCGACAAACTCAGGCCTCATTTATGAGGCCCATGGCACAAGGTGGTGCAAGTGGTGCATTTCTGTCCTCTCCCCCGGTGCTGGCGCACAATTTGCCACCGTGCGCTAATGCAGACACCCTTGCACCATGGTGCAAGGATGTGTGCGTTGCGAGGACGATTTTTTTTGTGCAGGAAGGGACACCTTCCTGCACAAAAACAAGAGGTGTTTTCCTCTTTCTATGTGTGCTGCAGAATGCAGCACACATAGCAAGAGGAAAAGATATTTCTTCCCATTGCATCATTCTTGCGCCACCCCTGAGGTGGTGTAGGAATCTGATGCATTCTCATACTTGCAAATCTGGGAATGCCTCAGATTCCTTCGGGTTCCATGGGTGTTATGTGGGAACACCCCAAGCAACACCCATGGAACCCACTTTCACACCTTGTTATGCGTGAAAGGGGACCATATTTACAAGGCATTGAAGAGCCACACAGTGTGGGTTTGAGTGTCCTTGTAAATGAGGGCTGGAACACTGCCCACTGAGTGTCTAAGAATTGACCGTCTGGTGGCGCAGTGTGCTGCTAGGGTCTTGTGAGTGAGACCCTCAGTTTAGAATACTTAGAAACACAGCATCCAACACAGATCTAGACACAAAAAATTCAGTTCAAAAACGTTATGAGTGGCTACAGGAAGCTTTTGCTATCCTAATAGTACTAAGAGCATCAAAACTGTACAAAAGAAAACAAGCACCTTGGAGAAATACAGAACTAAAAGATAAAAAACAATAAATTAAAAACCTGCAATGCAACCTGCTCAAAACAAACAGCAATCAGGACAAACTTCACCTACAGAAACTTAACAGAATATATAAGTCAACCATCAACAAAGCTAAAAAAGGTTCTATTCAGACAGAATTCAAAATACTAAGGGGCATATTTATGAGAAAGTGGCACATCGATCCAGATGCGCCACTTTTCTTTTGTTCCCCTGCCCCCAATGACCCCATGGTTGCACTGTATTTACAGTACAGCGCACCATAGCGGTCGTTACCACAACAGCATAATTTTTGACGCTGTTGTGGTGCTTTGGTGCACTAGCGCCAAAAATGTTAACATTAGTGCAGCAAAAACACAGGGAGGCCCATAGATGATCATGGGTGCATCACTTAAACGCCTGCCTTGAGCAGGCGTTAAAATGACTGAAAAAAATGACGCAGTGAAATATTGTAAATTTTACTGCACCATTGTTTTGGGCCTCCCTGTGTGTAAACGCCTGCTTCCATACATTATGCCTGGGACATGCAAAATGTGGACCAAGGGGTTGCAAAGTGGTGCAATGCATGCATTATGCCATTTTGTAAATATGGCGCGGGGGAATGGCCACCTTAACACCACCTGAGATGATAAAAATGAAGCTAAGGCGGCGTTAAGATGGCACAAGGAGTTTGTAAATCTGCCCCTGAATATGTAAATAAAGAAATTTATAAAATTCTCATTGCTATTCAGGAACCTAAATGCACAGAGGGAACTCATCCCATTACTCAAGAATTCACTGACACAGTGTCAAATCATTATACAACCAAAGCAGACATGTTGGACTGCTATTTAAAACAAAGGAAAACCACCAGTACCAATCAGTTTCCAAAAGTCTCCTCCAAGAGTAGGCTAACCCAGCCTCTGCATTCCTTCAAACAAATATCACAAAGTGAATTTATGGATGTGGACAAAGCAAACATGCCGATGGCTGCCCTTCTGATCTGTATACACCACAAATCTTCAAAAACATTTTTTTTGCTACCTCGGCTGTCACACCAGTAAAAAGAATCAACAATAATTCTTCAACTACGGGAATCTTTCCTGAAGACCTAAAAAAACATACATATGCCCATTATTAAAGGAAACAAACCTGGACCCACATGACCCCAACAACTTCTGACCACTTACAAAAGGGCCTTTCCTGGACAAATTTATAGAAAGAGCAGCATTCTCTCAGATATCACAATTCATTGAAGATAACTCCATACTTTCAGACTACCAAACAGAAATCCACCCAGGAAGAGGAATAGAATCTGCCCTCATTGCCATCTTAAATGACTTTAAAAATACAGTAGACCAGAATGGGGTCGTCGCACTTGGACCTCTCAGCTTCCTTCAACACATTTGACTATAACACTAATACAAAGACCCCTACGAAGCCTGTTTAGAGGGGACTGCTCTATACTGGATAACATCCTACCTTCAAAACAGAACAAATGTCAATTATACTCCTCCATTCAAATCCAAACCGTACTTCACAAAAGCAGGAGTCCCTCAAGGCTCTATCATCTTATCCATGCTTTTCAATATCTACATGGTCATTACCAACAATGATCAATGAATTTCAGCTCTCATGTCATAAAAATTAAGAAGACACACAAATACTCCTTAACCTGGAAAGCTCCAAAGATATTAGAAACTCAAAACTCTTCAGTTGCCTCAGAGCCGCTGATCACTGCATGACGTGGAGCCAACTAAAATGTAATGCTTTCCGAAACTGAAATAATCACATGTGGCGATCGGAAAAATAGTAACCCTCTCTGCACCTGGCCTGACCATCTGGGACCATCCCCTAAATTATATAAGGAAGTAAGAAATCCTGGAATTACCATGGACTCCAAGTTATCAATGAATGCCAAAGTGGGCATAATAGCACAATCAAGCTGTATTACTATGAAAACTCTGCAATGCATCCTCCCCATTTCTACACGAGGTCCAGGCTACTATCTCTCTTGTAGTATCTAAACTGGATTAGACAATGACCTCTACCACGGATCATCTTTATCAACTATGAAGAAACTACAACAGATTCAGAACTCTGCTGTAGAAATACTCCTACTTGTAAAGCCACAAGCCCACATCTCCCATGCCTTGAGAGCCCGGCATTGTTTACAATTTACCAGAAGATCCACCTTCAAGCTGCTTTGTATCACCTACAAAGCAATAGATGAAACAGGACCACTTTTCATCTGGAATAAAATCACCAAATACATTCAACAAAGGAACCTCTGCTCCAGATTGGCACCTCACCTCAAAATCCCGCGATACTAGAAAAAAAAAACAAAGGTGCTACATCTTTCTCTGCACAATCAGTCAAACTACGGAATGAATTACCCCCAAACATAACATCTACGATAACTATCATCTTCAGAAGCCTGCTCAAGAGTTGGCTTTTTCCTACATGACCACTATAGGAAAGTGGAGTATTATGCAGTGACGCTAGCTAGGTTTCACTAAGAAATACTCATAATACCCCAAAGATGGTCTTGAATTCACAATAATAAATCCTAAGCTCATTTCTGATAGTGTGGCAAATAGAAGTTAGGCTTTACTACAGTAACATGTTTTAAGCATTTCAGAGTACCAACATGGGCGATAAGTAATTGACACAACTCAAAAGAAATCCAACACCAAGTTATAAAAACAAAGCAGATTCTTATTTTAAGTTAGACAAAAAAACAAAGTAAATCAGATATGTGTAACAGGAGTTATGGATTTCCAAGTGAAAAATAATTCAGTACAGTTCAAACAATCAAACCTTTATCATTGTGGTGAATGGGGATAATCACTAGTACACTGGGCCACAAACAGGGTGAGTTCAGAGGAACCCACTTGTAGTTAAGGTTGTGCGGGTCCCAGGACCAAGGCTGTGACAGTCAGACCAATTTTACCTGGCTCATAGGGCCTGGGTGCAGAGGTGTCCTGACTGTCCTTGGTGCTGAATGCCGGAGCCACGGGTACTGAAAAATGGTACTTGTGACACTTGACCACTTGCAGGTCGAGTTCGGGGGATCCCACTGAGGGTTAAGCTTGTGTGGGACCCTGGACCAGGATTCACCAGTCGTAATAACTCTACCTAGCTCAGGCATCTCGGGTGCAGAGGTGTGGCTGTCTATCCTTGGTGCTGAATGGGAGCTGCAGTTGCTGACTTTACCACTGTGATGATGCGGTGAGGAAGCAGATGCAAAAACTCGAAAATGGAGCCACTGGTGGTATCAGATGCAGATGTTATTTTGTGTGTCCGTGTGCTGCAATGTTGGGTAACAAGCCTTGGCAGTGGTAAGGTGGAGCAGAAGCTGGAGAGCTGGACTACACTTCCCACAGTGCATTGGACCACCTGCTGTTGGGTGACCCCTCGGAGGGCCCGATGGATTGCACTTCTTCAGTTCCAGTAGGTGCTTTTTACCTGTGGTGTGCTGGGGACCTGTGCCACCAGTCCAAGGGATTCAAGTCCTGCCTTTGGCTCAGAAAGGGTTCCCTCTTGCTGGGGAATCAAACCTTGATCCAGGGCGAGTTGCAGCGAAGCAGTTTGAGAAAGGTTGCCACAGGTTCAAGGTATCAGGCCTTCGGTTCATGTTGGTTCATGTTGGTTTCTGTTGTCATCTATGCCGGTCCCCTTCTGTCCTTTCTTCGCAACTTGTTGCAGATCTGAGGTTATGATGCCAGGGTTGCCCCTTAAATCCTAGGTTTAGGGGCGTTAGCGGTGTGGGTGCAAATAACAAATGAGCTACTAACCCCAGCGCCTAATCTGTCCCTGAGATGACCACATCCGGTGGGTTGTGGCACCTTTTCTACCCAGAACCCTCTATTTTGCCACTCTTCAAGATTGCAGTACAGGATCAGGTAGCCCACCCTAGAGGTTTGGCAAGCCTTGTGGGGGTACACTTCTCCAGACTAACTATCTCACCTGCCCTGGTGCCATGCACCTGGGGGCAGGTCAATAGTTTAGTCTTCCAGTGGGGGGCAGCCTTCTTGCATATCAGTGGTGGTGTCCCCTATAAGCTCACTGCATTGATGTGCCACTTCACTAGCCTTCCTGAGAAGGAGGAAGGTGTGCCCTCCTTCCCATGCAGGCCTTTGTTCATACTCCTGGAAGTGTTCATGTTTCTGCCAGGTACTCAGAATCTTTTCTTGGTGGCAGCCGCTGCGAGCTCGCAACCACAGCACCTGAAAACTGGGGCAACCAGGTGGGCAACCTCTAGGCTTCCCATCTGGGTGCATGCCACAAAGCTCTCAACATGAGATTCATGTCAGGGGTGAGAAGGCATGATGTTTGATACCAGACATGACCCATTACGGAGGTACCATAATGGAGCTGGCAATCTCAGGTTTGCCTGTGTGCCTGCTCATGTTACCCTATGGACTGCCTGTCACTTATGGTACCCTTTAATGGTGATCCCTTTAACACCCATGCCCTAGGTACCACTGGTACCATATACTAGGGACATATACCAATTTAGGGAGAGAGCACTGGCAATTGGGCCTAGTTAGCAGGCTCCAGTGCACTTTTGGAGTCATAACTAACAGCATCAGAGCAAAAAGTGTGGGTGAACATCCAAAACGTGTACTTTCCTACAACCACCTTACTCAAACACTAATGTACAGCACATCCCTGTGGATATCGACATTGATAATTTGATTATATGTATGTATCTAGATATGTGTACTTATTTGTACAAATCTGTATAATAATTTTGTTTTTTAAAGTACATAGATATTCTTCAGGTCTGCCTAACGAATGTACATATTATTACTGGCAATTACCAGTAGGTAGCTATAGGTAGGACCTAGTTTCCATAGGAAAAGCATTTTTGTTCTGCCAATAACTTTGCCACAGTGTGTCGAATCCTCACAAAATTTTCAAAACTAGTTTGAAACTCACTGCAGCTGCTGTCTTGAAAGTTTTGGGATGCTTCCTCCAGTAGAGGAAGAGAAAAAGATGAGGTCACAAAAAGCTTTTTCTCCATACAATTTCCAAAGGAATTTTTGGACACAACTGCAACCCGAACCGCTGAATGGGATTACACCAAATTAGGCAGAAAGGTAGATCTTGGTCCAGAAGAGTCCTTTTTTAATTTAGTGTAAATCTGTTCAGTAGCTTTGGAGATATTAAAGAAAACAAAATGATATTCAGGGATGCAGATCCAACAGATCTCATGCTGAGATCTGATTGGCTGACAACACTTCAACCAGGAAGTGTTGGAAGCCGTTTTGGGACTCAGACTCAGATGAGTCCCCATAAAAAAAATTAAAAATAAGGAAAAGGGACAGGATAGGAATACCCTCACCCCCTAGGCCTGTTGCTGGGGTCCCCTAGGGACCCTGCTAGGACTAAAAATCATATTTTTAAAAACCATGGAGGAGCTTCAGATCCTGGAAAAATTACAAAAAATACAAGCGTGGTCTCCCACGCTTATTTAAAGTTCAGCCCTTGGGTGGGCAAGGTCCAATGGGCATGTTAAAATATATTATGCTGGGAGGGGGACCAGCACCTCCCTGGTACTTTATTAATAAATTGGAGGGGGGCGCGCAAAATCCCCTCCATTGTCCTTAAGGACCCTGGGAACCACCACCTCCTCTGGCCATGAATACAATTTAAAGGGGGGGTCACGAAGCCCCTCACTTGGGCTATATTCAGCCACAGGGACCACCACCTCCAAATTCTAACTGAGAGGGGGCTGTGCAGCCCCCTTGCTGTACTATTTTTGCGCCGGGGACCACCACCTCCACAGGGCTTGTCCTGCATAAAGAAAGGAGTGGGGCTGCGATTAATGGCCCTGGAGATCACCATCCCCAAGTCTGGCTCCCTGTGTTCCAAGGTGCCCACCCTCGGGACAAAGCAGTTTGCTGTTGCTTGACAGGAGCTATCATAGCTCCTGCCAAGTGAGAGCAAACTGTAAGTCCTCTGCCAGTGGACAGGAGCAAGAAAACCACTCCCGCTCATTGGGAGTAGACTTTTGATCTGTTGCTCTTTCATGCATGAGCAGCATTTCTTGCTGCTCCCTGCGTACTGGAGCAATGAGACCATCGGGAAATTGAGGCTCCACCTGCAGTCAATTCAAGATGTTAAAAAATACTCAGATTTTCAAAATTACACCAGATATGGGCAAAGGAGGCACTGCCTTGTGGGGCTTTATGCAGAGATAGTGTAGAATGTGCGCTAAATATTAACCCGATGAGGAACACTTACTAATTACCCACTAGAAAGTACTCCAATGGGTAGACATTTTCGGCAAAATTGTGGACTGTTCTTGAATAAATTAGCAGGTGAGGATACATTTTGACACCAAATCTCATTTCACAGAAATTAAACCTCAACGGGAAGCACTTAGAAATATAAACACAGCAAATGCCCCAGTTGAAGCTAATTTATTGAGCTTATTCAAGACAAAGCACAGGTGTTTTCTCTGCAATTTGCATGGCACAGGGCTACTTGGAAGGATAAGGTTCTTATTGAGATGGAGGAATATTCTAACAGTCTATTACACACACTAAGTAGCCACCCTAAAAAATTAAAGTGGAGCATTCCCGATGGTGAGCTCTTCAGCGCTAAACGTACAGTGAGCAGGACTTCATTGCAGAATAAAGTTGATATCCACAATGGGTACTTACCAAGGTGATACAGAAAGTGGAGGGTAAATCCAGCACTGAGATACTGTTTGACTGGAATCTACTTAATTGTGATCCAAACATTGGTAACATAGTTGGTGATAGAACTGCCATTGCCTACCACAGAAGAAGGTCTCTGAGAAATGCCATGGTTTACACTGACGTTACCACAGCTGAACGAACAATACTTGTTTTTTCATCTGTGGTAACTGCAAGGCCTTCTCAAACTCTTCCAACCTAAAAGATTATAAGTTACCATACACTAAGACATGCAAAAAGATATCTCAATTTATAGCTTCCAGTAATAGGTATGTTATCTACTTGTTAGAGTGTCTCTGTGGTCAGTGGTATGTGGGCAGTACTGCCCACCTTGTGTGGAAGAGAATACTAGAACATGCTCATACCATTTCCAACCACGGCAAGCACTACCCTGTGGCCAGGCATTCTGAACAGTAATAAATTAGCGATCACAACCAGATATGGTATAGACTGAGTGTGAACTGACACCCGGTGGGGATGACAGGATTCTCAAGCTCAGGAAATGAGAATATTGCTATAATATTGACCTCAATACTAAAGCCCTCTTTGGTTTGAATTCTGATGAAGAGTTATATATTCACTTAGATTCAGCTAGTGCTTGATGCCTTTTTGTTAGCTCTGTCTTTTGAAGCAAAAATGTTTTTAATTAAGTGATGTGTGGCAGCTTGCATTCTAACATTTTCGCTAGTCTCTCTTTTTTATAGGAGGAGAGGAAAGGAGTTTTTGAACCTGGTAAGGCCAGGTGACAAGAGGCTGTCCAGTTGGTGGCACCCTACCCTATTCTTCCCCAAATTAACTGGTGATTCACATCTGGAGGGTTTGTTTTTGTATTTTCACTTCAGTCTCTTTTTCTTTCAATGTTACGCTTTCACTGTTTCATGCTTGGGTATTTGTATGCTGGACTATGGAATCAGATTACTTGTGGAGTAAGTCTAGAGTTATTTACAATTTTGCTCTCTGGGACATTATTTACTATTGTCCATCTTTCCTTGGTTCTCCTTGGTTTCCCACTATCACTTGGTTTACTTGGAGCAAGGGTGCCCTTGTTTATACACCTAACTTTGAATACAAAAGTGCTGTACTTACTACTTGGGCGTACGTCTCCGTGCATCCTATGCAACGTGCCCACTGATTGCATTAATCTGTTTTACTTTATTTTGAATATTCAAACAGATTTTTCAAGCTGTCTTTTCCAGTTTATACTTTTGTTGTATTGGGATGCTTATACTTATGCAGCAGCATTTTACTTTATTTTAAAGTTTGTAGCTTGAGCCAACATCTTTTGCAGCATGTGGGCTAGCTTTACGATACTGCAGCGCTTTGATGTCTTTCCATATTTGGGCAACATATGCAATACAAACAAAGCCTGTATTCTACATTACTGTGCTGGGTGTGCATTACACTAAACCCTCTGCCCACTTGGGCGGTATCTTAGGTATATCCTCGCACACAGCATTGTTTTATTCATGGGCATCTTACTCTGAACGTAATTTCTGGGGACAGTTTCATGGGGTGTCTTAGAATACCACACCAAACCACGATACTCCTTTGTTACTTAAGTCCACTTGGGCATTGTGCAAAAGAGAGTTTTGTGTCATTTATGGAGTTGTTTCTTGATTTAGCGTTTCCATTTCTTAAACACCCTTGAGATTTATAATGTTGCAACATCACTGCTACAATGTGAACTAAATGTTTATTTTATACTTTGCATTATTGCAATATTGAATTAAACACTGTGTTGCCTTATGTCATATACATTGTAAGATGATGGCCCAGTTATTTTGTTTTGATGTTTGCATTTTGTTAGAAATTGGGTTTCTGGTTGGCAGAGGTATGCAGCCTATCCAAGCAGGAACCACAATCCTAGTCTTGGAAAGACAGATACACACCATAAATTAATCTGTGCTCTCCGTCTGGTAGCTTGGCACAGAGCAGGCAGGCGTAACTTAACAGGAAATGTGTAAGGTATTTGTGCAACACTTCAAACAGTAACATAGTGAAAACACCATAAAAAGTTAGACAAATAGATTATATTTTTGTAAATAAAACAAGACCAAAACAACAACAATCCAATAAGTAGAAGTCAAGATCTGAATTAAAAAAAATTAACTGGAACTGTAGTGCTTAGAAACATGAAGTGCTAACCAGGGCTGTCTGGTTGCACTAGACGGGGTTAAATCTGAAAAATCAGGCCGATCGTGATGGAGTGTGGGTCGGCTACAGGGAACAATTTTGGCCAGCTTAAATCAAATATTTAGTTTGGAGTTGTGTTGATGGTAAGGGAGGATGCGAGGAGCGATGTGAGGGGCGATGCAAAGCTGATGCATCATCATCAATCCTGGTGGTGTAGGCGATATGTCTCTTCTGAACCAGGCAATCGGGGATGATGTGCTTTTGAACCCTTTGTGAGGAAAATGATATGTCGTCTGCGAGCCACACAGGTGGCGATGCGAAGGCTATGCGTCAGGGCTGAGGATGATGTGTCGATTCTGGGCTGTGCAGTTGGGGCTGCGATGTCCATGTCCTCTGCAGCAGCGGCAATGCGCCGGGGCGAGATGCAGTGGTTACAATCCACGCAGTGATGGCAATGCATGTAGTCTGGTAGTTGCATCACTTTATACCCACTTCCAAGAGCCCAGGACTGGATTGGCACCCCTTGGCAGGGCAAGACCTACAGCAAAGAAAGTTGAGGTGCTGTTGCAGGTTGTGTTGGAAGTTTCTTGTGCTCCTGAGACTTCAAAAGAGCAGAAGGCAAGCCAGAGAGCCATTGGAGTCACTTTGGGCTCACGTGAGATGGGTCCACTCCTTCCTCAGCAGTGCAGAGGGCAGCAGAAAAGCAGTTCTTCTAAAGCAGCAGTCCAGAATGGCAGTCCTTATCGCAGCACAGCAGTTCTTTCACAGAAACAAGTGCTGGAGCCTGTGCTTATTTGTTTTCTTAATTTTGGGCAGATCTGTGGATCTGCCGTAACGTCCACAGATTTTTTTTTTTTTAAATGCTTTATTCCTCTGGGGTGAGGGTGTCCCTCTGGCACCAGAGCTAAGGGATCAGGGTGTCACTACCCTGGCCCCTTTTCCTTTTGTTTCCTTTTTTTCTAGGACTCTGCTGAAGCCGAGTCCTAAGATGGCTGCCAACACTTCCTTGTTGAAGTGTTGGCAGCCATTCAGATCTCAGCATGAGATCGGTAGGGTTCGCGAAGCCTTTGAATCCCTAAATATACACATTTGTTTTTTCTATAATTACTAAACAAACATGTTGCTTTCTGGACGAAGAGCTACCTTTCTGCTAAATTGTATTTAATTCCGCCTAGTGGTTAGGGTGATATCGCTGTTCAGAATCCCTATGGAAAAATGAATGAGGAAAAAGCGTTTTGTGACCCTCCCTTTTTCTCGTCCCCCGCTTGATGGATCATCCAGAAACTTTCCAGACAGCAGCTGAGTTGAGCGGTAATGTTTTCGAATATTTTGTGCAGATTCTTCAACCAGCACCAAAGATATAGGCAAGTAAAAAAAGTTTTATCTATAGAAACTTGATCCTAACTAGAACTGCCACTAGGTAATATATATATATATTCACTGAAAAAACAAAGGTCATAAGGATATTATAACGTTACTGTTAGGTTCTGAATTTACATGCAAAGAATATCAGTTGATGTAGTTAGAGTTATTTGAAGTAACTATAACATGTGCCCTAAGGTAACTATAATTTGCGCCCCCGCCATGCACAGTATTCTTATTAAAAATGTTATTGCAAACATTGCAATGATTTTATCAATGATGCCTAAAAGATGACATGAAAAGTTTAATATGTGTGGTACTTATCTGTGCATTACTAGGGTGCAATTTATAGTTATGTGGTGGGTCCGCAATGGATGGATCTGCTTCCCTAGATATAAAAACTTGGTTTTTTTTATATCTCTTTCTGGACGAAGAGCTAGCTTTCTGTTAAACTTGGTGCAATTCTGTTCAGCTGTTTGGGCTGTAGTCGTGTCTAAATTCCCTATGGGAAATTGTATGGGGAAAACACATTTTTGGTTCCGCATTTTTTCTCAGCCCCCGCTTGACGGATCACCCCAAATCTTTCCACACATCAGTTGACCTGAGGTGTGTACTAGTTTTAAAAATTTCATGAAGATTCATCAACTGGTGCCAAAGTTATTAGAAAAACAAAGAACACTTTTTTGATGGAAACAAGGTCATAAATATAGTGACCTAATGGTGACTATATATGCAAAAAATTGTTGCAGGGAAAGATGAGATTGTGCTGCAGGCGAACAAGGCAGGCAACATCATCCAGAATTTGCACTTCACGTCTAACATTAGCAAGCAACAGGTCATTTGTTTGATTTCACAGTCGAATTGAACGTGGAAAAATTCACACCAAGACTTACAGAAAACCAACAGCAAGGTGGAGAACATGATAAACACATGATCACAGGATTTAGCACAAATCAGGAGGCATATACTCATTGAACACTGGCACCTAATCAAGAGTGACCCGGAAATAGGCAGCATTATGCCAGACAAACCCTTGATGAAATTTCAGAAAGCTCAATTAATGAAGCAGCACCTAGTGGTTGGCTCACTGGTAGCCCAGGCTTCAGGTACAGCAACACATGTAAGGCCTGTAGACACGGAATAAATACCAAACAGGTCATGTCACATCTTTTGAGCACCCATAGGGTGATCAAGAAACCCCTACACTGTAAAAGTGATTTTGCAGTTGATGTGCTTAGATGTATGTGTCCCAAGATGTGTGTAGGGGTACACTACCATTAAAATACATATGTGGATTCTACAGCACATCAGGGCCATTAGGAACAAAGACCACAGTTATCCCGTGGCATGACATTTTGAAGAGGTCCATGATGGTCGAGAGGAAGAACCAAGTTAGTTTGCCCTTGATGCAGTTCCCAAAAGTGTAAGTGGAGGCAATAGAGAATAACGTCTAAGGAGACTGGAAAATACTAGTGGGGTTAAATATGAAGTAAGAGTTGTTTGTTCATCCATAGGTACAGGCGAAGTGAAAACAAAGACTATCTCACTGATCTGTTCCAGAGTATTAAGATACGTACATAACATGTGCAGACATGTCATGGTTAAATAGGGTCACATAGAAGGGCCCCTGTACTTAGAATACATTTTTGGATTGTTTTCACATTCACTTGACACAATTCACAGGAGTGGTTTAAATAAGTTTAAATAGGAGCGAGTACAGGCTCTGCTTACATCACATCATAGTAATTTTTAAGCAAGCACAGATTTGAAACTGCAGTGTCGTCTATTTTTAGGGCAGGTACAGTGAAATCAATTCACTAGGTTGATCAATAGGAGTGAAAACAGTTTGGGAGTCAGCCCAGTGGGGCGTTATAGGCTGGTGTTAGTCATGCCCATTACTGAAAGGCTTCCAAACAGATCTCAATTTGGTGGCATGGCATGTATACTGCTTTCTATTCATCTACTAGCAAAATGTTATTTTGTAGTTACTGTATGGATGCAACCACATTGTGTGTGCTGCATAGTAGAGTTGCTAAAATTCAAGCAGATCTAAAATGCGGTAAATTCATGTCTTGCTCTCTTGTTCCCCAGAATGATTTGGGGATACCCATTATTTGTAAGGTAGTTGTATTTGTAAAGACCACTCCCCTGTCCATCACCTCTCTAGTGGTGGTGCCAGAGCTCCTCCAGAGGGTCCCCGAGTTCTGCCATCTTGTTTCTAAGGTTGGCAGGGAACGCTGGGAGCATCTGAGTGGCCAAGCCAGGTAGGTCACTTCAGAGCCCCCTACTGATAGGTGCTTACCTGGTTAGGTGACCAATCCCCCTTTCAGGGCTATTCAGAGTCTCTCTCTTGGGTGGGTCCTCAGAGTCGGCTTGCAAGATTCCAGCAGGATTCCTCTGCAACCTCTACTTCGACTTCTGACCAAAGAAACTGCATTTGGACTCTCCAGGACCTGACAATCTGCAACAAGGACGAAGACTTTACCTGCAGCATTGTTTCCACGGCTCCTTCCAGGTTCTGCAACATTTCCCTGGTTGTGCATCCTCTGAGGACAGCCCATCTTCAGTCTGCACAGGAAAGAAGAAGGAATCTCCCTTGGAGTGAAGGAGTCACTCTCGTGCATCTGCAGGCACCAACAGCAACGACGACCGGCTACGTGGATCCCCTCTCCTGATGAGCTGCGTGGATTCTGCATCACGGGTGTGGTTGGAAGTGGTCCTGTTTGTCCTCTCCACCAGTTGTCCTACTTGGTGGAGTTAAGCCCTTGCCTTCTCACGCAGGACAGAACCACCATGTCTTTTGCAGCTGCCAAGGCTTGTTGGCACTTCTTCCAGGGGTCTTCAGGCTCTGTGCAGCTTCAGCCCCCAGCACTCCTTCCTGTGATGCACAACTCCCTGAGTGGCTCTCCCGCGGCCCATGGGACTCCTTTTTGTAGCATCTGCAACTTCTGTGTCCCCATCCTGTGGGACTCCTGTGAGTGCTGCTTGTGCTTCTGTGGGCACTCTGTGATGCTGAGGGCCCCCTCTGACTCCCCCTCCTGGGTTGAGTCTTCCTGGGCCTTGCTCGGCCCCGGACGCACCATTTTCTGTCAACCGCAAGTTTTGCCTGTGCTAAAGCACGTTGGTGGAATCCGAACACACAAACCCGACTGCAATCTTCCTTCTAGCGCGGGGCATCACCTGCACCCTCCAGGAACTCGACTCCGACTCTAGGGCTGCAGTGCTGACTGTCTTTCCTTACCGGAGATTAACTTCTGCATCCTCAGCTTGGTGGGTAGGGGCTCCTACCCCCACTGGAAGCTGCTATGTCTTCTGGACTTGTCCCCTCTTTCCACAGGTCTTCCTCTTAAGGAATCCACTGTTGGTTTCTTGCAGCCGTCTCTGGGTTTTGCAATTCTTTTCTTTTCTTCTTAGTGGGTGTTTTGGAGAAATTCTAATGATTTACTCCTGCTTTCCTGGTCGCTGGAGGATGTTGTGGTACTTACCTTTGTGCTTTCCTGGTACCCCCAGTACCCCTCCTCACACTCCACTTACCTAGGTGGGGGTCCAACTTTCGCATTCCATTTTTTTAGTATTTGGTTTGTGCTCCCAATAGAGTCACTATTCTCTATTGTGTTTTACACTGTTTTGCAACTGCTTTATGCCTATTTCTGACTACTAGTGTATATATCTTGTGTGTTACTTACCTCCTAAGGGAGTATTGCCTCTATTATATTTTTGGCGCTGTGTTACGATAATAAAGTACCTTTATTTTTGTAACACTGAGGCCCTCATTACAACATTGGACCACCAGTCGGCCACCTATGCGGCCAGGAACCCGCTGGCCGCATTTGGACATCCCCGCTGGGCCGGTGGGTGCAGCAACACCCGTCACGCAATCCACTGCCTGTAATTCGGACAGTAGATTGCTCAATGGGGCTGTGCCTGGGGGTCCCTGCACTGCCCATGCCAAGTGCATGGGCAGTGCAGGGGCCCCCAGGGGCACCCCGAGTACCCTTACCACCAGCCTTTCCATGGCGGTGTTCAGCACCATGGAAAGGCTGGCGGTAAGGGGAGTCAAAATCCCCAGGGCAGTGCTGCTGGCAGAGCTGCCCTGGCGGATTACGACTACCGAGACTACCATGGCGGTATTCCGCCGGTCCTGGTGGTATGACCATGGTGCTTTCGCCAAGGTCAAAATATGCAGTGCAGTACCGCCAGCCTGTTGGCCGTACTACCGTCACAGTTCACAGGGTTGAAATGAGGGCCTTAGTGTTTTCTTGTGTGTAAGTGCTGTGTGACTACAGTGGTATTGCATGAGCTTTTCATGTCTCCTAGATAAGCCTTGGCTGCTCATTCACAGCTATCTCTAGAGAGACTGGCTTCTGGACACTGCCTACACTACACTAATAGGGGATACCTGGACCTGGTATAAGGTGTAAGTACCTTAGGTACCCACCACACACCAGGCCAGCTTTCTACACGAGGTGGCCAAAAGTGGCACTTCAAATATTTCACCTTTGTTTAGACTTTGGCTTAAGAGCTTCAAATGCGCATGCCAAGTCTGACCATTGCCTCCAACCAACTTTCAAACAAGGGTCGTATACCAACCACATAAATTACATTCTGTTAGACTTAAGGATCTGCTCGTATATGGTCAACATGATAGTAGGAAAGACAGTTTTCACAATGGCCTGGTCACTGAATTTAGCTCAGATTTCTTTGGTAAGGCTCATGACGATCACATTGATCATTTTATTATCACGTTGAATCTTACAAATAACAGTAGAAACATAAAATGGACTCCCATTAGTGAAAATTATTGTATTAAGGCCGATATCTACAATAATTAGTTAATAAACGTGGTTCTTTTGACGAAGCAGATAGGAAAGTCACAGGCCAGACGTACATCTCACCACCGGTTTCATCTGCATGTAGGCTTGCTAAGGGGAACCTGATAAAAGCCATTAAGGCAAGCACCAAAACACCAAAGGGGAAATCTGGTGTGGAAGTTATATAAAGCATGCTTGCTGAAGGCTAAATAAGCCTGGAAGAATTCCCAATGGACACAGATGTTGATAGCACTGGGGAAACATGATTGCAGAACTTTTTGGAAGACAGTGTGTTGTAATAAAGATGAGGCATGTAGATAGCTTTCACACGTTTATTTAGTCCAAGTAAACAAAGACCGCCGCTGTCGCGTCCTCCGGCACCTCCGCAGCCCCTCAACGTCTTGCTGCGCTCGAGAGCCCCAGAGAACACGACCGCAGGCAGCACGCGATAACAATTTGGCCCGTGGTGTCATGCCGTCGCGTGCACACAGCATACAGAACACAACATATTATCTCCCCTTTTTTTTTTTTAAACAAAACTTCTACAACAGAGAAAATATACATAACATTGAACCACCAAACAATCTTGGCCATAAATTGACCACAACCAGTAGATTTTCTGCTAACAGCCATGAGATTCCCTAAGTTTGAGCAGTAACCGTTTCACACTAACAGATCTTCTAAGTGTTTGGGGCAACACCAACTTTGTGTTTGACGCCAACCGTTCCTGATCCATTCCCTCTGACACAGACCTACTACACCTTTTCATTCCACGGCCACTGTCGTCACTCACCTTCACAGCTTTACCCACATTCCACCATTGACCACCCTCAACCATGATGGCATTTCCACACACTCTCCTCGCCCGCCACAGGACTCCCATAACAGGCTTCCCCTTTCCTCACAAAGGTCTGTAACTTGATGCGCACCACATCACCTGGATGAAAGGAGTGTTCTTTTGTAGAATTTTTCTAGTCATACCTAGCTTTCACCTTATCTTGATATTTTTTTACTCCACCCAAAACCCTGTCCTTGTCCACAGTATCAGGAAATTTACCAGATACAATATTGGCTAACCAGGCCAGGAAAAGTCTTGACGTACTACGCCTACCTTTCAAAAGTTCAAATGGAGAAATTTTTGTCACAGAATGTGGAGTGGTACGATAAAACCATAACATCGAATTCACAGCTTCTTCCACATCCAATTTGCTCGCTTTAGCCCACTTGATGCATTCCACAACCACTCTGTTCATTCTCTCAACTAAACCATTCGTTTGAGGATGGTACAGAGAACTCTTCAAATGTTTCACACCAGACTCTCCTAGAAAGGTTTCCATGTCATTGCTCACAAACTGTACACCATTATCTGAGACTAAGAACTCTGGATATCCTTCCCTCCAAAAGATATCTTTGAGGAACTGTATGGCAGAACCAGCCGTAGGCTTAGCGAAAAAACGCACTTCTGGCCACTTACTGAAATAATCCATCAGTACAAAGGCGTAGTGCATGTGACTATGGAGGAAATTGAAGGGCCCAACCATATCGACCCCCCCTTTAACCCAAGCCTTGTCCGGTAAAGGTATGGGTTGTAATGGTGGCTTTACAATCTTCAACCCTTTTTCGGCACCATTAACACCACACAGCCATCAACAGCTCTTTCCACATCTCTATCCATAGAAGGCTATCAATGGGAGCGCCCTGATACGTCTTTTTGTCATAGTGGCACCAAGATGCCCCTCATGCGCATGGTCCACCAACTTTGGTCTAACCTCGCACGGGGGTACACACTTATCATTCCTCAACACGATGCCATCCTCAATTGACAACTCATCACCCACCTTGGCATACGCTTGGACCTCGGTATTCAAATTCCTTTCCCTAGGACAGCCGTTGACTATATACTGCTTAACCATGGACAGCACCTCATCATTGCTTTCAGCCATCCTCCACACAGTCTCCGTGCACACCTTGGATTCATCAGCATCCACAGCCGCTATAAAACAATCCTCCACATCATCCCCCAAATCAACAGTGCTTTCATCATCAATAGGTAAACGAGATAGAAAATCAGCTGTGAAATTATCCTTTCCCGGAATGTATCTGACTTGAAAGTCATACTGTAACAATTTAGTGGTGAGACGTGCTATGCGGTGGGTCGTATAGTTAATCTTGTCTCCATTCAAAACGTACACCAATGGTTTATGATCAGTTCGAATAATATAGTTTCTTCCCCATATATAGCTTCTAAATTTCTCACTAGCCCAATAGCATGCTAGCAGCTCTTTTTCAATCACTGAGTAATTGAGTTCTGATTCACGTAATACTCTTGAGGCATAACTAATAACCTTCTCGTCCTTTCCCATACCTTGAGACAGCACTGCTCCCAACCCATACCTACTAGCATCAACTGTGATGGTGCACAATTGGCTGGGGTCATACGGACACAATGGTCTAGCATCCACCAACTCCTGCTTGACATTTTCGAATGTAGCTTGACACTAACTGTCCCATATGAACAGTACTTTGTTCTTGAGCAAGTTTGACAAAACTTTCATTTTGCTAGCATAGTTGGAAATGAACCTAGAATAATATTCACACATGCCTACAAATGATCGCACCTCGTCTTTGTCCTTGGGATTAGGCGATTCCACAATGGCCTTTACCAGGCCGGACCGAGGTGCAACACCTTTCCCAGACACACAGTGACCCAACAATTCTATCTCTTCCTTGTAGAACTCACATTTTCATTTCTTTACACAGACGCCATAGGACTGAAAGATTTTAAAGACAGATCTGATTTTCTCATGATGATCTTCCAAACCCCTAGTATGGATCAAGACATCATCTTGGAAAACAAGTATGCCCTGTATTTCCCCCAACATTTTATGCATGAAGCGTTGAAAAGCTGATGCCGCGGAGGCCAACCCAAATGGCATCCTGCAAAACTGGAAAGTGCCAAAGGGGGAATTAAAGGCTGTATAATGACGCAAATCCTCATCCAACACCACCTGGTGATGTGCCGATGCCAAATTTATTTTGGAAAACCACACAGAGCCTCCGAGCTCATCGAGCAGGTCGCTAATCTTAGGTAAGGGATATGAGTCTACCCATATCTCCTTATTGAGACTCCTCAGGTCCACACATAAACGTAGGTCCCCATTTCGTTTTCGGGCAACCACCAACGGAGAAAGCCACAAACTGGACTCAATAGGCTCAATTACACCATTATGTTGAAGCTTGTTCAATTCAGCTTTAAGATCATCCCTAAGATTAAACGGCACCGACCTGACCTTATGTCTCACCGGGATGGCCCTATCTTTCACCTTGATTTTGTGTTTAAAACCAGCAATCTTTCCCAAACCCTGTGCAAAAATACTAGGGAACTCCTACTCAAATGGTGCCTTCGAATCTGAGTTCCCCACAACAAGGACTTGTTCCTTAGCACCGGGTTTCAACACCATCCCAAACAGCCCTTGGTGGTACCATCCTAAAATGTTCAGACCTTTATATGCCATGTAAATTTTACCAAAGATCTTGCAACCCTTGAACTCCAGACTGTCTTCTATGTAGCCTTCCAAGTGAATTTTCCTGCCCTCATGAGATACCGGTGATCTGTCGGGAGGCAATAACTTCCTATCACCCCTAGTGTTATGGAAGAGATCTGATGTGATCATAGTAATACGTGCCCCAGAGTCCACTAGTAACTGAAACCACTTATCACCAACCCGAATATCTACCAGGGGATCTATGCACTGGTTATGCTCTTTGACCCCACATCCATTTTCAGTGACCACCACAATCATATCCTGAAAGGCTTTTACAAAAGATTCCTCTTGATTCTCCTCTTCTTCCTCCACTACACTAGACACCTTGGCTTGCTTATTAAACATGGATTGACAGACCTTAGCAAAGTGACCCACTTTACCACACTTCCTACACACAGCATTCTTTGCAGGACTGCTTTTGCCATCCTTAAAGTGAGGTGTGTTCCCACATCTAAAACATATGTTAGAAGACCTAAAAAAAGGGTTGTCATGTTTCTTCAGCTCGCCTTTATTTACCGCACCGACTTTTGTAATGACATTCACATGCATTTGATCAGAGTCCTTCATCCCAGTACTAGTTGAGAGTTACTTTAGAGAGATCTGCGCCAGTTCAACGCTCTTGGCTGTTTTAATGACTTCTTCCAACGCTGGATTACCCATGGTAAGTAGCTTCTGCTGAATGTGCTTATTTGAGCAATGACCGATAAACTGGTCCCTTATTAGCTGGTCTTGAAAATCTCTAAATTCACACTTCGAGGCCAATAGTCTCAGTGCACTGACGTATGCGTCAACATCCTCACTTTGAAACTGCTGACGCTTGAAGAATTTGTGCTGCAAAACCACCAGACTCGGCAGTACATCAAACCTTGTGGACAACTTCTTGGTGGTTATAAGATACTCATCAAGTTCTTCATCAGTTTGCGGCAGGTCAGGTAAGTGTTTGAAAATCTCTCTCCCTTCATATCCCAAAGAGTGTAAAAGAAGACACTTTTTCCTTCCAGGGCAAAAACGAGAGGCTCCAATAGCTCCCAGGTAGGTCTCAAAACCATCAAACCATTGCCTCCATGGGATGGGAGGGGCACCTGGAGTTTCCAAAAAGGGTGGTGGAGGATTAACAGAACGCATAGTCTTGGCAAACCAAGAGGCGGCAATAAAACCCAGAACTGTCCAGGACCTGTTCAGATGGTTATCATTTCCACTAAAAACTGTTAGTTTAACATTTAGCCACTGTAACAGTATTTTCCACCTCTGTCCTTACTGCTAAGGCTCAGTGTAGCTTCAACCACCACTACATCCAAGATGGTGCCTAAAAACACCAACCACAGCACCAGCAGAGCCCCATTCCAGTTGTCAGCTGCCACATCAGTCACTCGATCCTCCCCTAGCAGAGCTCCACGTTTCTTTATGTTTCCTTGTGGCAGTTGTCAATGATCTCCACTCACCAAAATGTGTGGGTAACTAGCGGCGGTCAGCAGGCTCCCTCGTCGCCAAAGTAGTTGATGTAATAAAGATGAGGCATGTAGATAGCTTTCACACGTTTATTTAGTCCAAGTAAACGAAGACCGCCGCTGTCGCGTCCTCCGGCACCTCCGCAGCCCCTCAACCGTCTTGCTGCGCTCGAGAGCCCCAGAGAACATGACCGCAGGCAGCACGCGATAACAATTCGGCCCGTGGCGTTGTGCCGTTGCGTGCACACAGCATAAAGAACACAACACAGTGCCATTTGGCAATGGCTCTGATAATTCTACCAAGGAAGTGCTTGTCCCAGCAGAATGCTGGGTTGAACACTTATTTTATACAACAAGTGCGGAAATGGCCTTTCAGGTGGCCCTGCAATAAATAATAATACTGTGCTGAACATTCAAACCTCACTAAGGGCAATCCACCAGCATTTACTATGGAAGAAACTAGATGTGCCCTTTTTCATATGAAAAAAGAGAAAGCTCCTGCCATACTAGTGGATGTATTGTACTTGGAGCTTGATATCTGGGTCCCATATCTGAACTTCCAAACAAATGCTGTTTCCTTAGGAGGAGGAAATTCCTGAAACATGGCAAGATGCAATTATTGTTCCTATTCATAAAAAGGGGGCTAAAGATAACCCTCCAACTTCAACTTGCAGGCCAATTAGCCTAATAGATAATCAGTCCCCTGAAGATCTTTTTGTCAACAAGTTCTAATCTGGATCCAAGTGTGGATGGATGAACATTATGTGCTTTCACACAACTAGGAGAGTTTTCGGGAGAAGACAGTACAGTAGATCAGACATTCTGCTTTATGACTGTTCGCTGGAAATACATTACTATTGGGGAACAGCATTTGTATGTGGCCTTCATGGATATGAGGGTCACATTCAGGAGGTGCTCGACTGGATGGAGCTGCCTCATGCTTTCTGTATCTTTTAATCAGACTACATAGAGCTATGTATGCCCAGGAGAGGTGGAACGACCAAGGTGGTTTAACCCAGCAGATTCCTATTGAGCACGGTATACGGTAGGGCTGTGTGCTGGCTCCCACACTCTTTTTGTTGTTTATGAATGAAGTGGTGGATGACCTGTCCCACTGACAACATGATGCCCCAAAGAAAGCTGGTGTATGTGTCCCAGTACTGCTCTTTGAGAATGACACCCTGCTATCTCACATATCCTATGGGTTAACATCTGCTTGATCATTTTGTTAAATTCAGCAAAAATACAGGCTTTGAAATCAGTGCAGGGAAATGTAAACTGATGGTAATAAATTTAGGAATAATTTGACAGTTAATGGAACAAATAAAGAGCATTGTTTACTTGGGAGTCAGGCTCTCAGAGAAACTTACCTGGCATCTTCAGTTACAAAAAAGTAAGTCTCTTTTGCCCCAGAGGTCAGCGGTGCTTGCCAGGAAACATAGAACATCACTTAATAGAACTGTTTCCCCAACGCTCAAGGTGTACCGAGTGGTGACTATGGGTGGAGCACTCTATGGGACAGAAATATGGGGTATGGTTGACTCCTCAAGGCTCACCAATACAGAAAATAGATTAATTAGGTCCTTAGTGAATGGTCTATCTAGTACTCCCCTAATACCATTAAGGTGGGGCTTAAAACTGAAAAGAATTGACCATGTTGCCTGCATTAAATTGTTGACCTATTGGATTAGAAGTTGGACAATATATAGTTGACCCCATTTAAATCAGCCCTGCAGGACCTAATGTTTTTAGACAAGAATTGTATTAAACCTTGGCGTAGCACTCTAAGATCTCTATGTGGTGATTTAAATTCATTAAGCATGTGGAAAGATCCTACTACCATGGATAGGAGCACAGCCAAACAAATAAAGGGACTTTACTGGGAACATGTCCTACAAAAAAACATGACGGAAAACAAGGTCTAAATGGCTTGTAGGCACATTTTTGAGTCACAAGCCCTCCCCACAATTTGAAGCATACCTCAATAGGATTGTTCCAGTTGAGGTTAAGTCCCCGTATATTCGCTTTGTATTCCCACAATACTACTGAGATTTTTTCCTGTAAAATGGAAGGTTTATGGACCTGGTCTCGAGGGTTGTTCATCCTGCCCTAACACTGCTGAAACTGATGAACACGTCTTATTGTCTTGCCAAAAGTATAAAGTCCCTAGAGCTAGATGGATTTTACCTCTCTGTCACAACCTGGGTGTCAAACAGTGTGCAATAGCTTCACCCATACTAAAAATTTATACAGCTGAAATTGTCGTATTTGTCTTGCCAAGATATCTAAAGTGGGCTTGCTCTATTCTCACAGCTGTGCTGAAGGCTGGGACCTGAGGCGGGTCGGCCAAAGGTTAAAACTTTTGAGTTATTGCTTGAATCTGACCAGTAAACACCTTCTGACAAAAGTGGCTGTGTATTCTTCCTAGTGGTTCAAGAAATGGTCCATGTTTAGCATGGTGCACTTTAGTCTGCTTGGCTATGTCCTAGCTCTTTGGCTTTTAATTGCCACTTTTTATCTAGAGATTTTATATGCAGCTTTTGTATTCTGTATTTTCTGCTATTTATTCACTGAAGCTCTTTTGTTGCTTTGTTTTATGTAACTTTTTTTGCTTGATTTAAGATGACTTATAGTACTTTGATGGAATAAAGGCCGAAATAGAGTAAATAACGATAATGTGTTTTATATACTAAAGATTATATGCCAGGGCAAAAGTTATTTCTTCACTGAACCAGAGGAAACATGGAAATGGGAGGATCAACATGCACTCATGATTAGGGGAGGTGGTCAGTGGCAGGCCTTGAGACCCCAACATAGGAGATGAAGAAGGAGAGGACTAACAACACAAACCAGACTGACCAACAAATAGATTTAAAAAGAAGAAGAAGATGTGGTGGTGGAGCTGGATGATGGAGATGTAAATCACAGAACAGAGTGTCAACTGAGTCTGATGCTATGGTATTTGCGATTCACTCAGACAAGAGCTAGCCCAGTACAATTCTCAAGTACTACCAATGATCACATTGATGACATCTAGTTGCATAAATGTCCTAGGAGGTCCATATTATACAAACCATCAGTTTTGATGTACATTAGAGGCATGCAATGTGTACCATATGTTGCCAGGGGACAGGAACTACCTGGAGGTCTAAAGAGATGTGTGTAGGAAAGTACTATCTTGCCTGGCATGTTACCCCCATATTTCACTGTATATATGTTGTTTTAGTCTATGTGTCACTGGGACCCTGCCAGACAGGGCCCCAGTGCTCATAAGTATGTGCCCTGTATGTGTTCCCTGTGTGATGCCTAACTGTCTCACTGAGGCTCTGCTAACCAGAACCTCCGTTGGTATGCTCTCTCTGCTTTCCAAATTTGTCACTAACAGGCTAGTGACTAAATTTACCAATTCACATTGGCATACTGGTACACCCATATAATTCCCTTGTATATGGTACTGAGGTACCCAGGGTATTGGGGTTCCAGGAGATCCCTATGGGCTGCAGCATTTCTTTTGCCACCCATAGGGAGCTCTGACAATTCTTACACATGCCTGCCACTGCAGCCTGAGTGAAATAACGTCCACGTTATTTCACAGCCATTTACCACTGCACATAAGTAACTTATAAGTCACCTATATGTTTAACCTTCACTTAGTGAAGGTTGGGTGCAAAGTTACTTAGTGTGTGGGCACCCTGGCACTAGCCAAGGTGCCCCCACATTGTTCAGGGCAAATTCTCCGGACTTTGTGAGTGCGGGGGCACCATTACAGGTGTGCACTATACATAGGTCACTACCTATGTATAGCGTCACAATGGTAACTCCGAACATGGCCATGTAACATGTCTAAGATCATAGAATTGTCACCCCAATATCAGTCTGGTATTGGGGGGACAATTCCATGATGCCCCGGGTCTCTAGCACAGAACCCAGGTACTGCCAAACTGCCTTTCCGGGGTACCCACTGCAACTGCTGCTGCTGACAACCCCTCAGACAGGTTTCTCCCCTCCTGGGGTCCAGGCAGCCCTGGCCCAGGGAGGCAGAACAAAAGATTTCCTCTGAGAGAGGGTGTTACACCCTCTCCCTTTGGAAATAGGTGTGAGGGCTGGGGAGGAGTAGCCTCCCCCAGCCTCTGGAAATGCTTTGATGGGCACAGATGGTGCCCATCTCTGCATAAGCCAGTCTACACCGGTTCAGGGATCCCCCAGCCCTGCTCTGGCGCGAAACTGGACAAAGGAAAGGGGAGTGACCACTCCCCTGACCAGTACCTCCCAGGGGAGGTGCCCAGATTTTCTCCAGTGTGTCCCAGACCTCTGCCATCTTGGAAACAGAGGTGTTGGGGGCACACTGGACTGCTCTGAGTGGCCTGTGCCAGCAGGTGACGTCAGAGGCTCCTTTTGATAGGCTCTTACCTCTCCTGGTAGCCAATCCTCCTAACCTGGTAGCCAAACCTCCTTTTCTGGCTATTTAGGGTCTCTGCTTTGGGGAATTCTTCAGATAACGAATGCAAGAGCTCACCAGAGTTCCTCTGCATCTCCCTCCTCACCTTCTATCAAGGATCGACCGCTGACTGCTCCAGGACGCCTGCAAAACCGCAACAAAGTAGCAAGACAACTACCACCAACATTGTAGCGCCTAATCCCGCGGGCTTTCTCGACTGTTTCCTGGTGGTGCATGCTCTGGGGATAGCCTGCCTTCACCCTGTACCAGAAGCTCCGAAGAAATCTCCCGTGGGTAGATGGAATCTTCCCCCTGCTAACGCAGGCACCAACAGACTGCAACACTGGTCCTCTGGGTCCCCTCTCATCCTGACGAGCGTGGTCCCTGGAACACAGCAACTCTGTCCAAGTGACTCCCACAGTCCAGTGAATCTTCAGTCCAAGTTTGGTGGAGGTAAGTCCTTGCCTCCCCAAGCTAGACTGCAAAGCTGTGTACCGCGTGATTTGCAGCTGCTCCGGCTCCTATGCACTCTTCCAGGATTCCCTTTGTGCACAGCCAAGCCTGGGTCACCAGCACTCCATTCTGCAGTTCACAACCTTCTGAGTTGTCCTCTGGCGTCGTGGGACTCCCTTTTGTAACTTCGCGTGGACTCCGGTTCACTCTTCTTCTAAGTGCCTGTTGGGGTACTTCTACGGGTGCTGCCTGCTTCTGTGAGGGCTTTCTGAGTTGCTGAGCACCCCCTCTGTCTCCTCCTCCAAGTGGCGACATCCTGGTCCCTCCTGGGCCACAGCAGCACCCAAAAACCTCTACTGCGACCCTTGCAGTTAGCTAGGCTTTTTTGTGGCCTTTCTGCGTGGGAGCACCTCTGCAAGCTTCATCGCAACGTGGGACATCTGTCTTCCAAAGGAGAAGTTCCTAGTCCTCTTCTTTCTTGCAGAACTCCAAGCTTCTACCAACCGGTGGCAGCTTCCTTGCACCCTCAGCTGGCATTTCCTGGGCTCCTGCCCACTCTCAACACTGTTGCGACTATTGGACTTGGTCCCCTTGTCTTACAGGTACTCAGGTCCGGAAATCCGTTGTCAGTGCACTGCTGGTGTTTTTTCTTCCTGCAGAATCCCCCTATCACGACTTCTGTGCTCTCTGGGGGTAGTAGGTGTACTTTACTCCTACTTTTCAGGGTCTTGGGGTGGGGTATTTTTCTAACCCTCACTGTTGTCTTACAGTCCCAGCGACCCTCTACAAGTTCACATAGGTCTGGGGTCCATTCGTTGTTCGCATTCCACTTTTGGAGTATATGGTTTGTGTTGCCCCTATCCCTATGTGCTCCTATTGCAACCTATTGTAATTCTACACTGTTTGCATTACTTTTCTTGCTCTTACTTACCTAATTTTGGTTTGTGTACATATTACTTGTGTATAGTACTTACCTTCTTACTGAGGGTACTCACTGTGATACTTTTGGCATATTATCATAAAAATAAAGTACCTTAATTTTTAGTAACTCTGTGTATTGTGTTTTCTTATGATATTGTGCATATGACACCAGTGGTATAGTAGGAGCTTCAGCCTAAGCTGCTTTGCCATAGCTACCTTCTATCAGTCTAAGCTGCTAGAAACACCTCTTCTACACTAATAAAGGATAACTGGACCTGGCACAAGGTGTAAGTACCTCTTGTACCCACTACAAGCCAGGCTAGCCTCCTACATTGGTTGTGCAGCGGTGGGATAAGTACTTGTAACTACTTACCACTTTGTCATTTTGTACTTTTCATGAGAGAATCATATACAAAACAGTTCACTGTATGTACACTTAACCAAAAAGTTTTGCTTTTCTCCTATAAAACATTTTACAAAGTTCTGAAAAGTTTCTTAAAACTTCTAAAACTTTTCTAAAAGTTAGAAAAAGTTTTTTTCTCTGTGCTTTCAAAAGTTCTGAAACTTTTTCTTCCTTCTCACTATCTCAAAACCTTCTGCTATCATGTCTGTGGTAGATTCAGCTCTTAAAACTGTCAATACAACTTATGACGATTTGAATTACAAGAGCCTAAGGAGTCTCTGCTTAGATAGAGGTTTAGTTAAAGGAAAGAACCCTACAAAAGAGTTTCTGTTTAACATGCTTATTGTAAATGATGAGTCCTAAGCGGGCCCATCAGATGAGACGTTAATAGAAGCTTCCCATTCTGACTCAGAGGAACACCTTGAGGAAGGTGGGGAGGGTTCTGAACAGGTTCTGCCCCTTAGCAGCACACCTAGTACTGTTGGTAGTAATGGAGGTTCCCATCACAGTAGGGCAGCCTTTATTCCTAGAGGCCAAGTCTCTAGGGTTCAGACAGTTAGGGACAGATCCCCCTCTGTAGTTTACAACTTGTCTTCTGTGTCAAAGCATTCTAACCCACCCACCCGAGGATAACTTGTTAGAAAGGGAACTCAAAAGGTTGAGGGTTGAAGAGACCAGACTGAAGCTTAAACAGCAACAGCTGGCCTTAGATAGGGAATCCCTAGACATTGAAAAGGAAAGACAGAGGTTGGGGTTAGGACTCCATGGTGGCAGCAGCAGTATTCCTGATGGTAATCCTGTTAGAGAGCATGACTCCAGGAATCTGCACAAGATAGTCCCCCCTTACAAGGAGAAGGTTGACATCAGCAAGTGGTTTGCTGCACTTGAGAGGGCCTGTATGGTACAGGAGGTCCCTCAAAGGCAGTGGGCTGCTATTTTGTGGATATCTTTCACTGGAAAGGGTAGGGATAGGCTCCTTACTGTAGGAGGCTGGACTGGCTTGTAGGGAGTACCAAGGGGTACTTGCACCTTGCACCAGGCCCAGTTATCCCTTATTAGTGTATAGGGTGTCTAGCAGCTTAGGCTGATAGATAATGGTAGCTTAGCAGAGCAGCTTAGGCTGAACTAGGAGACGTGTGAAGCTACTACAGTACCACTTAGTGTCACATGCACAATATCATAAGAAAACACAATACACAGTTATACTAAAAATAAAGGTACTTTATTTTTATGACAATATGCCAAAGTATCTTAGAGTGTACCCTCACTGAGAGGATAGGAAATATACACAAGATATATATACACAATAGCAAAAATATGCAGTATAGTCTTAGAAAACAGTGCAAACAATGTATAGTTACAATTGGATGCAATGGGGAAACATAGGGATAGGGGCAACACAAACCATATACTCCAGAAGTGGAATGCGAACCACGAATGGACCCCAAACCTATGTGACCTTGTAGAGGGTCGCTGGGACTATCAGAAAATAGTGAGAGTTAGCAAAATAACCCTCCCCAAGACCCTGAAAAGTGAGTGCAAAGTGCACTAAAGTTCCCCTAAGGACAAAAGAGTCGTGTTAGAGGAATAATGCAGGAAAGACACAAACCAGCAATGCAACAACTGTGGATTTCCAATCTGGGGTACCTGTGGAACAAGGGGACCAAGTCCAAAAGTCACAAGCAAGTCGGAGATGGGCAGATGCCCAGGAAATGCCAGCTGCGGGTGCAAAGAAGCTTCGACTGGACAGAAGAAGCTGAGGTTTCTGCAGGAACGAAAAGGGCTAGAGACTTCCCCTTTGGTGGACGGATCCCTCTCGCCTTGGAGAGTCGTGCAGAAGTGTTTTCCCGCCGGAAGGACGCCAACAAGCCTTGCTACACGCAAATCGTGCGTTTGGCGTTTTTGGACGCTGCTGGGGCCCAGGAGGGACCAGGAGGTCGCAAATTGGACCTGCAGAGAGAGGGGACGTCGAGCAAGACAAAGAGCCCTCACTGAAGCAGGTAGCACCCGGAGAAGTGCCAGAAACAGGCACTACGAGGATGCGTGAAACGGTGCTCGCCGAAGTTGCACAAAGGAGTCCCACGTCGCCGGAGACCAACTTAGAAAGTCGTGCAATGCAGGTTAGAGTGCCGTGGACCCAGGCTTGGCTGTGCACGAAGGATTTCCGCCGGAAGTGCACAGGGGCCGGAGTAGCTGCAAAGTCGCGGTTCCCAGCAATGCAGCCCAGCGAGGTGAGGCAAGGACTTACCTCCACCAAACTTGGGCTGAAGAGTCACTGGACTGTGGGGGTCACTTGGACAGCGTCGCTGGATTCGAGGGACCTCGCTCGTCGTGCTGAGAGGAGACCCAAGGGACCGGTAATGCAGCTTTTTGGTGCCTGCGGTTGCAGGGGGAAGATTCCGTCGACCCACGGGAGATTTCTTCGGAGCTTCTGGTGCAGAGAGGAGGCAGACTACCCCCACAGCATGCACAAGCAGGAAAACAGTCGAGAAGGCGGCAGGATCAGCGTTACAGAGTTGCAGTAGTCGTCTTTGCTACTATGTTGCAGGTTTGCAGGCTTCCAGCGCGGTCAGCGGTCGATTCCTTATCAGAAGGTGAAGAGGGAGATGCAGAGGAACATGGCTGAGCTCATGCATTCGTTATCTAAAGTTTCCCCAGAGACAGAGACCCTAAATAGCCAGAAAAGAGGGTTTGGCTACCTTGGAGAGAGGAAAGGCTACTAACACCTGAAGGAGCCTATCAGCAGGAGTCTCTGACGTCACCTGGTGGCACTGGCCACTCAGAGCAGTCCAGTGTGCCAGCAGCACCTCTGTTTCCAAGATGGCAGAGGTCTGGAGCACACTGGAGGAGCTCTGGACACCTCCCAGGGGAGGTGCAGGTCAGGGGAGTGGTCACTCCCCTTTCCTTTGTCCAGTTTCGCGCCAGAGCAGGGGCTAAGGGGTCCCTGAACCGGTGTAGACTGGCTTATGCAGAATTGGGCACATCTGTGCCCAACAAAGCATTTCCAGAGGCTGGGGGAGGCTACTCCTCCCCTGCCTTCACACCATTTTCCAAAGGGAGAGGGTGTCACACCCTCTCTCAGAGGAAGTTCTTTGTTCTGCCATCCTGGGCCAGGCCTGGCTGGACCCCAGGAGGGCAGCTGCCTGTCTGAGGGGTTGGCAGCAGCAGCAGCTGCAGTGAAACCCCAGGAAGGGCAGTCTGGCAGTACCAGGGTCTGTGCTACAGACCACTGGGATCATGGAATTGTACCAACAATGCCAGGATGGCATAGAGGGGGCAATTCCATGATCATAGACATGTTACATGGCCATATTCGGAGTTACCATGGTGAAGCTACATATAGGTAGTGACCTATATGTAGTGCACACGTGTAATGGTGTCCCCGCACTCACAAAGTTCAGTGAATTGGCTCTGAACAATGTGGGGGCACCTTGGCTAGTGCCAGGTGCCCTCACACTAAGTAACTTTGCACCTAACCTTTACCAGGTAAAGGTTAGACATATAGGTGACTTATAAGTTACTTAAGTGCAGTGTAAAATGGCTGTGAAATAACGTGGACGTTATTTCACTCAGGCTGCAGTGGCAGGCCTGTGTAAGAATTGTCAGAGCTCCCTATGGGTGGCAAAAGAAATGCTGCAGCCCATAGGGATCTCCTGGAACCCCAATACCCTGGGTACCTCAGTACCATATACTAGGGAATTATAAGGGTGTTCCAGTAAGCCAATGTAAATTGGTAAAAATGGTCACTAGCCTGTCAGTGACAATTTGGAAAGAAATGAGAGAGCATAACCAATGAGGTTCTGATTAGCAGAGCCTCAGTGAGACAGTTAGTCACTACACAGGTAACACATTCAGGCACACTTATGAGCACTGGGGCCCTGGGTTACCAGGGTCCCAGTGACACATACAACTAAAACAACATATATACAGTGAAAAATGGGGGTAACATGCCAGGCAAGATGGTACTTTCCTACACAACCCCCCCCCCAAACGAAGGACAATAAGACTAGCCATGACCTGATGAGTCTTCATTGTCTAAGTGGAAATATCTGGAGAGTCCATCTGCATTGGAGTGGCTACTCCCAGGTCTATGTTCCACTGTATAGTCCATTCCCTGTAGGGATATGGACCACCTCAACAATTTAGGATTTTCACCTTTCATTTGTTTTAGCCAAAGTAGAGGTTTGTGGTCTGTCTGAACAATGAAGTGAGTGCCAAACAGGTATGGCCTCAACTTCTTCAGAGCCCAGACCACAGCAAAGGCCTCCCTCTCAATGGCAGACCAACGCTTTTCTCTAGGGGTCAACCTTCTACTAATAAAAGCAACAGGTTGATCCTGGCCCTCAGAATTAAGTTGTGATAGGACTGCCCCTACTCCTAATTCAGATGCATCAGTTTGGACATAGAATTTTTTAGAGTAACAAGGGCTTTTCAGGACAGGTGCAGAGCACATGGCCTGCTTCAGCTCCTCAAAAGCTTTCTGACAGCTTGCTGTCCATAATACCTTTTTAGGCATTTTCTTGGAAGTGAGGTCATTAAGAGGGGCTGCAATGGAGCCATAGTTCTTAATGAACCTCCTGTAATACCCAGTGAGGCCTAGGAAGGCTCTCACCTGAGTCTGAGTGGTAGGGGGAACCCAATCAATAATAGTTTGGATTTTCCCCTGAAGTGGTGCAATCTGTTCCCCACCAACAAGGTGTCCCAGATAAACCACCTTACCCTGCCCTATCTGGCACTTTGAAGCCTTGATAGTGAGGCCTGCCTTTTGCAGAGCCTCCAAAACTTTCCATAGGTGGACCAGGTGATCATCCCAGCTGGAGCTAAAGACAGCTATATCATCCAAATATGCTGCACTGAAAGCTTCCAGCCCTTGCAGGACTGTGTTCACCAACCTCTGAAAAGTGGCAGGTGCATTTTTCAAACCAAAAGGCATTACAGTAAACTGGTAATGTCCTCCAATGGTAGAAAATGCAGTCTTAGGTTTAGCATCTTCTGACAATTTGATCTGCCAATACCCTGCAGTCAAATCAAAAGTGCTTAGATACTTGGCAGATGCCAGTGTATCTATAAGCTCGTCTGCCCTGGGTATAGGGTGAGCATCAGTTTTGGTTACCAAGTTGAGACCTCTATAGTCTACACAAAACCACATTTCCTTCTTTCCATCTTTAGAATTGGGTTTTGGTACCAGTACCACAGGAGAAGCCCATGGACTGTCAGAGTGCTCAACCACTCCTAGTTCCAACATTTTCTGAACTTCTTGCTTTATGCAGTCCCTGACATGGTCAGGCTGCCTATAGATCTTACTTTTGACAGGTAAACTGTCTCCAGTATCTATAGTGTGCTCACACCAAGAAGTGGTGCCTGGCACAGTAGAAAAGAGTTCTGAAAATTGTCCTAGGAGATTTATGCAATTATCTTTCTGCTCAGCAGTAAGACAATCAGCCAAAACTACACCTTCCACAAGAGCATCTTGTTCTGTGGAAGAGAAGAGATCAGGTAGAAGATCACTGTATTCTTCCTGTCCCTCATCAGTTGCCATGAGCAGGGTGAGATCAGCCCTGTCATAGTAGGGTTTCAGGCGGTTGACATGGAGCACCCTAAGGGGACTCCTGGCAGTGCCTAAGTCAACCAAGTAGGTGACTTCACCCTTCTTTTCAACAATTGTGTGGGGTCCACTCCATTTATCTTGGAGTGCTCTTGGGGCCACAGGCTCCAAGACCCACACTTTCTGCCCTGGTTGGTACTGAACCAAAACAGCCTTCTGATCATGCCATTGCTTCTGGAGCTCTTGGCTGGCCTGAAGGTTTTTACTGGCCTTTTTCATGTACTCAGACATCCTTGATCTGAGGCCAAGTACATAGTCCACAATATCCTGCTTAGGAGCTTTTAAAGGTTGTTCCCAACCCTCCTTTACAAGTGTGAGTGGACCCCTAACAGGGTGTCCAAATAGAAGTTCAAAGGGGCTGAAGCCCACTCCTTTCTGGGGTACCTCCCTGTAGGCAAAAAGGAGGCATGGTAGAAGGATATCCCATCTCCTGCGGAGTTTTTCAGGGAGTCCCATAATCATGCCTTTGAGAGTTTTATTAAATCTCTCTACCAGTCCATTTGTTTGTGGATGATAGGGTGTTGTGAACTTGTACGTTACACCACACTCCTTCCACATGGCCTTTAAGTATGCAGACATGAAATTGCTTCCTCTGTCTGATACTACTTCCTTTGGGAAGCCCACCCTGGAAAATATTCCCAGGAGGGCCTTTGCCACTGCAGGGGCTGTAGTGGTACTTAAAGGAATAGCTTCAGGATATCTTGTGGCATGGTCCACTACCACTAAGATAAACCTATTGCCTGAAGCAGTAGGAGGGTCAAGGGGGCCAACTATGTCAACCCCTACCCTTTCAAAGGGAACCCCAACCACAGGCAGTGGGATAAGGGGTGCCTTTGGGGTGCCACCTGTCTTGCCACTGGCTTGACAGGTTTCACAGGACTTACAAAATTCCTTTGTGTCCTCAGACATCCTAGGCCAATGAAACAGGGGAACAAGCCTGTCCCAAGTTTTCATTTGTCCTAGATGCCCAGCTAAGGGAATGTCATGTGCCAGTGTTAGGAGGAACTTTCTGTACTCCTGAGGAATCACTAATCTCCTGGCAGCTCCAGGTTTAGGATCCCTATGCTCAGTGTACAAGAGGTTGTCCTCCCAGTAAACTCTGTGAGAGTCACTGACATCCCCATTAGCCTGTTTGACAGCTTGCTGTCTGAGACCCTCTAATGTGGGACAGGTTTGCTGTGCCACACTCAGCTCCTCTCTGGCAGGCCCCCCTTCACCCAAAAGCTCAGCAGTGTCTGCTTCCAGCTCCTCTGGTGTAGGTTCTGCACAGGGAGGGAATTCTTCTTCCTCAGAAGTAGAATCCACTGTAGAGGGAGGGATAGTAGGAAGTGGTTTGCTTCTACTAGCCCTAGCTTTAGGGAGCACTTGGACCATTGTTCCAGGATCCAAGCTTCCCTGTCTGCTTTTTGGCCTGAGCCCTTGTCAAAGCAAAAATATGCCCTGGGATGCCCAGCATTGCTGCATGGGCCTCCAACTCCACATCTGACCAAGCTGATGTCTCCAAATCATTCCCTAATAGACAGTCTACAGGTAAATCTGAAGCTACCACAACTTTCTTTGGACCAGTTACCCCCCCCCCAGTTGAGATTTACAACAGCCATGGGGTGGCTTTGTGTTATGTTGTGAGCATCGGTTACTTGGTACTGGTGTCCAAGTATGTGTTGTTCAGGGTGCACCAGTTTCTCAATAACCATTGTGACACTGGCACCTGTGTCCCTGTAGGCCTGGACCTCAACACCATTTATTAGGGTTAGTTGCTTGTACTTCTCCAAGTTATGGGGGCAAGCAACCAAAGTGGCTAAATCAATAGCCCCTTCAGAGACTAAAGTAGCCTCTGTGGTCTCCCTAATTAGACCAACCCCAACTAAATTACCAAAAGTGAGCCCAGCTACTCCCTTGGATTGGCTATTAGTAGGTTTGCTCCCACCACCACTGCTATTAGTAGGGACACTAGGTGTAGCAGTAGGGGTTGTAGTGGTAGGAGCAGTGGTGCCTTTCTTTGGACAACTGGGATCTGTTGTCCAATGGCCTTTTATTTTACATAAATAGCACCATGGTTTCTTTTCCTTGTTCTGATTAAAGGAGGATTTGGACCCACCACCCCCACCAGAGTGTTTTTGTGGGCCTGATGAAGACTCATTTTTAGATTTGTCCCCACCCTTGTCAGAAGACTTACCATCCTTCTTTTTGTTGCCATCTTTGTCACCCCCTGTATGAACTTTTCTGTTCACTCTTGTTCTGACCCATTTGTCTGCCTTCTTTCCCAATTCTTGGGGAGAGGTCAGATCAGAGTCCACCAAGTACTGGTGCAACAAATCAGACACACAATTATTAAGAATATGCTCTCTCAGGATTAAGTTACACAGGCTGTCATAATCAGTAACTTTACTGCCATGTAACCACCCCTCCAAGGCCTTCACTGCCTGGTCAATGAAATCAACCCAGTCTTGTGAAGACTCCTTTTTGGTCTCTCTGAACTTTATCCTGTACTGTTCAGTGGTTAAGCCATAACCATCCAGGAGTGCATTCTTAAGAACTTGGAAATTATTAGCATCATTTTCTTTTACAGTAAGGAGCCTATCCCTACCTTTTCCACTAAATGATAGCCATAGGATAGCAGCCCACTGCCTTTGAGGGACATCCTGTACAACACAGGCCCTCTCAAGTGCAGCAAACCACTTGTTAATGTCATCCCCCTCCTTATAAGGGGGAACTATCTTGTGCAGATTCCTGGAATCATGCTCTTTTGCAGGATGACTATGGGGAATACTGCTGCTGCCACCATGGGTATCTAAACCCAACTTCTGTCTTTCCTTCTCTAATTCAAAAGACTGTCTATCCAAATCCAGCTGTTGCTTTTTAAGCTTCAGTCTGGTTTGTTCCACCCTCAACTTATTGAGTTCCCTCTCTAACATTCTGTCATCAGGGTTGGTGGGAGGGACATTTCTAGAAACAGAGCTATGATGGGAATGAACAGAAGGAGACCTGTCCCTTACAGAAGCCAACTTAACAGCTTGGTTTAAAGAAACATTACTACCAGTATGGTGAGAATAAATGCTTTTGCTATGATGTGAGACAACACTATTTCTATGGTGTGGCTCATCATCATTACCATCTATGCTAGATTGTCTAGTAATGGGCAGGCTAGGAAGTTTCTTTCCTGAATCTTTTCCTGGGGGAGTCCCTGAATCTGATTGGGAACTATTAGGTACTTTTTCAACAGATGGGGCACCTATGGCCTTATCCTGTTCTCTAAGCATATTAATTAATAGTTCTAAGGCAGGATTCTTCCCTACACTCAAACCTCTCTCTATACAGAGACTCCTTGCTCTTTTCCAGCTAAGGTTGTCATATGCAAGTTTGGACAGATCAACACTTTGGCCTGTGCCAGACATTTTTTAGAGAGAGTTAAAGTGATAGAGAAAGAGACAAAAGTTTGCAGAACTTTTTGGAAAGACAGAAAAAAACTTTTTAAACTTTTAAGAACTTTTTTGAAAGTTTAGAAGTACTTTTCAGCACTTAGAAAAGAGTGAAAAGAGGAAATGCAAAACTTTTTGGCTATGTGTATATACACTGACCTTGTTTTGTATATTTTTCTCTTATGAAAAGTACAATGACAAGAGTGGTAAGTAGTCTCAAGCACTTATCCCACCACTGCACAACCAATGTAGGAGGCTGGACTGGCTTGTAGTGAGTACCAAGGGGTACTTGCACCTTGCACCAGGCCCAGTTATCCCTTATTAGTGTATAGGGTGTCTAGCAGCTTAGGCTGATAGATAATGGTAGCTTAGCAGAGCAGCTTAGGCTGAACTAGGAGACGTGTTAAGCTACTACAGTACCACTTAGTGTCACATGCACAATATCATAAGAAAACACAATACACAGTTATACTAAAAATAAAGGTACTTTATTTTTATGACAATATGCCAAAGTATCTTAGAGTGTACCCTCAGTGAGAGGATAGGAAATATACACAAGATATATATACACAATAGCAAAAATATGCAGTATAGTCTTAGAAAACAGTACAAACAATGTATAGTTACAATTGGATGCAATGGGGAAACATAGGGATAGGGGCAACACAAACCATATACTCCAGAAGTGGAATGCGAACCACGAATGGACCCCAAACCTATGTGACCTTGTAGAGGGTCGCTGGGACTATCAGAAAATAGTGAGAGTTAGCAAAATAACCCTCCCCAAGACCCTGAAAAGTGAGTGCAAAGTGCACTAAAGTTCCCCTAAGGACAAAAGAGTCATGTTAGAGGAATAATGCAGGAAAGACACAAACCAGCAATGCAACAACTGTGGATTTCCAATCTGGGGTACCTGTGGAACAAGGGGACCAAGTCCAAAAGTCACAAGCAAGTCGGAGATGGGCAGATGCCCAGGAAATGCCAGCTGCGGGTGCAAAGAAGCTTCGACTGGACAGAAGAAGCTGAGGTTTCTGCAGGAACGAAAAGGGCTAGAGACTTCCCCTTTGGTGGACGAATCCCTCTCGCCTTGGAGAGTCGTGCAGAAGTGTTTTCCCGCCGGAAGGACGCCAACAAGCCTTGCTACACGCAAATCGTGCGTTTGGCGTTTTTGGACGCTGCTGGGGCCCAGGAGGGACCAGGAGGTCGCAAATTGGACCTGCAGAGAGAGGGGACGTCGAGCAAGACAAAGAGCCCTCACTGAAGCAGGTAGCACCCGGAGAAGTGCCAGAAACAGGCACTACGAGGATGCGTGAAACGGTGCTCGCCGAAGTTGCACAAAGGAGTCCCACGTCGCCGGAGACCAACTTAGAAAGTCGTGCAATGCAGGTTAGAGTGCCGTGGACCCAGGCTTGGCTGTGCACAAAGGATTTCCGCCGGAAGTGCACAGGGGCCGGAGTAGCTGCAAAGTCGCGGTTCCCAGCAATGCAGCCCAGCGAGGTGAGGCAAGGACTTACCTCCACCAAACTTGGGCTGAAGAGTCACTGGACTGTGGGGGTCACTTGGACAGCGTCGCTGGATTCGAGGGACCTCGCTCGTCGTGCTGAGAGGAGACCCAAGGGACCGGTAATGCAGCTTTTTGGTGCCTGCGGTTGCAGGGGGAAGATTCCGTCGACCCACGGGAGATTTCTTCGGAGCTTCTGGTGCAGAGAGGAGGCAGGCTACCCCCACAGCATGCACAAGCAGGAAAACAGTCGAGAAGGCGGCAGGATCAGCGTTACAGAGTTGCAGTAGTCGTCTTTGCTACTATGTTGCAGGTTTGCAGGCTTCCAGCGCGGTCAGCGGTCGATTCCTTATCAGAAGGTGAAGAGGGAGATGCAGAGGAACTCGGCTGAGCTCATGCATTCGTTATCTAAAGTTTCCCCAGAGACAGAGACCCTAAATAGCCAGAAAAGAGGGTTTGGCTACCTTGGAGAGAGGAAAGGCTACTAACACCTGAAGGAGCCTATCAGCAGGAGTCTCTGACGTCACCTGGTGGCACTGGCCACTCAGAGCAGTCCAGTGTGCCAGCAGCACCTCTGTTTCCAAGATGGCAGAGGTCTGGAGCACACTGGAGGAGCTCTGGACACCTCCCAGGGGAGGTGCAGGTCAGGGGAGTGGTCACTCCCCTTTCCTTTGTCCAGTTTCGCGCCAGAGCAGGGGCTAAGGGGTCCCTGAACCGGTGTAGACTGGCTTATGCAGAATTGGGCACATCTGTGCCCAACAAAGCATTTCCAGAGGCTGGGGGAGGCTACTCCTCCCCTGCCTTCACACCATTTTCCAAAGGGAGAGGGTGTCACACCCTCTCTCAGAGGAAGTTCTTTGTTCTGCCATCCTGGGCCAGGCCTGGCTGGACCCCAGGAGGGCAGCTGCCTGTCTGAGGGGTTGGCAGCAGCAGCAGCTGCAGTGAAACCCCAGGAAGGGCAGTCTGGCAGTACCAGGGTCTGTGCTACAGACCACTGGGATCATGGAATTGTACCAACAATGCCAGGATGGCATAGAGGGGGCAATTCCATGAACATAGACATGTTACATGGCCATATTCGGAGTTACCATGGTGAAGCTACATATAGGTAGTGACCTATATGTAGTGCACGCGTGTAATGGTGTCCCCGCACTCACAAAGTTCAGTGAATTGGCTCTGAACAATGTGGGGGCACCTTGGCTAGTGCCAGGGTGCCCTCACACTAAGTAACTTTGCACCTAACCTTTACCAGGTAAAGGTTAGACATATAGGTGACTTATAAGTTACTTAAGTGCAGTGTAAAATGGCTGTGAAATAACGTGGACGTTATTTCACTCAGGCTGCAGTGGCAGGCCTGTGTAAGAATTGTCAGAGCTCCCTATGGGTGGCAAAAGAAATGCTGCAGCCCATAGGGATCCCCTGGAACCCCAATACCCTGGGTACCTCAGTACCATATACTAGGGAATTATAAGGGTGTTCCAGTAAGCCAATGTAAATTGGTAAAAATGGTCACTAGCCTGTCAGTGACAATTTGGAAAGAAATGAGAGAGCATAACCAATGAGGTTCTGATTAGCAGAGCCTCAGTGAGACAGTTAGTCACTACACAGGTAACACATTCAGGCACACTTATGAGCACTGGGGCCCTGGGTTACCAGGGTCCCAGTGACACATACAACTAAAACAACATATATACAGTGAAAAATGGGGGTAACATGCCAGGCAAGATGGTACTTTCCTACACTTACTGTTAGAGAAAGTGAAGCTAACAATTTTTCTGTTTTGAAGGATGCACTCTTGGATGGATTTGGCTTAACCACTGAACAATACAGGATTAAGTTCAGAGACACCAGAAAAGAGTCTTCCCAAGACTGGACCGACTTTGTGGACTGTTCAGTGAAGGCCTTGGAAGGGTGGTTACATGGCAGTAAGGTATCTGACTATGAAAGGCTGTATAATCTTATTCTGAGAGAACATATTCTGAATAACTGTGTGTCTGACTTGTTGCACCAATATCTAGTGGACTCGGCTCTGACCTCTCCCCAAGAATTGGGAAAGAAGGCAGACAAGTGGGTCAGAACAAGGGTGAACAGAAAAGTTCATACAGGGGGTGAAAAGGATGGCAAGAAGAAGGATGGTAAGTCTTCTGACAAGGGTGGGGACAAAGGTAAAAATACTGAGTCTTCATCAGGCCCACAAAAACCCTCTGGTGGGGGTGGTGGGTCCAAATCCTATTCCAATAATCAACCTAAAAAGCCTTGGTGTTATTTGTGTAAAGTCAAAGGCCATTGGGCAACTGATTCCAGTTGTCCAAAGAAAAACACCAAACCTCCCACTACCACAACCCCTGCTGCAAATTCTAGTGTCCCTAGTAATAGCAGTGGTGGTGGGAGCAAACCTACAAATAGCCAATCAAAGGGAGTAGCTGGGCTCACTATTGGCAATGTAGTTGGGGTTGGTCTTGTTAGGGAGACCACAGAGGCTGTTTTAGTCTCTGAAGGTGCCTTTGATTTGGCCACCTTGGTTGCTTGTCCCCTTAATATGGATAAGTACAAGCAACTTCCTCTAATAAATGGTGTTGAGGTTCAGGCCTACAGGGACACAGGTGCCAGTGTTACTATGTTCATAGAGAAACTGGTCCACCATGAACAACTTTCCCTACAATAAACTGTTTTATTGTTATAATAACCTTCTGTAAATCAATGGGAGTATCTAGTGTCTTTGGGTTTGGGTTTAATTCCAAGTGAAAGTGATTTATTATTTCATCGCCTGTTTGAGGATATTCCTCATCCAACTGAGAAACCCCTAAAAAATGTTGTACCCATACGTTTTCTGGGATCACACATTCTACTGATTTTGTCTCTTGATCAAAAAAGTATGGATGATTTATCACCCCCCAAAAATTAGAGGTATCCCTCATTGAGGTGGCTGCTCTTAGATCTTAAAAACACAAGAAGTATGGGGTATCTTATAGGTGCATAGTAGATTAAATTTGCCCTAAACTATTTAAATCACCCGGACTGCGGGATCTCTTTGTGTGACAGGGATGGTGAGGGAGATTCCTCTTTATGGACCAGGTGGTCTAACACACTATATAGTGTCATGCTTCATCATATGACCACCTGGCCCCATCCAGGTAGGATAGTACCACGTGGACGGACTCAACCTCGTATTTAAAAGAACTAATGATTATCTGGATTGTGATGGGATCCAGGTGGTCATATGATGAAGCATGACACATGAAGAGATCCCGCAATCCGGGGGATTTAAATAATTTAGGGCAAATTTAATCTACTTTGCACCTATAAGATACTCCATACTTCTTGTGCTTTTGTGTCTACGTTTAGGGGAAACAGTATGGGTGTCCTTTTTTTCATTTGCTTCTACTCCTCTCCTCTCTCTTTGTGATTAAGGTGCTCTTAGATCTTCCCATGCCTTAGCTCTAATTTCAGATTTCCTCTTTGCTAATGTAACCTTATACTGACATCTTGCCTTTTTAACTTCTTTGCGGGAGTGAAGAATTTCTTTAGGTGCTTTTTTAAAATTTGTGTGTAAAGTCGAACAAGCGTTATTAAACCAAAGGTGTACTAATGCTGCTGATTTTGGCCTATCAGTAGGTAGTGCAGCAGATATAGCCCCACATCTCTGCTCATATTCCTGGACTATTAGCTCATGATTTGGTGGCTGTGCTAAACAAACAGAGATTGATTTTTAGTTTTCTTTAATAATTCTTTGATTAAACTCTACTTGGACAACCGTTTGTCATTTGATTTACATACCTGCATTTTTATCAATAGCAAAATTTTCACCCCTTCCCTATTCTTGGAGTTTAGTTTTATTTTATATATTTTGACTTAATGTACAAAGGATTGTGGTCACTAGCACAGTGTGGGATGATCTTAAAGTCATAAATTGAGCGAGAGGTGTCTGAGCTTATAAGGATAAAATCTATAGAGCTCTGTAAGGAATTCCCTGTAAAAGTGGGAATTTTTTAATCATTTTAAGACACCACCGCAGTGGAGAAAAAAATCATATTTGATAATAAAAGTATTCAAAACATCCCCTACTGCTGTATGTCTGTGATGTGTCCCATGTGGCGTATTCAAATTCCCTACCCAAAGCATAATTACCTCATTATTCCAAAACTACGAGGAGGAAAGGAGAAAATCCATTGCATCCTCAAAAACTTTAGTTATATAACCATATGGTACATTATTATAAAAGTTTAGTAATAAAATAGTTTTCCTTCCCTCAGTCAGTATTAAAACAATTGTGAAATAGAGTGAAGACCATTTTAATGTTGCATTTGTTTTTACTAAGTTAAGGGAGATAAGGATAGCAAGACCCCCTCTGGCCCTTCTGCTAGAGAAGGAATCGCTGGTTGATATAGGGTTAAATGGCCATCCACATAAAAAGGATCACTCGACCATGTCTCCTGGAGACAAATAATATCATGCAAAGTCACAAAGCTTAACCAGTCCAGATTATGTAATATAGAGTGGACCACGCTATGTTCCAGCTAATCAATGTTAAAGGTTTTTGTCCTGCTAGATTATTGATCTCTTCCAAAATTACAGTCGGGATAAGGCCTTCGGATGGTGAGTTTAAAGAGCCCACCACTCCCTGTAGTAAAACCGCTTCTTGAACTACTTCTCCTCCTAAATTGCACTCTTCTTTCAAAGGATTAACATAATTCAGGAGTCAATCATTTGTGGCTAAGGAACTCAGGCCCTCATTACGACCCTGCCAATCTCATGATTGCCAGGGCCGTGGTGGAGGTCGGACCTCCGCCAAAGCAGCAGTCCGACCTCTAAACTCCGACCGCGGCAGAGCAGCCACAGTCCAACGGCCAGCACTGCCAGGTTTCTGCCAGCTGACAGACTGGGACCGGTGGTCTCAGTCCACCAGGGCAGCACTGCAAGCAGATTACGAGCCCCCTTTCCACCAGCCTTTGCATGGTGGTCTCACCGCCATGCAAATGCTGGCAGAAAGGGGGGTGCCAGGGGCCTCATGGGGGGCCCTACACTGCCCAACACTTTGTATTGGCAGTGCAGGGGCCCCCATGGACAGCCCTGTCATGCTTTTCACTGCCCGATTTACGGGCAGTGAAAAGCACGCTGGGTGCTGTCGCACCCGATGCACCGCAGCATTGCTGCCAGCTGCAATGCTGTTTCTGCCCGTCAGCCCAGAAGGAAACTCCTAACAGATACCGCAGAGGGATGGCTGTATATGCGGTCATCCCAATGCGGGACTTTGGTGGGCGGCAAAGCTGCCCGCCAAAGTAAAAAAAGGGCCTTAGTGTCTTGAAACAATCTGATATGGGGACATTTAAGTGAGCTTGTAAGGACAGAAAACCTGACTTAGGGATTTGTGTCACCTTTGCGTTATCTGTGAATAATACAGATGAGCCATAAAAATAGCCTAGTGGGTGGACTTGTATTCTTTCTTGGGCCCCCAGGCAATAATGCAAATCAACCAAGTGCCTCACCAAATGGAGTTCTCTAAAATTAATCACTATACAATCTACTGCGAAGATTTCCTTGTTGGGCCCACCCATTTCACTCTTCCTGCATGAAGGGTCATATTATTCAAGTCCTCAGAAAATACTGATTTTACCTTCAGCCAGTGGGTGGACTTTCTCATCAATGCCATTGTGTTCTCCTTATCAGTTGGGGCTCATGAAGGCACATTCTCCAGTATCAAGATATACAATGCACTTTCAGGGCGCAAATTCAGGGACCCTTCCAAATTAGCAATAGTAGAGCATGGGGAATTTAAGCGCTTACAATGATCTAAGTTTCTCTCTCTCAGAATATGAGTCTGCTTTATTTGAGGGATTTTACCCTTAGCTGTAGGTGGACCAAAATCCCTTGTGCTCAGCCTGTGTGGATCGCTATCTGCATTTCCTAAAACCATTGCACGAAGGCTTTTTCCAAACAATGCTGTATCCTTATTTGCATTTTGTGATAATGAGCTGGCCATGTATGCTTGGTCCATCTTCTCAGCAATCAGCTGAATTCATTTTTTATCCAGGGAATGTCAAAACGATTTTAATACAGAATCAATGTTATAAATTAAATAATTCAATACATGCTTCCCCAGAATGTAATCCTTTAACTTGTTATCGTCCACCTGCTCCCCTCCCTGCTTTCTCTTACAGAGATGTTGCAACCCTTTGTTTGGCCTGAAATACCAATCTGTCTTTTTTTTCCCCTCCCTTCTCTTTTTCATCGGAGGGGATCCCACCAGAGAGGAATCGTTTGTTATATTCTCCATTGGGATCATAGCCTTCGTGCCGGAGTGTGGTGAATGTACTTTTTGCCCTTCCGAGCAGGATCTATATCGGAGATCCTTTGGGATAGGTGCTCAAGCATAAGAGATTTACTAGTTACAAGTGGTTCCAGTGGCAGCCTCTATGTCAATTTCTGTACAGCCCTAATCTTTTCCTTCTCTTGCTCCAGTTCGATCTCTATAACTTCCATGACTGATGATGAATAATCTGTAATTGAATATTGAGCAGAAAAAACAGTGCTACCTTTATTTCCTTGTGCACTATTCTTCCTTTTCCCCATAATACTAGTGAACCAGCATGCACCGTACCTACCAAGCATAGGCAAGATCATCCGATAAAAAGGAGGACCGGGGAAGGTCCCGTCCCGGCCTCTTCCAGCCGATGACTGGCAAAGACAAACCCAGTCTTGGCCCACGAGCATGCCCAGGCACGTCCTGCATTGCAGGACTCCAGCACTGTTTGAAAACATGGTGATGCTCCCGCCTCCTCCTCACTGGCAGGGCAGCCTGGGGCTTGAAGTCTGCCCCCAAGGTTTGCTCCGTGCACTAGCCTTCCTGCACTGCAGGACTCTAGTGCTGTTTCTAAGCACGGTGTCACTCCCCGCCTCCTCCTCACTGGCAGGGCAGCCTGGGGCTTGTAGTCCGACCCCCAAGAACTGCCCCGTGCACTGTCCTCCCTGCGCTGCGGGACTCCGGCACTGGTGTTAAGTGCGGTGATGCTACCCGCATCTTCCTCCCTTGCAGGACAGCCTGTGGCCTGTAGTCCACCCCCAAGGTTCACTCTATGTACAGTCCTTCCCGTGCTGTGGGACTCCATGGCCTCCTTCTCACTGACAGGACAGCCTGTGGCTTGTAGTCCGCCCCCCAAGGTTTACTCCATGCACTGTGAGAGAGAGAGAGAGAGAGCGAGTGTGTCTTTATATTGTGAGGCATTTTCTACTTGTGTTTTGCTTATGTTAGATGAGTTGCCATATCAATGCTGCATATAGGGGATCATCATGACCCTGGCAGTCTTTTGACCTCAGCGGTTAAGGTGGCGATACATACCGCCACATTATGACTGGCGGGTTGGCTGCAGCCAACCTGCACTTCTGCACTCATACCGCCATGGCGGTATGAGCTACCGGGCCAGAGATATCAATCTCCGACCCTGCGGCCGGCAGAGTACCACTGGCGGCATTATGGGCCTACCTACCGCTATGGTTTCCATGGTGTTAGCAACGCCACAAAAACCATGGGGCCAAGCCCTACCAGTGACAGGGAATTCCTCCCCTGTCACTGGTAGCCAGCTCCCCTACCCCCCAACACACACCTGACACCTCCACCCACCTCCATCCAAACACCCATCCCCACCCCACCCCCCGATTCAAACACCACCCCTCGGATACACAAATGTACCCCGCTACCGCCTAAATGCACACGCACGCAGGCACGCACCCTCCACACACCTGCCCCCACACCCCACAATCACACATGCACACATCACCCCCTCACCCAACCCCCACTACAGTCACAGCGCCCCTCACACCATCCCCCTCCCCGCATAGAAGGACACAGACACCCACACGCACCACACATACACCCATTCACGTACACTGGCATGCACGCATTCACTCATTCACCGGCATACACGCATTCCTCAAGACATACTCACACACTTTCTTACACACAGACACACTGACATGCAGACACACACTCACTTCACCATTCTTACCTGCATTCATCCACACGCATACAACCACGCATACAACACAACACACACAGACGCATTCACACATGCACTCACACACTCATAACACACACACAACGCCCCCCTCCCCTGTCTTGGTATTGACCTATGTCCAGTGCATGCCTAAAATGGTATCCCTGCACTCACGAAGTCTGGGAAAATGGTCCTGGACGACGAGGGGGCACCTCTGCTAGTGCAGGGGTGCCCTCACACACAGGTACTTTGCACCCAGCCTTCAGGGTTGGAAGACCTGACAAATAGGTGAATTATAAGTGACCTGGTGCAGTGAAAACGGCAGTGAAATGGTGCATGCACCATTTCACGCAGGCTGCAATGGCAGTCCTGCAGAAGCCGTTGCCTGGGTTCCCTGTGGGTGGCAAAAGTAATGCTGCATCCTATAGGGATCCCTGGAACCCCAATGCCCTGAGTACCTAGGTACCATATACTAGGGACTTATAAGGGGGGACCAGTATGCCAATTTGGAGTGAAATACTGGGTTACCAGTATGTAGTGATCAATTTGGAAACAGAGAGAGCATAAGCACTGGGGTCCTGGTTATCAGGACTCCAGTGATACAGTCAAGCATACTTTCAAAAACACTGAAACATACTGACAAGCAGCCCATAAACCATAAGCACTGGGCTCCTGACTAGCAGGATCCCAGTGACACAGTCAAACACACTGACAGCAAGCAGAAATTGAGGGTAACATGCAAAAAAAGAGGGTACTTTCCTACACAACCCGCCCCCCCCAAAACGAGGGACAATAAGGCTAACCTTGCCCAGATGAGTCTTCATTGTCCACGTTGAAATATCTGGAGAGTCCATCTGCTTTGGAGTGGTTACTCCCAGGTCTATGTCCCACTGTAAAGTCCATCCACTGTAGAGAAATGGACCACCTCAACAATTTAGGGTTTTCACCTTTCATTTGTTTTAACTATAAGAGAGGTTTGTGGTCTGTCTGAACTATGAAGACAGTCCAAAAGAAGTAGGGTCTTAGCTTCTTCAGGGCTCAGACCACAGCAAAGGCCTCCCTCTCTAGGGCTGACCAATGCTTTTCTCTAGGGGTCAACCTCATACTAATAAAAGCAACAGGTTGATCCTGGCCCTCTGAGTCTAGTAGTGATAACACTGCACCAACCCCTGCCTCAGAAGCATCTGTCTGGGCAAATAACTTATTGTAATAGTTTGGGCTTTTCAGGACAGGTGCAGTACATATAGCTTGCTTAAGCTCCTCAAAAACATTTTTGACAGCTGGCTGTCCATAATACCTTCTTGGGCATTTTCTTGGAAATGAGGTCATTTAGAGGGACGACAATGGAGCCATAGTTCTTAATGAGCCTCCTGTGGTACCCAGTGAGACCAAGAAAGGCTCTGACCTGGGTCTGAGTAGTGAGCGGAGACCAGTCTAACAGAGTCTGGGTCTTCCCCTGCAGTGGCCTCTGCCACCATGAGGAGCTAACCCCAAACCCTGCCTTTCCCTTTCCACAGCTAAGGCTTCCCTATCTATGGCCAACTGTTGCTGTTGCAGCCTCATTCTAGCCTCCTCCAATCTCAGCTTTACGAGATCCCTGACTAGGGTGTCATGCTCTGGATTGGATGGGTGGGACCCCTCAGAGACTGAGGTGGCATGGGAATGAGCTGAGACAGCTCTTTCCCTAGCTTTGGTAACCCTAGTGACCTGACCTCTACGTGTGAAAGGAGCTCTATGTGTATGTGAACCCCTCCCACTGCCAGCTACACTAGATGGTTTGCTAGGGGAAAGATTTTGAGAAGGACCCTCCCCTGAATCCTCAGGCTGCTCCCCCGATTCTAAAGGGTTAGAATCCCCCTTCCTCTCCTCCTCCTCATCCTGGTTACCAGGCTGCTCCTGGTCATCCTGGAGAAGGAAACCTAAAAGAAAATCCTTGTTTGGGTTCTTCCCTACCCCTTCTCTCTGAGCAAAGCCCTCTTAGTACTTTAAAAGTAAGGTTTTCATAAGAAGTTTTTATGATCCTACGGGTAGCCTCAGAGGAAGACATAGTGATAAAAAGTTAGAGTAAAGTGAAAGGAAAGAAAAATACCTACTTTACCTAACTCTTAGGCCCATATTGATACTTTCTTAGCGCCGCATTTGCGCTGCTTTTTGATGCAAAAGTGGTGCAAACTTACAAAATACATTTGTATTTTGTAAGTTTGCGCCACTTTTGCATAAAAAAATTACGCAAATGTGGCGCAAAAAAGTATAAATATGGGCCTTAGTCTTTTAGAAAGCAAGAGAAAAGACTAGGTATACTTTTGTATAGCTCTAGGTATAGAGTACACTTTCCTGTGGAAAGCACCAGTGACAGAGTGATAAGGCAATTACAAGTACTTATCCAACCACTGCTTCACCAGTGTAGGAGGCTGGCCTGGTTTTGTAGTGGGTACCAAAGGTACTTACACCTTATCCCAGGTCCAGTTATCCCTTATTAGTGAAATGTAGTCAGTGTCTAGCAGCTAGGCTGTCTAAAGGTAGCTTGTAGCAGAGCAGCCAAGACTGAACTAGGAGACATGCAAAGTTCTTGCAATACCACTGTAGTCACAGTACTCACACGCATGGAAGAAAATAGTCAGTGTTATAAAAACAAAGGTTCTTTATTTTGGTGACACAAATGCCAAAAATACCTGAGAGAATTTGGCCCTCATTACAACCCTGGTGGTCGGTGATAAAGTGGCGGTAATGCCGTCAACAGGCTGGTGGTAACTACGGCCAAATTATGACCAGGGCGGTGAGAACTCAGACAGCCACTTTATCACACCAACCGCCAGGGCGGAAACAACAGCCACCACGGCGGTAGCCGCCTAAAGCCAGGCGGAAGTCAATGTTCCGCCCACCATATTAAGGCACACTAATCTGCCACCTTTTCTGGGGCGGTACCAATGACAGCAAAATGCTGGTGGAAACAGAGCTCAGAAGGGAAAGGACTCACCTTAAGAGACACAGGGAACAACCAAGATGCCATGGAGCCCGAACTCCATATATTCCCAATGATTTTCTATGTCCTGCTCCACCACGAATACCAACGATGGCGAAGACGAGAACGGAGAGTACAGACGCCTAGCACACAGCTGAGGGAGGGAGGATAAAGAGAGTGACACGCACAACACACCCCCCCCCACCCCCAACCACCATACACATAATCAGTTTCAGTAAAAAAACATATTTACTCCGTACCCCTGAGGAATAATGCAAGGACAACAGGAATGTGATAAAGTGAGTGTAATAATATAAATACAGTAGAAATACAAAAATTCAATATAATGGTATATACATATGTACAGTTCAAGGGACACTGCCCAGTCCTCATTGTGCGTGGGCCAGAGGGCCACAGGCCAAAGTCCAAGGCCCCACTTGTCAACTGCAACAACACAGAGAGAATACTGCAGGGGCATCAGTTGGAAAATAGGCAGGCACCTCAGGGGGGCGGGAAATGGGAGGTCACCTCAGCCGGCAGATGGAACAAGACCACTGGTCCTGGAGGGGGCAACATGCCCTGTGCTTGGTCCTGGGAAGTGCAAGGCCACAGTCTCTCAAGTGGGTGGCTTGCCCACTGGCTCTGGAGGGGGCAACATGCCCTGTGTCTGGTCCTGGGGAGTTTAAGGCCACAGTCTCTCAAGCGGAGGACTTGCCCACTGGCTCTGGAGGGGGCAACATGCCCTGTGCTTGGTCCTGGGGAGTGCAAGGCCACAGTCTCTCAAGCGGGTGACTTGCCCACTGGTCCTGGAGGGGGCAATATGCCCTGTGCTTGGTCCTGGGAAGTGCAAGGCCACAGTCTCTCAAGTGGGTGACTTGCCCACTGGTTCTCGAGGGGGCATCGTGCCCTGTGCTTCTGATCCTGGGGAGGCTGGGGTTGGTGGGTGTCTTACCCACCCACTGGTTCTGGAGGGGGCATCGTGCCCTGCGCTTCTGAACATGGGGAGTGCAAGGTCACAGTCTCTCAGCTGGGTGTCATTCCCACAGGATTTGCAGGGGTCAGGCCGAACAGCAGCCCATGGAGGCAGGACTACATACCGTCCGCCGGCGGTGACGGCTGCTCAGTGGTGGTGCTGCTGATGCTGCTGGTGGTGGGGGGAGGCTCCAGCCCATCCCCTGCAGCCCCGGACGGCTGCCTACTGCTGATGGTGGTGGTGCTGCTGGTGATTGTGGTGAGAGGCTCCAGCCCATCCCCTGCAGCCTCGGACGGATGCCCACTGCTGGTGGTGGTGATGTTACTGCTGGTGGTGGTGCTGCTTCTGGTGGTGGCGGGGGGGCTCCAGCCCATGCCTTGCAGCCTCAGACGGCTGCACAACCATGGTTGGTGGTAGGGGTTCCGACTGAGTCACTGCACCAGGCCCCTTGTCCTTCCTGCCTGCTAGTGCAGGCCCCTTGCCCTTCCTGGCAGCAGCTGGGGATGGCTCCTTGCCTTTCCTAGCAGCACTTGGGGCAGTCTCCTTGTCCTTCCTGGCAGCACTTGGGGCAGGCTCCTTACACTTCCTGGCAGCAGCTGGGGATGGCTCCTTGCCCTTCCTGTCAGCACTTGGGGCAGTCTCCTTTCCTTGAGGCTGCTTGGTGCCCTGGATTCTTTCCCACCACGAGTGGGTGTAGAGACTACTGGGCCCGTGGACGGGGTGGCTGAGGTGCTTGCCTGGGTTTTTAACACCCTGGCCAGATATGATGGACAGGGGGAGGGATAGGGAAGAGGTCAATGGTGGAGAGGAAAAACTTCTTAGGGACATTGGGGTGGGAAGAGGGAGAAGGTTTGGGAGTGGAGGAAGAGGGAGGGTTGTAGGAGGTGTCTGTCTGCTATGTTTGGGTACAGGTGCATGGGCTGGATTGATCTCTGTTGGGCCACCCAGCCAGTGTGAATGCCCTCCAGGAATGCATTTGTCTGTTGCATTTGGGTTGCCAGCCCCTGGATGGCATTCACAATGGTTGACTGCCCTACAGAGATGGGTCACAGGAGGTCAAGAGCCTCCTCACTCAGGGCAGCAGGGCTGAGTGGGGCAGGGCCTGAGGTGCCTGGGGCGAAGGAGATGCCAACCCCCCTGGGTGAGCAGGCACAGGAAACTCGATGAGGGGCTGCTTGGAGGGCAGTGCTGGTACGGGGGGTAGCGGCTGTACCTGTAGCTGGGGTGGTCACAGAAGTGCCCGCCACCACCAGGGAGCTTCCATCAGAGGAGGTATCTGTGTCCGAACTGTCCCCTCCAGTCTCCGCCCAGGTGCCCCCCTCGCCCTCAGACCCAATGGTGCCCTCAGCGTCGGTGGACTCTGCCTCCTGGGTTCTGTGGGATGCAGCTCCCTCCATCGCCGGTGCCTCTGCTCCTCCACCAAATGATGCTAATGCACATAAGGACAGGATGACAAAACAAAAAGGGGGGGAAGAGACAAAGGATACAATGGGTCAGTGGCTGCACTAACACCACCGTTGGCGTACACACCGCTGTCACAAACAGGGAACAGCCATACGTACTAAGCAATGCACTACCAGTAATAATGCTAGCCACCAGGGCATGGGGAGGGGCACATACCACCAACTGCAGTACACCTGGGACCCACACAGCCCTGACCAGTTGTGGATGTCTACAAGCTAGGTAGCAGGATTATCACTTCAGAACCCTGTCCAATATGGGACCTACTCTGCAATGTCAGGCCTGGACTAGGGGCACCCACTGACACACATCCCCCATCGGGTACCCCCCACCATGCATAAGTTGTAATGATGGGAACTGTACTCACCTCCTTGTGGCTGCTGTGATGCCTTCATGCACCAAGCTCCGGATAGGCCACCGCCAGTATGCGGGCCATCAGGGGTCACAGAGTTCGACGGGCACCCTTTCCTCGTTGGGAGGCCATCCCCAGCTGAGCCTCCGCCATCTTCCGTGCCCAGCGTCTCAGGTCCTCTCACCTTTTCCGACAGTGGGTACATCACCATTGGCCACTGTACCCCATAGGGCCCAATAATAACCAATAAGGAGTTGCACGGCGTTTCCCTGGCGCCTCCCGACATGGCGCACAATGTCAGCGGAATTACCTCACTTCAACCTGCCCATCCACACAAGACAGGCGGACGCCATTTCGGGGGGGCAGGCCCTGGATAATAACTGCGTCACAGTTCAAGATTGGACATACAGGACAAATACCACTTAAACATTGAAAATTAACATCATGCATTGTACTGTTGTGGCTTCGATGTTCAGTTTGTGACCAGATCCTCAGTCTTTTGTCCCTTAGACTGCAACAGCTGCGGATGAATCGGAGATGGAGACATACCCCCGTGTACAGACCCTTGGTGGACTTCGCAACAATGGAGGACAAGCACATTATCCTCACCTATAGAGTTGACAGGGCCACAATCACGGAGCTGTGTGCCCAATTGGAGCCTGACCTAATATCTGCTATCTGTCACCCCACTGGGATCCCCCCTCTTGTGCAAGTCCTATCTGTGCTCCATTTCTTGGCAAGTTGGTTCTTTCCAAGTGACAGTTGGCTTGGCAGCAGGAATGTCATAACCAATGTTCTCAATAGTGCTAACAAGTGTGTTGTCTGCCCTGATGTTTTGCTTTCACTAATGACCGAGCTGACAAAAATCTCTTGAATGCACTTCTTAGTTCAAAGAAGACATTTATTATTACTTTACCACGAGGTATCTAAATAATGAAGGAGATTAGTAGGTTGCAGGCACACGTTTAAAAATAGTCACAGCAATGAAAGGAAAATATATAAAAATGATTCTCAACTGCAATGTACACAGCAAATATAAGTGATTATATTATAGCATAATTGCAAAGCAAAGGATAAGATACAAATTCATCACCGTAGGGCCTGCCAAGCTCTTCATCTTTCTCATGCCAGCAAAAAGATGACCCCATTTAACTGTGAGAAAGAGATATCCACCTTCACAGGACAAGTGTCTGTGTCAGGCATTCAACGTCTAATCCTGACCGAGGTCATGGAAATTCCCTTGCTACTGAGCAGGACCACCTCTTTTATAGTTTAAACAACCATGGAAAGAGCTTTCTGAAAGGCCTCCCCCTTTAGGAGGGAAATATTCAAACATGTTGGCTACTGTAGGTCAGAGTTGGAAGAAAAACATTGAAAATTGGCCAACCTTTCAAGGCTCTCCTTCCAATGCTGAACTGTTCCCTGCACTGAAGAAAACAAAAAACATGTACTTTCTTATCATGCTATCGTGTTCGGTAAGAGAAAATACGAAGAAACAAGGTTAGTTTACCATGTGGAAAAACACAGCTCATCTGCAATGTCTCAACTGCAATGTCTAGCGCCACGATAAAGCCAATAGGCAGCTAAACTGAATACAAAATGTAATCTGCAACTGGTGAACACTGAACAACTAATATGCATAGTGGTGCAACAGAAAGTCAGTGGTCAAAAACATCTATTTTCAATACACCTGATTAAACACATGTGCAATTACATTGTTTTGCCCCAGGTGGAGGATTTGGCCACAGTGAAAGCTGACTTCTATGCAATGGGACATATCCCCAACATAATTGGGGCAATTGATGGAACACATATTGCATTTGTCCCCCCAGCAAAATGAACAGGTTTTCAGAAATCAAAAGAGTTTTCACTCCATGAATGTCCAGGTGGTGTGCTTGGTGGACCAGTACATCTCCCATGTCAATGCAAAGTATCCTGGGTCGGTACATGATGCCTTTATCCTGAGGAATAGCAGCATCCCAAATGTGATGTCCCAACTACAGGGCACAGGGTGTGGCTAATAGGTGAGCCCTGGTTCCCACCCAGGATATGTTGGTGTATGTGTATGGTGTGGGCCATATAGGATAGTGTGTGGCTAAATGTTGTCCCTCAATATTTGCAGGTGGCTCTGGTTACCCAAACCTATCATGGCTACTGACCCTTGTGAGGAATGCCAGGACAAAGACAGAAGAATGTTACAATGAGGCAAATGGGTGAACAAGAAGGATTATGGGAACAGGGTGTGGCTAATAGGTGAGCCCTGGTTCTCACCCAGGATATGTTGGTGTATGTGTATGGTGTGGGCCATATGGGATAGTGTGTGGCTAAATGTTGTTCCTCAATATTTGCAGGTGGCTCTGGTTACCCAAACCTATCATGGCTACTGACCCTTGTGAGGAATGCCAGGACAAAGACAGAAGAATGTTACAATGAGGCAAATGGGTGAACAAGAAGGATTATCGAACGTACTTTTGGCCTCCTGAAGGCCAGGTTCCGGTGCCTCCATCAGGTGGATCCCTGTACCACTCACCCAAGAAGGTCTGCTAGATAATCGTGGCATGCTGCATGTTGTACAACCTTGCTTTGAGAAACCATGTGCCTTTTCTGCAGGAGGAGGAGGCTGGAGATGGCTGTGTGGCAGCAGTGGACCCTGTGGACAGTGAGGATGAGGGGACAGAGGATGAGGACAACAGAACTGCAGTGATTCAAAAATACTTCCAATGACACACAGGTAAGACAGTGTTACTTCACATTTCATAGTCATTTTTTGGGATTATCTCTGTCACTGGCATTCTGTTATTTCCCACTATTATGCCCACTCACTGTGCCCTTTGGCAACTCATTTTGCAGATGTTGGTGCCCCACTATCACTCCTGGTATGATCACTGCAGCCAACTACAGGTATTTCCTAAGTGAACCTTACTGTACAGTTCAATTGCAATGTTTGAACCTGGTTTAACGAATACATACTTAAAACATTTGACATACTTCATACTTGTATTTATTCAAAGAGTGTTTAGTGAAGTGCTAAGAAGGAGAGGGGCAAGTGCATTGGGATGGGGTGATGATGGAAGAAACTCCAGGGTATCGTTCCAGTCTATTTGTAGCACAGGTGCATTGACCAATGGCAGTTCAAGGTGGACAGGGTGACAGAGTGGGACACAAGGGTGACAATCAGGAGAGTCTCATTTCCTGGCAGGGGTCTTGGCAATAGTCTCTGGCTTCTGCCTGGATTGCAGGGAACGTTTGTGGGATGGTTCTCCTTCTGCAGGGGGAAGGGTGCTGGTGGTCTGTTGGTCCTGTGGCAGGGCCTCCTTTCCACTAGCAGAGGTGGAAGGCAGTTCAGCTGTCTAGCTAGTGGCAGGGGCCCGCTGTTGTAAGACTGCCTCCCTCATAATGTTGACCATGTCTGCCAGCACCCCTGCTATGGAGACCAGGGTGGTGTTAATGGCCTGCAAGCCCTCCCTGATCCCCTGGTACTGTCCCTCATGCAGCCGCCTGTTCTCCTGCACATTGTCCAGGATTTGGCCCAGTGTATCCTGGGAATGTTGGTATGCTCCCAGGATCTCGGTGAGTGCCTCCTGGAGAGTCGGTACCATGGGTCTGTCTACCCCCTAGGGCACAGCAGTCCTCCCAGTTTCACTGTTGTCCTGTGCCTCTGTCCCCTGAACTGTGTGCCCACTGCCACTGACCCCAGGTCCCTGATTGGATATGAGGTGTGCCCTGGGGTCCTTGTAGTGGAAGACACACTGCTGATTGATGTGTCCTGGGGACAGATGTATGGGTACTCTGGGTGGGTGCTGTGGTGGTGTTTCCAGATGGGGGAGGCTCTGTGGCTGTCTGTGACTGGGCTTGGGTAACCGACTGTCCAGAGGTCCCTGATGGGCCAGGTTGTTCATCCAGAACCAGGTGACCAGAGTTGCTGGCATCACTGTGGGCCTCTTCAGTTGGGGAGCTGGATAGTGCTGGCAGCTCTTCGCCGCTGACATTAGCTGCAGTACCTGTGGGGATGTAAATGCAGTGTTATTGTTTCTGTGTGTGACACATTGTGCATCGGTTGGTTGCCCTCCTTGGTTGTATTTGCCCTGCCAGCTTTCACTTGTGTACATTGGTGTATGATGGGATATATAGTTCTCTCTAGTGTGCATGCTTTGGTGATCGATGTCCATGCAGGGCTGTGAGTTGTGTCCATGCATTCGTATGGCATGCAGGGCTTGGCATTGGGATGAGTGATATGTGATCGAAGGGTGTGTGGGAGGTGGTGGAGTGATGGGAGTGAGGGTGGGGGGATGTGATGGCATGCAGGTAGGGGGGTGATAGTAATAGAGAGATGACTTACCAGAGTCCAGTCCTCCTGCTACTGCGGCCAGGCCCTCAGAATGCATGATTACCAAAACTTGTTCCTCCCATACTGTGAGTTGTGGGGGAGGAGGTAGGGGTCCACCGCCAGTCCTCTGTACATCGAGTTGGTGTCTTGCTGCAATGGAACGTACCTTCCCCCGTAGGTCATTCCACCTCTTCCTGATGTCATCCCTTGTTCTTGGGTGCTGTCCCATGGCATTGTCCCTGTCCACGATCCTCCACCATAGCTCTGTCTTCCTAGCAATAGATATCTGTTGCACCTGTGCTCCTAATAGCTGAGGCTCTACCCTGATGATTTCCTCCACCATGACCCTTAGCTCCTCCTCTGAGAATCAGGAGTGTCTTTGTGGTGCCATGGGTGTTGTGTGAGTTATGTAGGTGAGGGTGTGTAGGGTGATGTGGTGGGGTGTGTCATGTGGGGTGCGTGGGTGGTGTGTGGCTCTGTTTTTTTCTGTAGTCGTAGTGTCTGTCTCATTCCCATGGTTTGTAGTTGTAAAGGGTTGTGGGTAATGTGGGTGTATGTTTTATAGTGGTGTGGGTGTGTGGGTGTGGTGTGTGTATGAGTGTCAGGTGTGTGTCATTTAAATTGTCCAATGTGGGGTTGTTTTGTTACTGTGTGTGTATTTTGAGCATGGTGGTATGTACCGCCAATGGTTTACCACCATTGAATGTCCTCCGTGGTGATTCATGGATCACACTGTGTTGGGCGTTGTTTTGTTGACGTAACGGTGTGGATTTGGATACCGCCACTTTATCAATGACTTTTGGTGTGGCGGAATTGTGTGTGTGGCTGAATAGTGACAGATTGGTGTGTGTGTGTGTCATAATATGGTGAACGGATATCCACCGCTGCTGCAGTTTGTTGGCAGCAGTCAATGTCATAATGAGGGCCTATACTCCCTTAGGAGGTAAGTAATATACACTATATATACACATTAATATCCAAAAACAGGTAAGTACAGAGTTAGAAAACATTGCAAATAGTGAAAAGCACAATAGGATGCAGTGGGCCTACGGGGAGCACAAACCATATACTAAAATAGTGGAATGCGAAAATCGGTTTCCCACCTAGGCAAGTGTAGTGTGTAGAGGGGCACTGGGAGTGTAAAAAAAAAACAAAGGTAATTAACCCCTTCTGTGCCGCAGACGTAGTGGTTACGTCCTGCGGCACAGTGCTGCTGTGCCGAGGACGTAACCACTACGTCCTCGGCACACAGCCCAGAGGGAGCGCTCTCGCTCCCTCTGTGTGCTTCCCCCCACCCCCCCAAAGTCAGGGATGGAAGGGGAAGCCCTTCCCCTTCCACCCCCGACCCCCCCACCCCCCCATAATGACGTCAGCGCGCGATCGCGCGCTGACTTCATTATGGGGATTTCGCCGCACAGGAAGCCATTTGCTTCCTGTGCGGCGACGAGGAAAGAGGTGAGTTCCTCTTCCCGGTGGGTGGGGGGTTTGGGCTAAAGAGGCACCGGGGGAAAGGAAAGGCTTTTCCTTTCCCCCGGTGTCTCTTTGAGCATTCCTGCTGCCCGATCGCATTGCGATCGGGCAGCAGGAATGCCCACTAGACACCAGGGATTTGTTTTTTTTGTTGTTTGCTCGTGTTTCTTGCTGGCGGGGAGCGGCCCCTTGGGCAAGGGTCGCTCCCCTTGTGGGGGCAATTAGTTACGGCCATTTCTGCCCCCTTTGGGGGCAGATTGGCCTACTTTTTAGGCGGATCTGCCCCCAAGGGGGGCAGAAACCACTGGATCACCAGGGATTTATATTTTCTGTGCAGGTATGTTGGGAGGGGGTGCCCCCTTGGGCAAGGGGCGCCCCCCCCAAGGGGGCAGAGAACTGTTGGCCATTTCTGCCCCCCTTGGGGGCAGATCGGCCTATTTTTTTTAGGTCCATCTGCCCCCAAGGGGGGCAGAAGCCACTTAGGCACCAGGGATTGTGTGTGTAGTGGATGGGGGGGCGCCCCCTTGGGCAAGGGTCGCTCCCCTTTGGGGGGCATGTCTTTTAGGGCCATTTCTGCCCCCCTTGAGGGCAGATCAGCCTATTATTTTTAGGCTGATCTGCCCCCAAGGGGGGCAGAAACCACTAGAACGCCAGGGATTTTTTTTTATGTGTTTATTTTTGTGGGGGGGTGTCCCCTTGGGCACGGGGCGCCCCCCCAAGGGGGGCATTGACCTGTTGGCCATTTCTGCCCCCCCTGGGGGCAGATGGGCCTATTTTTCTAGACCCACCTGCCCCCAAGGGGGGCAGAAGCCACGTAGACACCAGGGATAGTGTGTGTGTGTGTGTGTGTTAGTGGATGGGGGGGGGGCTTGGGCAAGGGTCGCCCCCCACTTTGGGGGCACATGTACCCAGGCCATTTCTGCACCCCTTGGAGACAGATCAGCCTATTTGGGGGCAGAAACCACTAGAACGCCAGGGATTTTTTTTATGTGTTTATTTTTGTGGGGGGGTGTCCCCTTGGGCACGGGGCGCCCCCCCAAGGGGGGCATTGACCTGTTGGCCATTTCTGCCCCCCCTGGGGGCAGATGGGCCTATTTTTCTAGACCCACCTGCCCCCAAGGGGGGCAGAAGCCACGTAGACACCAGGGATAGTGTGTGTGTGTGTTAGTGGATGGGGGGGGGGCTTGGGCAAGGGTCGCCCCCCACTTTGGGGGCACATGTACCCAGGCCATTTCTGCACCCCTTGGAGACAGATCAGCCTATTATTTTTAGGCTGATCTGCCCCCAAGGGGGGCAGAAACCACTAGAACGCCAGGGTTTTTTTTTTATGTGTTTATTTTTGTGGGGGGGCGTCCCCTTGGGCACGGGGCGCCCCCCCAAGGGGGGCATTGACCTGTTGGCCATTTCTGCCCCCCCTGGGGGCAGATGGGCCTATTTTTCTAGACCCACCTGCCCCCAAGGGGGGCAGAAGCCACGTAGACACCAGGGATAGTGTGTGTGTGTGTGTGTGTTAGTGGATGGGGGGGGGCTTGGGCAAGGGTCGCCCCCCACTTTGGGGGCACATGTACCCAGGCCATTTCTGCACCCCTTGGAGACAGATCAGCCTATTATTTTTAGGCTGATCTGCCCCCAAGGGGGGCAGAAACCACTAGAACGCCAGGGATTTTTTTTTATGTGTTTATTTTTGTGGGGGGGCGTCCCCTCGGGCACGGGGCGCCCCCCCCAAGGGGGGCATTGACCTGTTGGCCATTTCTGCCCCCCCTGGGGGCAGATGGGCCTATTTTTCTAGACCCACCTGCCCCCAAGGGGGGCAGAAGCCACGTAGACACCAGGGATAGTGTGTGTGTGTGTGTGTGTGTTAGTGGATGGGGGGGGGCTTGGGCAAGGGTCGCCCCCCACTTTGGGGGCACATGTACCCAGGCCATTTCTGCACCCCTTGGAGACAGATCAGCCTATTATTTTTAGGCTGATCTGCCCCCAAGGGGGCAGAAACCACTAGAACGCCAGGGATTTTTTTTTATGTGTTTATTTTTGTGGGGGGGTGTCCCCTTGGGCACGGGGCGCCCCCCCAAGGGGGGCATTGACCTGTTGGCCATTTCTGCCCCCCCTGGGGGCAGATGGGCCTATTTTTCTAGACCCACCTGCCCCCAAGGGGGGCAGAAGCCACGTAGACACCAGGGATAGTGTGTGTGTGTGTGTGTGTGTTAGTGGATGGGGGGGGGCTTGGGCAAGGGTCGCCCCCCACTTTGGGGGCACATGTACCCAGGCCATTTCTGCACCCCTTGGAGACAGATCAGCCTATTATTTTTAGGCTGATCTGCCCCCAAGGGGGGCAGAAACCACTAGAACGACCAGGGATTTTTTTTTATGTGTTTATTTTTGTGGGGGGCATTGACCTGTTGGCCATTTCTGCCCCCCCTGGGGGCAGATGGGCCTATTTTTCTAGACCCACCTGCCCCCAATGGGGGCAGAAGCCACGTAGACACCAGGGATAGTGTGTGTGTGTGTGTGTGTGTTAGTGGATGGGGGGGGGCTTGGGCAAGGGTCGCCCCCCACTTTGGGGGCACATGTACCCAGGCCATTTCTGCACCCCTTGGAGACAGATCAGCCTATTATTTTTAGGCTGATCTGCCCCCAAGGGGGGCAGAAACCACTAGAACGCCAGGGATTTTTTTTTATTTGTTTATTTTTGTGGGGGGGGCGTCCCCTTGGTCACGGGGCGCCCCCCCAAGGGGGGCATTGACCTGTTGGCCATTTCTACACCCCCTGGGGGCAGATGGGCCTATTTTCTTAGGCCCACCTGCCCCCAAGGGGGCAGAAGCCACTTAGGCACCAGGGATAGTGTTGTGTGTGTTTTATTTGTTTTTTTTTGTTTGAGGGCTGTCCCCTTTGGCAAGGGTCGCTCTCCATGGGGACACAGTACTAAAGGTATTTTCTGGCTTCCTTGGGGCAGACAGGCCTATTTTTTTAGTAGGCCCATCTGCCCCTATGACAGAATCCACTTAGGCACCAATTTCTAAAATGTTTGATGGTGGGGTGTTTGTCAACTGAAGAAGTCTTTGCATTTGTGATAAAAAAAAATGTCCTCCTTTTTGTTCTAGTTCAAAGCTTTTGCTTTATTTGCTGTGGCTCCTTGCGGTTTTGGCGGTGGTTGACCTGCAGTTTGCACAGTTGCATGTTTTAGGTAAGTAAAAACAATTTACTCCAAAGGAGTATTGTTGCCATGCATGAATGACATGTTTGTAGGGGGTGTACTAAATGCAGGATTGTGTGTGAAATTGTCCTTAGGTTTGTGCACAATGATATTTGTTTTGTCTTATTTCTAATTTGCCTTTCTTTCTTTCTTTTTAGTGGGATATCATTGGTGATTGCTGTGTAGTTGCTGGTGAATCAAGCTTTTTCAGGCAAGTGAGCGGTATAGTTTTTGAGTTTGTAACTCTTACTAACAAAGCTACACTTTGTTACTTGTCTTACACAATGCTGGTTGTTGGTGGTGAATTTGTCCAGTTAATTTTAGCAGGAGAGATCATGGCTAGCCGCAGGATGACCGCTCAGCAGGTGGTTGGTATGCTTTTTGAGTCACAGTCTGATCATGACTATGAGACGGACTCTGCATCTGAGGCAGAGGAGGAAGTCAGAGATTCTGGCAGTGATGTTTCTGTTGGAGGGGAATCTTCTGATGATGAAGCCACTCTCAGTGCAGATGAAGGTTCTGTTTTAGAGGAGGACATTGATGTGCCAATAGTGCAGCAACCTGGGGCTGAAAGGTTTCCCGTTATAAGACCTGATGTCTGGGTTGCCCCAAACATGGAGCAGCCAGGATTGCCTGCCTTTACTGGTCTCCCGGGGTGTAACGCCAATACAGAGAACTTTATGCCTATCAATTTCTTTGAGTTATTCATGGATGATGTGTTTTTGGAAGAGATTGTTGAGCAGACTAATTTGTATGCGGAGCAGCATTTGAGGGACAACGCTGCTAGACTTAGGCCACACTCTAGAGCTGCCCAGTGGATTCCCACAAATTTGGAGGAGATAAAAAAGTTTTTGGGTTTGACTTTTTTGATGGGGTTGATAAGGAAGCCGTCACTGGCTTCTTATTGGTCTACTAGTCCCTTGATGGCAACAGCTATATTTCCAGCTACCATGAGTCGTAATCGGTATTTGCTTCTTCTTAGGATGCTGCATTTTGTTGACAATGCATTAGCCTTGCCACGAGATCACCCAGATTCTGACCGTCTTTTTAAGATTAGGCCTGTCCTTGATCATTTTGTAGATCGGTTTTCGGAGGTCTATGTTCCAGGCAAAGAGTTAAGTGTGGACGAGTCTTTGGTCCTCTTCAAGGGTCGTTTGGTTTTTAGGCAGTACATTCCTAGCAAAAGGGCACGATATGGAATTAAATTGTATATGCTGTCTGAAAGTAGGACAGGATATGTGTATAGTTTCCGTGTGTACACTGGTAGGGATTCCAATATTGACCCCCCTGGTTGTCCTCCCACTTTTGGAGTTACTGAGAAAATTGTGTGGGATCTTGGTAGACGACTGTTCAACAAAGGTCACCATTTGTATGTAGACAACTTCTACACTGGTGTGCAGTTGTTCAAGGAATTGTTTAGAGTGGACACAGTTGCTTGTGGCACAATCCGTTCTAACCGGAAAGGCTATCCAAGGGAGCTTGTCTGTAAAAAACTTGAGAGGGGACAGTGCTGTGCCTTGCGGAACGAGGAGCTGCTAGCTTTGAAATTTTCAGACAAGAGGGATTTCTACATGCTAAGTACCATCCATGATGAGAGTACTTCCCCTGTGACTGTTTGGGGCCAGGTTGCTGAAGTGCGCAAACCTGTGTGCATTTTAGATTATAATAAGCACATGGGAGGTGTAGATAGAGTTGACCAGAGGTTGGAACCTTATACTGCTATTCGTAAGTCTTATGTTTGGTATAAGAAGTTAGCACTTCACCTCTTCCACTTAGCAACCTTCAATGCTTTTATTGTGTTTAGGGATAGGTCTCCAGACTCAAAGATGACATTTGTGAAATTTCAGGAGTCAGTGATAGAGAGCCTTATTGTGGTGGAACAGGCCAGAGTTCCTAGAGAAGCAGTGGTGGAGGATGTGGCTAGATTGAAAGATCGCCACTTTGCTGAGCACATTCCTCCCACACCCAAAAAAGACTTTCCAGCTAAGAAATGTAGAGTGTGTTTTCGAAGAGGTATCCGGAGGGAGTCTCGAATGTACTGCCCAGATTGTCCTTCAAAGCCTGGGCTGTGTGTCGGTGCTTGTTTTAAGAATTACCACACCCAGAAGAATTTCTGGGAACAACCATGAGTGTAAACTCATGTCTGGTTTGTATTTTCATGTGTTTAGTTTCATGGTTAGCATTTCTGTCATGTTCTTAGTTAGAGCTTTTGTGTTTGTTGTTTTGTAATTCTTTCTACTTAGTTAGGGGTTCCTCTGTTTAAAAAAAAAATATATATATGATGCCATTGTGTGTGGAGTGGGGCTTGGCTGAGACTGTACATATTGACTTGATGTTGGCTACTGCAACACACTGCCAGCCAAACACCAGTCCACACACTCCCATCAGCTGGTGTGATTGTTGTATCAGGCATGTGGGCGTATGTAAGTGATGGGCCCTTGAGTGGCGCTGTCTGTCGATGTGAGTGTTGTAATGTGCTGGGCCCGTGGCTGGCGGTGTGAATGGCCTTGTGTGTGTCATGTATGAAAGTTGTGTGAATGGACTGTAAAGCGGTTGGTGCCTTGTCGCGGCTTTACAGCTCACGAGCTGTGAGTCATTGGTTCAGTTTTTTGCCTTTCAGTTACTAACAGTGCTTTTCATTTTTGTGAAAGCTCTTGTTAGTAAAATTTGATCCACTGAACCATCACTCACCCTCGTGCCAAATCCAACCAGTATGTGTGGTAAAAATGACCAAACCTGCTCCGCTGTAATCAGGCGTCGCAGCACACCTATGACACGCTAGGTGCCTCAGGTGGGACCCCGATGATGAAGCATGCCACCAACTTGGTTGGTGGGTGAGGGGTCTTTTTCACATAACCTAAGTGTGTTTCTTTTCAAAATTTTAGTGTTTGGCACATCACGGACGTATGTGGGCACATCAAAACGATATATTACAAAACTACCTGTGTTTGGGGGGGGAGAGGGCACCTATGTTTTTGGTCCTGTGTGCGGCCTTCATCTAGGGAAACCTACCAAACCCAGACATTTTTTAAAACTAGACACCCCAAGGAGTCCAGGGAGGTGTGGCTTGCGTGGATCCCCCAACATTTTCTTACCCAGACTCCTCTGTTAACCTCAAAATGTGCTTAAAAAAAGCATATTTTCCTGACTTTTCTTCGTACGATCACCACTCCAGCACAAAATTCCTACTCCCCAGTGTTCCCCTCAGTCTCCCAAATAAAATGACACCTCACGTATGTGGGTCCCCAAAGCAGAGTCAGTCTAAAGATGTATAAAATAATATGTCCTTATAAACTCGCAGTGCTATCCCCTGTATCTCTACAAGTTTTGGGCCTTATTCTGTTGGAGGCACCTGGCCCACCCACACAAGTGAGGTATCATTTTTATCGGGAGACTTGGGGGAACGCTGGGTGGAAGGAAATTTGTGGCTCCTCTCAGATTCCAGAACTTTCTGCCACAGAAATATGAGGAACATGTGTTTTTTTAGCCAATTTTTGAGGTTTGCAAAGGATTCTGGGTAACAGAACCAGGTCCGAGCCCCGCCAGTCACCCCTCCTTGGATTCCCCTAGGTCTCTAGTTTTCAGAAATGTACAGGTTTGGTAGGTTTCCCTAGGTGGCGGCTGAGCTAGAGGCCAAAATCTACAGGTAGTCACTTTGCTAAAAACAGCTCTGTTTTCTGTGATATGTCCACGTTGTGTTTTGGGGCATATCCTGTCGCGGGCGCTAGGCCTACCCACGCAAGTGAGGTATCATTTTTATCGGGAGACGTGGGGGAACGCTGGGTGGAAGGAAATTTATGGCTCCTCTCAGATTCCAGAACTTTCTGCCACAGAAATGTGAGGAACATGTGTTTTTTTAGCCAATTTTTGAGGTTTGCAAAGGATTCTGGGTAACAGAACCAGGTCCGAGCCCCGCCAGTCACCCCTCCTTGGATTCCCCTAGGTCTCTAGTTTTCAGAAATGTACAGGTTTGGTAGGTTTCCCTAGGTGGCGGCTGAGCTACAGGCCAAAATCTACAGGTAGTCACTTTGCTAAAAACAGCTCTGTTTTCTGTGATATGTCCACGTTGTGTTTTGGGGCATATCCTGTCGCGGGCGCTAGGCCTACCCACGCAAGTGAGGTATCATTTTTATCGGGAGACGTGGGGGAACGCTGGATGGAAGGAAATTTGTGGCTCCTCTCAGCTTCCAGAACTTTCTGCCACAGAAATGTGAGGAACATGTGTTTTTTTAGCCAATTTTTGAGGTTTGCAAAGGATTCTGGGTAACAGAACCAGGTCCGAGCCCCGCCAGTCACCCCTCCTTGGATTCCCCTAGGTCTCTAGTTTTCAGAAATGTACAGGTTTGGTAGGTTTCCCTAGGTGGCGGCTGAGCTACAGGCCAAAATCTACAGGTAGTCACTTTGCTAAAAACAGCTCTGTTTTCTGTGATATGTCCACGTTGTGTTTTGGGGCATATCCTGTCGCGGGCGCTAGGCCTACCCACGCAAGTGAGGTATCATTTTTATCGGGAGACGTGGGGGAACGCTGGGTGGAAGGAAATTTGTGGCTCCTCTCAGATTCCAGAACTTTCTGCCACAGAAATGTGAGGAACATGTGTTTTTTTAGCCAATTTTTGAGGTTTGCAAAGGATTCTGGGTAACAGAACCAGGTCCGAGCCCCGACAGTCACCCCTCCTTGGATTCCCCTAGGTCTCTAGTTTTCAGAAATGTACAGGTTTGGTAGGTTTCCCTAGGTGGCGGCTGAGCTACAGGCCAAAATCTACAGGTAGTCACTTTGCTAAAAACAGCTCTGTTTTCTGTGATATGTCCACGTTGTGTTTTGGGGCATATCCTGTCGCGGGCGCTAGGCCTACCCACGCAAGTGAGGTATCATTTTTATCGGGAGACGTGGGGGAACGCTGGGTGGAAGGAAATTTGTGGCTCCTCTCAGATTCCAGAACTTTCTGCCACAGAAATGTGAGGAACATGTGTTTTTTTAGCCAATTTTTGAGGTTTGCAAAGGATTCTGGGTAACAGAACCAGGTCCGAGCCCCGCCAGTCACCCCTCCTTGGATTCCCCTAGGTCTCTAGTTTTCAGAAATGTACAGGTTTGGTAGGTTTCCCTAGGTGGCGGCTGAGCTACAGGCCAAAATCTACAGGTAGTCACTTTGCTAAAAACAGCTCTGTTTTCTGTGATATGTCCACGTTGTGTTTTGGGGCATATCATGTCGCGGGCGCTAGGCCTACCCACGCAAGTGAGGTATCATTTTTATCGGGAGACGTGGGGGAACGCTGGGTGGAAGGAAATTTGTGGCTCCTCTCAGATTCCAGAACTTTCTGCCACAGAAATGTGAGGAACATGTGTTTTTTTAGCCAATTTTTGAGGTTTGCAAAGGATTCTGGGTAACAGAACCAGGTCCGAGCCCCGCCAGTCACCCCTCCTTGGATTCCCCTAGGTCTCTAGTTTTCAGAAATGTACAGGTTTGGTAGGTTTCCCTAGGTGGCGGCTGAGCTACAGGCCAAAATCTACAGGTAGTCACTTTGCTAAAAACAGCTCTGTTTTCTGTGATATGTCCACGTTGTGTTTTGGGGCATATCCTGTCGCGGGCGCTAGGCCTACCCACGCAAGTGAGGTATCATTTTTATCGGGAGACGTGGGGGAACGCTGGGTGGAAGGAAATTTGTGGCTCCTCTCAGATTCCAGAACTTTCTGCCACAGAAATGTGAGGAACATGTGTTTTTTTAGCCAATTTTTGAGGTTTGCAAAGGATTCTGGGTAACAGAACCAGGTCCGAGCCCCGCCAGTCACCCCTCCTTGGATTCCCCTAGGTCTCTAGTTTTCAGAAATGTACAGGTTTGGTAGGTTTCCCTAGGTGGCGGCTGAGCTACAGGCCAAAATCTACAGGTAGTCACTTTGCTAAAAACAGCTCTGTTTTCTGTGATATGTCCACGTTGTGTTTTGGGGCATATCCTGTCGCGGGCGCTAGTCCTACCCACGCAAGTGAGGTATCATTTTTATCGGGAGACATGGGGGAACGCTGGGTGGAAGGAAATTTGTGGCTCCTCTCAGATTCCAGAACTTTCTGCCACAGAAATGTGAGGAACATGTGTTTTTTTAGCCAATTTTTGAGGTTTGCAAAGGATTCTGGGTAACAGAACCAGGTCCGAGCCCCGCCAGTCACCCTTCCTTGGATTCCCCTAGGTCTCTAGTTTTCAGAAATGTACAGGTTTGGTAGGTTTCCCTAGGTGGCGGCTGAGCTACAGGCCAAAATCTACAGGTAGTCACTTTGCTAAAAACAGCTCTGTTTTCTGTGATATGTCCACGTTGTGTTTTGGGGCATATCCTGTCGCGGGCGCTAGGCCTACCCACGCAAGTGAGGTATCATTTTTATCGGGAGACGTGGGGGAACGCTGGGTGGAAGGAAATTTGTGGCTCCTCTCAGATTCCAGAACTTTCTGCCACAGAAATGTGAGGAACATGTGTTTTTTTAGCCAATTTTTGAGGTTTGCAAAGGATTCTGGGTAACAGAACCAGGTCCGAGCCCCGCCAGTCACCCCTCCTTGGATTCCCCTAGGTCTCTAGTTTTCAGAAATGTACAGGTTTGGTAGGTTTCCCTAGGTGGCGGCTGAGCTACAGGCCAAAATCTACAGGTAGTCACTTTGCTAAAAACAGCTCTGTTTTCTGTGATATGTCCACGTTGTGTTTTGGGGCATATCCTGTCGCGGGCGCTAGGCCTACCCACGCAAGTGAGGTATCATTTTTATCGGGAGACGTGGGGGAACGCTGGGTGGAAGGAAATTTGTGGCTCCTCTCAGATTCCAGAACTTTCTTCCACAGAAATGTGAGGAACATGTGTTTTTTTAGCCAATTTTTGAGGTTTGCAAAGGATTCTGGGTAACAGAACCAGGTCTGAGCCCCGCCAGTCACCCCTCCTTGGATTCCCCTAGGTCTCTAGTTTTCAGAAATGTACAGGTTTGGTAGGTTTCCCTAGGTGGCGGCTGAGCTACAGGCCAAAATCTACAGGTAGTCACTTTGCTAAAAACAGCTCTGTTTTCTGTGATATGTCCACGTTGTGTTTTGGGGCATATCCTGTCGCGGGCGCTAGGCCTACCCACGCAAGTGAGGTATCATTTTTATCGGGAGACGTGGGGGAACGCTGGGTGGAAGGAAATTTGTGGCTCCTCTCAGATTCCAGAACTTTCTGCCACAGAAATGTGAGGAACATGTGTTTTTTTAGCCAATTTTTGAGGTTTGCAAAGGATTCTGGGTAACAGAACCAGGTCCGAGCCCCGCCAGTCACCCCTCCTTGGATTCCCCTAGGTCTCTAGTTTTCAGAAATGTACAGGTTTGGTAGGTTTCCCTAGGTGGCGGCTGAGCTACAGGCCAAAATCTACAGGTAGTCACTTTGCTAAAAACAGCTCTGTTTTCTGTGATATGTCCACGTTGTGTTTTGGGGCATATCATGTCGCGGGCGCTAGGCCTACCCACGCAAGTGAGGTATCATTTTTATCGGGAGACGTGGGGGAACGCTGGGTGGAAGGAAATTTGTGGCTCCTCTCAGATTCCAGAACTTTCTGCCACAGAAATGTGAGGAACATGTGTTTTTTTAGCCAATTTTTGAGGTTTGCAAAGGATTCTGGGTAACAGAACCAGGTCCGAGCCCCGCCAGTCACCCCTCCTTGGATTCCCCTAGGTCTCTAGTTTTCAGAAATGTACAGGTTTGGTAGGTTTCCCTAGGTGGCGGCTGAGCTACAGGCCAAAATCTACAGGTAGTCACTTTGCTAAAAACAGCTCTGTTTTCTGTGATATGTCCACGTTGTGTTTTGGGGCATATCCTGTCGCGGGCGCTAGGCCTACCCACGCAAGTGAGGTATCATTTTTATCGGGAGACGTGGGGGAACGCTGGGTGGAAGGAAATTTGTGGCTCCTCTCAGATTCCAGAACTTTCTGCCACAGAAATGTGAGGAACATGTGTTTTTTTAGCCAATTTTTGAGGTTTGCAAAGGATTCTGGGTAACAGAACCAGGTCCGAGCCCCGCCAGTCACCCCTCCTTGGATTCCCCTAGGTCTCTAGTTTTCAGAAATGTACAGGTTTGGTAGGTTTCCCTAGGTGGCGGCTGAGCTACAGGCCAAAATCTACAGGTAGTCACTTTGCTAAAAACAGCTCTGTTTTCTGTGATATGTCCACGTTGTGTTTTGGGGCATATCCTGTCGCGGGCGCTAGGCCTACCCACGCAAGTGAGGTATCATTTTTATCGGGAGACATGGGGGAACGCTGGGTGGAAGGAAATTTGTGGCTCCTCTCAGATTCCAGAACTTTCTGCCACAGAAATGTGAGGAACATGTGTTTTTTTAGCCAATTTTTGAGGTTTGCAAAGGATTCTGGGTAACAGAACCAGGTCCGAGCCCCGCCAGTCACCCTTCTTTGGATTCCCCTAGGTCTCTAGTTTTCAGAAATGTACAGGTTTGGTAGGTTTCCCTAGGTGGCGGCTGAGCTACAGGCCAAAATCTACAGGTAGTCACTTTGCTAAAAACAGCTCTGTTTTCTGTGATATGTCCACGTTGTGTTTTGGGGCATATCCTGTCGCGGGCGCTAGGCCTACCCACGCAAGTGAGGTATCATTTTTATCGGGAGACGTGGGGGAACGCTGGGTGGAAGGAAATTTGTGGCTCCTCTCAGATTCCAGAACTTTCTGCCACAGAAATGTGAGGAACATGTGTTTTTTTAGCCAATTTTTGAGGTTTGCAAAGGATTCTGGGTAACAGAACCAGGTCCGAGCCCCGCCAGTCACCCCTCCTTGGATTCCCCTAGGTCTCTAGTTTTCAGAAATGTACAGGTTTGGTAGGTTTCCCTAGGTGGCGGCTGAGCTACAGGCCAAAATCTACAGGTAGTCACTTTGCTAAAAACAGCTCTGTTTTCTGTGATATGTCCACGTTGTGTTTTGGGGCATATCCTGTCGCGGGCGCTAGGCCTACCCACGCAAGTGAGGTATCATTTTTATCGGGAGACGTGGGGGAACGCTGGGTGGAAGGAAATTTGTGGCTCCTCTCAGATTCCAGAACTTTCTTCCACAGAAATGTGAGGAACATGTGTTTTTTTAGCCAATTTTTGAGGTTTGCAAAGGATTCTGGGTAACAGAACCAGGTCTGAGCCCCGCCAGTCACCCCTCCTTGGATTCCCCTAGGTCTCTAGTTTTCAGAAATGTACAGGTTTGGTAGGTTTCCCTAGGTGGCGGCTGAGCTACAGGCCAAAATCTACAGGTAGTCACTTTGCTAAAAACAGCTCTGTTTTCTGTGATATGTCCACGTTGTGTTTTGGGGCATATCCTGTCGCGGGCGCTAGGCCTACCCACGCAAGTGAGGTATCATTTTTATCGGGAGACGTGGGGGAACGCTGGGTGGAAGGAAATTTGTGGCTCCTCTCAGATTCCAGAACTTTCTGCCACAGAAATGTGAGGAACATGTGTTTTTTTAGCCAATTTTTGAGGTTTGCAAAGGATTCTGGGTAACAGAACCAGGTCCGAGCCCCGCCAGTCACCCCTCCTTGGATTCCCCTAGGTCTCTAGTTTTCAGAAATGTACAGGTTTGGTAGGTTTCCCTAGGTGGCGGCTGAGCTACAGGCCAAAATCTACAGGTAGTCACTTTGCTAAAAACAGCTCTGTTTTCTGTGATATGTCCACGTTGTGTTTTGGGGCATATCCTGTCGCGGGCGCTAGGCCTACCCACGCAAGTGAGGTATCATTTTTATCGGGAGACGTGGGGGAACGCTGGGTGGAAGGAAATTTGTGGCTCCTCTCAAATTCCAGAACTTTCTGCCACAGAAATGTGAGGAACATGTGTTTTTTTAGCCAATTTTTGAGGTTTGCAAAGGATTCTGGGTAACAGAACCAGGTCCGAGCCCCGCCAGTCACCCCTCCTTGGATTCCCCTAGGTCTCTAGTTTTCAGAAATGTACAGGTTTGGTAGGTTTCCCTAGGTGACGGCTGAGCTACAGGCCAAAATCTACAGGTAGTCACTTTGCTAAAAACAGCTCTGTTTTCTGTGATATGTCCACGTTGTGTTTTGGGGCATATCCTGTCGCGGGCGCTAGGCCTACCCACGCAAGTGAGGTATCATTTTTATCGGGAGACGTGGGGGAACGCTTGGTGGAAGGAAATTTGTGGCTCCTCTCAGATTCCAGAACTTTCTGCCACAGAAATGTGAGGAACATGTGTTTTTTTAGCCAATTTTTGAGGTTTGCAAAGGATTCTGGGTAACAGAACCAGGTCCGAGCCCCGCCAGTCACCCCTCCTTGGATTCCCCTAGGTCTCTAGTTTTCAGAAATGTACAGGTTTGGTAGGTTTCCCTAGGTGGCGGCTGAGCTACAGGCCAAAATCTACAGGTAGTCACTTTGCTAAAAACAGCTCTGTTTTCTGTGATATGTCCACGTTGTGTTTTGGGGCATATCCTGTCGCGGGCGCTAGGCCTACCCACGCAAGTGAGGTATCATTTTTATCGGGAGACGTGGGGGAACGCTGGGTGGAAGGAAATTTGTGGCTCCTCTCAGATTCCAGAACTTTCTGCCACAGAAATGTGAGGAACATGTGTTTTTTTAGCCAAATTTTGAGGTTTGCAAAGGATTCTGGGTAACAGAACCAGGTCCGAGCCCCGCCAGTCACCCCTCCTTGGATTCCCCTAGGTCTCTAGTTTTCAGAAATGTACAGGTTTGGTAGGTTTCCCTAGGTGGCGGCTGAGCTACAGGCCAAAATCTACAGGTAGTCACTTTGCTAAAAACAGCTCTGTTTTCTGTGATATGTCCACGTTGTGTTTTGGGGCATATCCTGTCGCGGGCGCTAGGCCTACCCACGCAAGTGAGGTATCATTTTTATCGGGAGACGTGGGGGAACGCTGGGTGGAAGGAAATTTGTGGCTCCTCTCAGATTCCAGAACTTTCTGCCACAGAAATGTGAGGAACATGTGTTTTTTTAGCCAATTTTTGAGGTTTGCAAAGGATTCTGGGTAACAGAACCAGGTCCGAGCCCCGACAGTCACCCCTCCTTGGATTCCCCTAGGTCTCTAGTTTTCAGAAATGTACAGGTTTGGTAGGTTTCCCTAGGTGGCGGCTGAGCTACAGGCCAAAATCTACAGGTAGTCACTTTGCTAAAAACAGCTCTGTTTTCTGTGATATGTCCACGTTGTGTTTTGGGGCATATCCTGTCGCGGGCGCTAGGCCTACCCACGCAAGTGAGGTATCATTTTTATCGGGAGACGTGGGGGAACGCTGGGTGGAAGGAAATTTGTGGCTCCTCTCAGATTCCAGAACTTTCTGCCACAGAAATGTGAGGAACATGTGTTTTTTTAGCCAATTTTTGAGGTTTGCAAAGGATTCTGGGTAAGAGAACCAGGTCCGAGCCCCGCCAGTCACCCCTCCTTGGATTCCCCTAGGTCTCTAGTTTTCAGAAATGTACAGGTTTGGTAGGTTTCCCTAGGTGGCGGCTGAGCTACAGGCCAAAATCTACAGGTAGTCACTTTGCTAAAAACAGCTCTGTTTTCTGTGATATGTCCACGTTGTGTTTTGGGGCATATCCTGTCGCGGGCGCTAGGCCTACCCACGCAAGTGAGGTATCATTTTTATCGGGAGACGTGGGGGAACGCTGGGTGGAAGGAAATTTGTGGCTCCTCTCATATTCCAGAACTTTCTGCCACAGAAATGTGAGGAACATGTGTTTTTTTAGCCAATTTTTGAGGTTTGCAAAGGATTCTGGGTAACAGAACCAGGTCCGAGCCCCGCCAGTCACCCCTCCTTGGATTCCCCTAGGTCTCTAGTTTTCAGAAATGTACAGGTTTGGTAGGTTTCCCTAGGTGGCGGCTGAGCTACAGGCCAAAATCTACAGGTAGTCACTTTGCTAAAAACAGCTCTGTTTTCTGTGATATGTCCACGTTGTGTTTTGGGGCATATCCTGTCGCGGGCGCTAGGCCTACCCACGCAAGTGAGGTATCATTTTTATCGGGAGACGTGGGGGAACGCTGGGTGGAAGGAAATTTGTGGCTCCTCTCAGATTCCAGAACTTCCTGCCACAGAAATGTGAGGAACATGTGTTTTTTTAGCCAAATTTTGAGGTTTGCAAAGGATTCTGGGTAACAGAACCAGGTCCGAGCCCCGCCAGTCACCCCTCCTTGGATTCCCCTAGGTCTCTAGTTTTCAGAAATGTACAGGTTTGGTAGGTTTCCCTAGGTGGCGGCTGAGCTAGAGGCCAAAATCTACAGGTAGTCACTTTGCTAAAAACAGCTCTGTTTTCTGTGATATGTCCACGTTGTGTTTTGGAGCATATCCTGTCGCGGGCGCTAGGCCTACCCACACAAGTGAGGTACCATTTTTATCGGGAGACTTGGGGGAACATAGATTAGCAAAACAAGTACTATTGCCCCTTGTCTTTCTCTACATTTTTTCCTTCCAAATATAGGAGTGTGTGTAAAAAAGACATCTATTTGAGAAATTCCCTGTAATTCACGTGCTACTATGGTCACCCCGGAATTCAGAGATGTGCAAATAACCACTGCTCCTCAACACCTTATCTTGTGCCCTTTTTGGAAATGCAAAGGTTTTCTTGATAGCAATTTTTTACTCCTTATATTTCAGCAAATGAATTGCTGTATACCCGGTATAGAATGAAAACGCACTGCAGGGTGCAGCTCATTTATTGGCTCTGGGTTCCTCGGGTTCTTGATGAACCTACAAACCCTATATATCCCCGCAACCAGAGGAGTCCAGCAGACGTAACGGTATATTGCTTTCGATAATCTGACATTGCAGGGAAAAGTTACAGAGTAAAACGTAGAGAAAAATTGATGGTTTTTTCACCTCAATTTCAATATTTTTCTTTTTCAGCTGTTATTTTCTGTAGGAAACCCTTGTAGGATCTACACAAATGACCCCTTGCTGAATTCAGAATTTTGTCTACTTTTCAGAAATGTTTAGGTTTCTGGGATCCAGCATTGGTTTCATGACCATTCCTGTCACTGACTGGAAGGAGGCTGAAAGCACAAAAAATTGCACAAATGGGGTATGCCCCAGTAAAATGCCAAAATTGTGTTGAAAAATTGGGTTTTCTGATTCAAGTCTGCCTGTTCCTGAAAGCTGGGAAGCTGCTGAGTTTAGCACCGCAAACCCTTTGTTGATGCCATTTTCAGGGGAAAAACCACAAGCCTCCTTCTGCAGCCACTTTTTCCAATTTTTTTGAAAAAAACGAAAATTTCACTGTATTTTGGCCAATTTCTTGGCCTCCTTCAGGGGAACCCACAAAGTCTGGGTACCTTTAGAATCCCTAGGATGTTGGAAAAAAAGGACGCAAATTTGGCTTGGTTAGCTTATGTGGACAAAAAGTTATGAGGGCCTAAGCGCGAACTGCCCCGAATAGGCAAAAAAAGGCCTGGCACAGGAGGGGGAAAAGGCCTGGCAGCGAAGGGGTTAATAGAACCCTCCCCAAAGCCCAGGAAATCAGGAGTAAATCACAGTAAGTTTCCTGAAACACTCAAGAAGTAGTGATAGAAGATTATGCAAGAACCAGAAGAGACTGCAAGACACCAATGATGGATTCTTGGACCTGAAGACCTGTGGAAGATGGGGACAAAGTCCAAGAAGCACTGTAGAGTCCAGGGAGAACAGGAGCCCCTGCTAACCCGGATGAAGGTGCAAAAGAAGAACCACCGGTGAGAAGACAAAGGCCCTCATTACAACATTGGTGGTAAAAGCCGCTTACCGCTGTGCAGAAGACCGCAAACACACCGCCGCAGCAGCGGAATTCTGCCACAGCTATTATGACCCACATCTCTGAATCGGCGAAAATTCAGACACTCACACAAGTCCGCCACACCAAAGGTCAGTGATAAACTGGCGAAAACAAAACCTCCACCGTCACCCCAACAGAAATACGCCCACACTATCACGACACACGAATCCACACGGCGGTCTTTCAACCGCGGTATTTCATTTGCGGTACACACCGCTGCGCTCAAAATACACACACATCTCCGAAACACCACCACATTGGACAATTCGAAGTACACCACACTTATCACCACACAATCCACCCCACACATCACCTACACCACCCCATGGCACGGCAAAGACACCCCAGGTTCTCGGAGGAGGAGCTCAGGGTCATGGTGGAGGAAATCGTCCGGGTAGAGCCACAGCTATTCGGATCACAGGTGCAGCGCACCTCCATTGCAAGGAAGATGGAGCTATGGCGAAGAATAATGGACAGGGTCAATGCAGTGGGACAGCACCCAAGAAATCGGGAAGACATCAGGATGAGGTGGAATGACCTACGGGGGAAGGTGCGTTCCGTGGTCTCAAGACACCACCAGGTGGTTCAGCGGACTGGCGGCGGACCCCCACCTCCTCCCCCACAACTAACAACTTGGGAGGAACAGGTCTTGGCGATTCTGCATCCTGAGGGCCTCGCAGGAGTAGCTGGAGGAATGGACTCTGGTAAGACAAAGCTTCACTATTACATCCCCCACCCTACCTGCATGCCAGCACATACCCCCACCCTCACCCCCAGCACCCCTCCTCCTCACAAATGTCCCAACATCACAAACCACACATCTCAACACCAAGCCCTGCATGCAACAACAAAGCATGGACACACATCACCAAAGCATGCCCACTGCACATACCCATACACCCCCCTAAACCATCATCACACAAGCTCCCACACAGGAATGCTAGCACTGGGGTACACGGTCACCCACCCATTGCACAACATTACACACACAGATTTAATAAACATCCTTTTATACCCCTGCAGGACCCCTACCCAACGTCACCGGACAGGAGTGTCCACACATGTCCACACCACCAACAGAAGAGGCCCACAGTGATGTCAGCACCTCTGTCCAACTGGATCTAGATGACCAGCCCTGACCATCGGAGACCTCTGGACAGTCGGTTCCCCTCCCACAGGTACAGGCCACCACAGACCTTCCCCCCTCTGGAAACACCAGCACAGCACCCACCCAGCGGGCCCATACCTCCGTCCCCAGGACACGTCAATCAGCTGTGTGTCCACCACTACAGGGAACCCAGGACAACCCACCACCCCAACAACAACAGGGACCTGGGGGCAGCGGTAGTGGGCACACGGTCCAGGGGACGGAGGCACTGGAACACAGGGGAACTGGGAGGGCTGCCGTGCGACAGGGGGCAGACAGGCCAAGGGAACCCACTCTCCACGAGGCCCTCTCCTCCATCATGGGAGCCTACCACCACTCCCAGGAGACAATGGCAATGGTACTGGCCAAGTTTCAGGAGACCCAGCGCCTGCAGGAGGAACAGTATATGGGCTTCAGGGAGGAACTCAGAACCATCAGCTCCACCCTGGGCACCATTGTAGGGGTGCTGAAGGAAGTACTCAACACCAGGAGGGACACTGTGGCACTACAAGGGGCCCCTGACACTAGCATGGACGATGAACTGCCCACCACCTCTGCCGGCGCTTGTGGACAGGACACCCCGCCACAGGACCACCACACCAGCACCCCACCCCCTGCAGAGGGAGAACCACCCTGCAAACGGTCCCTGAGATCCAGGACAAAGACAGAGCACGATGCCAAGACCCCCGCCAAGAAATTAGACCACTCTGATTGTCATCCTACTGTCCCACCTTGTCACTCTGTCCATAATTAAACTACCCCAGCTCCACTTCCTATGCCCATATGTGCAATGCACCTGTGAAACTAGTAGACTGGACTCTGCCATGGACACTCCTCCGCCATCACCCCTTACCATTTCACTACCCCCTCCAATTTTGAGCATTTAAATAAACACACCTAAAACACAAAAAGATCTGGAGTCTGTCCGTGATTTTGAAATAGTATTTTAGCAATTACAGTGACAAAATGTTTTTAAAAATAGTTCTGTCAACATACCTATGTCACACAGCTCTAGTTCATGAGGAATCTAAGCAGATGTCACATAGTGGGACCCAAATCTGTGCCCCGTAAGGGAAAGTGACAACTCAGTGACCATACACTGGGTGAAAACGACAGACAGTAGAGAGGTAGTAGTGTTAAAGTACATGTAGTAGGCAGGATTGTATTCTTACCTGTGTCTCACTGGAAATATTGCAGGATCACTGAGTCCCTGTTGTGCATCTCTTCTTCCTCTGCTTCCTCCTCATCACTGTCCACAGTCTCCACAGCTGCAATAACACCTCCATCTGGACCATCCTCCTGCAGAAAAGGCACCTGTCATCTCAAAGCCAAGTTGTGAAGCATTCAGCAGGCCACGATGATCTGGCACACCTTCTTTGGTGAGTAGAATAGGGATCCACCTGTCATATGGAGGCACCTGAACCTGGCCTTCAGGAGGCCGAAGGTCTGCTCGATCACCCTCCTAGTTCGCCCATGGGCCTCATTGTAGCATTCCTCTGCCCTTGTCCTGGGATTCCTCACTGGGGTCAGTAGCCATGACAGGTTGAGGTAACCAGAGTCACCTGCAAATGGTGAGGGGCAACTGTTAGACACACACTAACCTGGAGGGATAAACCCAGACCCAGACACCCATTCCCACTGAGTTGCTTCCAGGTGCTCACCTAATAGCCACACACGGTGCCTCTGGAGTTGACCCATCACATAAGGGATGCTGCTATTCTGCAGGATGTAGGCGTCATGCACTGAGCCAGGGAACATGGCATTCACATGGGAGATGTACTGGTCTGCCAAACATACCATCTGTACATTCATAGAATGATAACTCTTCCGGTTTCTGTACACCTGTTCACTCCTGTGGGGGGGACCAAAGCCACATGGGTCCCATCAATGGCACCTATGATGTTGGGGATATGTCCCTGGGCATAGAAATCACCTTTCACTGTAGGCAAATCCTCCACCTGAGGGAAAACGATGTAGCTCTGCATGTGTTTCAGTAGGGCAGACAACACTCTGGACAATACGTTGGAAAACATAGGCTGGGACATCCCTGATGCCATGGCCACAGTTGTTTGAAAAGAGCCACTTGCAAGGAAATGGAGCACTGACAGCACCTGCACTTGAGGGGGGATTCCTGTGGGATTGCGGATTGCTGACATCAGGTCTGGCTCCAACTGGGTACACAGTTCCTGGATTGTGGCATGGTCAAGCCTGTAGGTGATTATCAAATGTCGCTCCTCCATTGTCGACAGGTCCACCAACGGTACACCGGAGGATGCTGCATCTCCTCACATGTCCCAGCGGACGGTGCCTATGAAGGACAACAGCAACCACAGAGTCAAACAACTCAGAGGTACGTACCCACAGTTTACGAAGAACACCAATCATACACAAAAGGTGGCCTGTATGTGTGTTGAGTCTAGACCTAGGTATGTGTGACGCAGTTGAAAATGAAGCCATGTGGGCCCCTGAAATGGCGGCTGACTGACCTCTGAAGTGGGACAATGGGATGTGAGGTAACTGCGCTGGCATTGTACACCGTCGCGTCGAAGACCGCAGCGCAAAGCTGCTTTGGTTAACATTGGACCCTATGGGTCCCAGGAGCCAATGACGATGTACGCACCGCCGCTGACGTGACCGTCATTTTCTATCACTTCAATCACTTGATACCTGATCTTTGACAGGAGAGGACCTACACTGCAAGTGCTGCTGTGACCTCAGTCTTGAAGAGACAATGGCTTGTGCGTCTGGGGAAAGGGCCCCTGCCTTCACATTGGAGGAGTTGGAGAAGCTCGTTGATAGGGTCCTCCCCCAGTACACGCTACTCTACGGTCCTCCAGACAAACAGGTAAGTACACAGGGAGCATGTTGTATCCGCTATGCCTGTGTGGAGAGGGCTGGATGTAAGAAGGAAGGGGGCAGAGTGCTGTGTGCATGAAAGACGGTGAGTGCATGTGCCACATGGCAAGGGTAGGGATGGGGGCCACTCACTTTGACGGTGCAGTTGGTAATGACTTCTCTTCTTCCCCTGTACATTTCATGTAGGTCAGCGGCCACCAGGAGAAAGATATTTGGCGTGCCATCGCCAAGGACGTCCGCACCCTGGGGGTCTACCACAGACGGAGCACCCACTGCCGGAAAAGATGGAAGGACATTTGCTGCTGGAGCAAGAAGATGGCGGAGGCTCAGCTGGGGATGGCCTCCCAAAGTGGGAGGGGTGCCCGTCGAACCATGACCCCCCTGATGTTCAGGATCCTGGCGGTGGCCTACCCGGAGTTGGATGGGCGCTTGAGGGCATCACAGCAGACACAATGGGGTGAGTACACTCTCATTCAGCTGACTTTGTGCGCAGTGGAGTTGTCTGGGTGGGGGAGGAGGGCTGTGGGTTTCCCTAGGCCAGGGCGAATTCCATAGGCTAGGCCCGTCCGTAAGGCATGGCCCTGTGGTACCCCACCCCACCTCTGTAGAGTGCCAAGTACAGCTATTCATGCCCCTGTGTCATCTATGTGTGCAGATGTCATCCATAGCCTTGTAGGCCATTTCCCAGGAATTGAACTGTGGAGCCCAAGAGTGCGGCGTAGTGCAGGGGGCCTCTGTGTCTGTCTTGTCCGGCAACGGTAACAGTAATCCATGCACTCAACATGACTTTATTCTGTCCCCCCCCTTTTTTTGTGGTCTTCCTGTTCTTGTGTGCATTAGCATCATCAGGCAGAGGAGCAGTGGCACCGGAGCACGAGGGAGCTGCATCCCACATGGCCTTGGAGGGAGAGACTACAGACTCAGAATTCACCAGTGGGACGGAGGGTGAGGGGAGCTCCACGGCGGGGACAGGAGCTGAGACCAGTGACACGGACTCGTCCTCTGATGGGAGCTCCCTTGTGGTGGCGGCAACATCTGTGCCCCCCCGCTTCTACAGGTACAGTTGCCAACCCCCCTACCAGCACCGCCCTCCCAGCAGTCCCTCAGCCTTCGCCCGTGCCCGCTCACCCAGGAGGGTGGGCATCACCTTCGCCCCAGGCACCTCAGGCCCTGCCCCAGTCACCCCTGCTGCCCTCAGTGAGGAGGCCATTGACCTCCTCAGGTCACTCACTGTTGGGCAGTCTACCATTTTGAATGCCATCCAGGGTGTAGAAAGGCAGTTGCAACAAACAAATGCATTCCTGGAGGGCATTCATTCTGGTCAGGCGGCCCTTCACCAAGCTTTTCAAAATCTGGCATCAGCACTGATGGCAGCCTTGGCCCTGTCTCTAGCCTCCCCCCCCCAACTTCCTCCACCCTGACCCAATCCCCTGTACCTCTGCCTATCCCAAGCACACCATCAGACCAGCCTGCACACACCTCACCACACAAGGGAAGCTCAGGCAAACATAAGCACCACACATCCCACAGGCACTCACGCAAGCAACACACACATGCAGACACACCAACATCCACTGCCTCCACTGGGTCCCCCTCCTCATCCTCTCCCTCCTCCCTCCCAGTCTCGTCTACACTCACACCTGCATGCACTACCTCTACAGCCACTACGTCCCTCACCATCACACCCACCAGCACACCCCGCTCACGTGCAGTCACCACCCCCACTACCATTCACACGTCCCCTGTGTCCTCTCCCAGTGTGTCTGTGATGCCCCGTCGGAAGATACACAAACGCAGGCACACACCCACCCAACAGCCATCCACCTCACGACAGCCTCCTGCGCATACACCTGCACCCAAAGTCACCAAACGTACACCTCCTACTACCCCCACCTCTTCCTCCACTCCCAAACCCCTCCAGCTACCCATCCCAGTGTGTCCAAAAGAATTTTCCTGTCCAGCCTTGACCTTTTTCCCACAGCTCCCCCACCCCGTCCATGTCATAGTTCCCGAAGTAGCACCTCAGCCACAACATCTCCGGGACCAGTGGTGCCTGTAGTCACAGGTATGTGGAGTGCACCAGCCACCAGGACAGCCAGTGTGGCACGGAGCCACAGCACAGCCAGGCCCCCCCCTGTGAAGCATCAGAAGTTGGCCAGTGCCCGGCGGGAGAGGGGGAAGACTCCAGCCACCAAAGCCGCTACCAGGGTTCCCGGTGGGAGTGTGGAGTCAGCTGTTACACCTCCCAAGGTGGGGAAGGGCCACGAGAAACCCAGTAAGTCTGGGAAGAGCTGCACGGCAAAGAAGACCGCCAGCTGCCCAGGAGGCCACAGCCAGCCCCAGCCTAGCTGCCCAGGAGGACCCCGCCAGCCCCAGCCAAGCTGCCCAGGAGGCCACCACCAGCACAAGCCCGGCTGGGCCGTGAAGGACTGGCAGCACAAGCCCCGCTGGGCCGGGCACCGCCAACTCAAGCCCCGCTGGGCCATGAAGGACTGGCAGCACAAGCCCCGCTGGGCCATGAAGGACCGCCAGCACAAGCCCCGCTGGGCCGGGCACCGCCAACTCCAGCACTGCTGAGCCATGTAGGACCGCCAGCACAAGCCCCGCTGGGCCATGAAGGACCACCAGCACAAGCCCCGCTGGGCCATGAAGCACCGCCAGCACAAGCACCGCTGAACAGGGCCCTGCCAACTCAAGCACCGCTGAACAAGGCACCGCCAACTCAAGCACCGCTGTAAAGGTCACCGCCGACTCAAGCACTGCTGAACAGGGCCCCGCCAACTCAAGCACCGCTGAACAGGGCACCGCCAACTCAAGCACAGCTGAACATGGCACCGCCAACTCAAGCACCGCTGAACAGCGCACAGCCAACTCAAGCACCACTGAACAGGGCACCGCTGACTCAAGCACTGCTGAACAGGGCACCGCCAACTCAAGCACCGCTGAACAGGGCACCGCCAACTCAAGCACCGCTGAACAGGGCACCACCAACTCAAGCACCGCTAGCCAATGAGCTGTAGGGGCACTGACGTAACTGGGTCCGTCACGGGGTGAGTGATGCACTCTGGGCACCAGTCCCCCTCCAGAACCAGTGGAGACATCCATCCACTACCTCTGTCCTTCACAGGATGAAGCACTCTGGGAACCCGTCCCCCTCCAGAACCAGTGGAGAGATCCATCCGCTACCTCTGTCCTTCACAGGATGAAGCACTCTGGGCACCAGTCCCCCTCCAGAACCAGTGGAGAGATCCATCCGCTACCTCTGTCCTTCACAGGATGAAGCACTCTGGGCACCAGTCCCCCTCCAGAACCAGTGCAGAGATCCATCCACTACCTCTGTCCTTCACTGGATAAAGCACTCTGGGCACCAGTCCCCTTCCAGAACCAGTGGAGACTGTTATCCACTTGAGAGACTGTGGCTTTGCACTCCCCAGGATATAGCAGTGGGCAAACCACCCACTGTAGAGACTTGAGAGACTGTGGCTTTGCACTCCCCAGGATATAGCAGTGGGCAAACCACCCACTGCAGAGACTTGAGAGACTGTGGCTTTGCACTCCCCAGGATATAGCAGTGGGCAAACCACCCACTGTAGATACTTGAGAGACTGTGGCTTTGCACTCCCCAGGATATAGCAGTGGGCAACCCAGCCACTGTAGAGACTTGAGAGACTGTGGCTTTGCACTCCCCAGGATTGAACAGTGGGCATTGAGCCCCCTCATGGATCTGGCATCGTGCACTCATCCGGCTGAGGTGCTCCCCCTTCCCTTCCCTCTGAGGTGCCTGTTGTATTTCTATCTGATGCCCCTGCAGTGTTCTCTCTGTTTTGATTGGGTATCGAGTGTGGGCCTCGCCCATGCATTTTGGGCCCAGTGGTCCACGGACTATAAATGGTGAAATACCTGGACTTGTATTATTGGTGTATATATTTGTTTATAGTGTATATATATTTTGGAGTACTGGATTTTAATATATTACAATCGTTACAATCATTTCCTTTTGTCTTTGCATTCTTCCGTGGGGCTTGGGGGGTGTAACTGTTATGCATCAACATGTATTAGTGTGTGTGTTGTAGTGGGTGGGGGTGGGGGTGTTGTGTGTGTGGGTCCCTGTTTTTTGCCTCCCCTGTGTCGTAGGTGCAGTACTCACCATGGTCTTCGCCGCAGGCGTTCGTGCTCTTGGTAGAGGAGCAGGAAGACTATCACAGGTAGAATTTGGAGTTCCGTGTTCCATGATGTCCTCGTTCCTCGTGGGGTGTGTGGAGGTGAGCGTTTTCCCTTCGAAATTCCTGTTTCCGCCGTGTTTTTATCCACGGTGAATTCGCCCCAGAAAAGGTGGCGGATTGGCCTGTCATAATAGTGTGGGTGGTACTTTGTCCTCCGCCTGTCTGTTGGCGGTGACCGCCGCGCTGTTTGTTTGTACCACCGTGGCGGTCTGAGTGTTAAAGTGGCTGTCTTTGTTGGCTGTTTCCGCCACGGTCGTAATTGCAATTTTTTTACTGCCGGCCTGTTGGCGGTCTTACCGCCGCTTTAACACCGTCTGCCAGGGTTGTAATGACCACCAAAGTCAGTTATGCACCCAGGAAGAGAGATGCAGTTTCCTGGTTGGTGCAAAAGATGCCCAACGCTGGATGGATGATTGCAGTCTGGTTTGCATTGTTGGATTCTGCCAACAAGCCTTGGCACATGGAAAGCTCGTGGTTGGAGGAAAATGGCGCTCCTAGAGACCAGAAGGGACCTGGTGGCCTCTACCAAGGAGAGAGAGACAGAGGGGGCTCTCAGCAACTCAGAGATCCCTCAGAAGACCAGGCAGAGTACACAGGAGTCCCACAGCACAGGGACACAGAAGGTGCAAATGGAGGCCCACGCAGCATGACACAAAGGGATTCCATGCCTCCGGAGACCCACTCAGGAAGCTGTGCGTCACAGGATGGTGTGCTGAAGGACTAAGCTTTGCTGTGAATGAAGAACGTCTTGGAAAGTTGCACACAAGCCTCGACAACTGCATGTCACGCGGTGCAGGGGGTACTGTCTTGCATGGGGAGGCAAGCTCTTGCCTCCACCAAAGTTGGACAGCTGGACTTTGGGTCTGTCGCTGTCGCTTTAGTCCATCACCCAGGTTGCTGGATCCACGCTCGTCATCTGGCAAGGGGACCTACGCCAACTGTCGTCGCTGCAGAGAGATGCCTGCTGAAGCAGGGAAGTGACTCCCACACTCCATGGGAGATTTCTTCGGTTCTTATGGTGCAGGCTGAAGACATGCTTTCCTCAGGGGATGCCCAACCTAGAAACTGTTGCAGTTGCTGGCAGGAGCTGAAGTTACAATGTTGCAGAAGTCCTCTGTGCTTCTTTGTTGGAGTTTGTAGAGTTCCTGGAGAGTTCAGCTGCGGTTCCGTCGGTAGAAGATGAAGTAAAGGATGCAGAGGATTCCTGCTGGAGTCTTGCAATCCGAATCTGAAGAAACACCCAGAGGAGAGACCCGAAATAGCCCTGACAGGGAGATTGGTCACCTAACCAGGCAAGCACCTATCTGGGGAGGGCTCTGACATCACCTGTTGGCACTGGCCACTCAGATGCTCCCAGAGTGCCACCCACATTAGAATCCAACATTACAAAAACCGGGGACACTCTGGAGGAGCACTGGGCACCATCCCGTGGGGTGGTGATGGACAGGGGAGTAATCACCCCCCTTTCCTTTGTCCAGTTTCACACCAGAGCAGGGACTGGGGGTCCCTGAACTGGTGTAGACTGGATTATGCAAGGAGAGCATCATCTTTGCCCTTCAAAGCATTTCCAGAGGCTCTGGGAGGCTACCCATCCCATGCCTGTAACATCTATTTCCAAAGGGAGAGGGTGTAACACCCGTCTCCCAAAGGAAATCCTTTGTTCTGCCTTCCTGGGCTTGAGCTGCTCAAGTAACAGGAGGGCAGAAACCTGTGTATGAGGAGCAGCAACTCAGAAGGCTGGTATGGCAATACTAGGGGTCCACTGTGGAGCCCCCAGAGTGCATGGGATTGTGCACCCAATACTGGAATCAGTATTGGGGTACAATTCCCAGTTGTTAGACACCTTACATGGCCATGGTCGGGGTTACGATTGTGAAGCTGGACATAGGTATTGACATATGTTCAGTGCATGCGTAAATTGGACTCAGAATTGGGGTAAAATTCCCAGTTGTTAGACACCTAACATGGCCATATTCGGGGTTACCATTGTGAAGCTGGACAAATGGCGCCCTGCACTCACAACATCCAGGAAAATGGTCATGGACAACATGGGGGCACCTCTGCTAGTGCAGGGGTGCCCTCACAACAGGTACGTTGCACCCAGCCTTCAGGGATGGAACACCTGACATATAGGTGACTTATCAGTGACCTGTGCAATGAAAATGGCTGTGAAAGGGTGCATGCACCATTTCCCGCAGACTGCAATGCCAGACCTGCAGAAGCCTTTGCATGGGCTCCCTATGGGTGGCAAAGGTAATGCTGTAGCCCATAGGGATCCCATGAAACCCCAATGTCCTGGGTACCTGTAGGAGGCTGGCCTGGCTTGTAGTGGGTACCAGAGGTACTTACACCTTGTGCCAGGTCCAGTTATCCCTTATTAGTGTAGAAGAGGTGTTTCTAGCAGCTTAGGCTGATAGAAGGTAGCTATGGCAAAGCAGCTTGGGCTGAACTAGGAGACATGTAAAGATCCTACTATACTACTGGTGTCATATGCACAATATCATAAGAAAACACAATACACAGAGTTACTAAAAATGAATGTACTTTATTTTTATGACAATATGCCAAAAGTATCTCAGTGAGTACCCTCAGTATGAGGATAAGTTATATACACAAGATATATGTACACAAACCAAAATTAGGTAAGTACTAGCGAGAAAAGTAATGCAAACAGTGTAGAATTACAATAGATTGTGATAGGAGTACATAGGTATAGGGGCAACACAAACCATATACTCAAAAAGTGGAATGGGAATCACAAATGGACCCCAAACCTATGTGAGCTTGTAGAGGGTCGCTGGGACTGTAAGAAAACAGTGAGGGTTAGAAAAATTGCCCACCCCAAGACCCTGAAAAGTAGGTGTAAAGTGCACCTACTACCCCCAGAGAGCACAGAAGTCGTGAAAGGGGGATTCTGCAGGAAAAACAAACACCAGCAATGCAACAACAGTGGATTTCTGGACCTGAGTACCTGTAAGGCAAGGAGACCAAGTCCAATAGTCGCTACAGTGTTGAGAGTATGCAGGAGACCAGGAAATGCCAGCTGAGGGTGCAAAGAAGCTGCCACCGGATGGAAGACGTTTTGAGTTCTGCAAAAAAGAAGAGAGCTAAGGACTTCTCCTTTGGAAGACGTATGTCCCATGTCGCGATGAAGCTTGCAGCGGTGTTCCCACACAGAAAGACCGCAAACAAACCTTGCTAGCTGCAAGGGTCGCTGTAGAGGTTTTTGGGTGCTGCTGTGGCCCAGGAGGGACCAGGATGTCGCCACTTGGAGGAGGAGACAGAGGGGGCACCCAGCAACTCAGGGAGCTCTCACAGAAGCAGGCAGCACCCACAAAAGTACCTGAACAGGCACTTTGAAGGAAAGTGAACTGGAGTCCACACAAAGTCACAAAAGGGAGTCCCACGACGCCGGAGGACAACTCAGAAGGTTGTGCACTGCAGGATAGAGTGTCGGGGACCCAGGCTTGGCTGTGCACGAAGGAAATCCTGGAAGAGTGCACAGGAGCCGGAGCAGCTGCAAACCACGCGGTATACAGCAATGCAGTCTAGCGTGGGGAGGCAAGGACTTACCTCCACCAAACTTGGACTGAAGAGTCAGTGGACTGTGGAAGTCACTTGGACAAGTTGCTGAGTTCCAGGGACCACGCTCGTTGGGCTGAGAGGGGACCCAGAGGACCAGTAATGCAGTCTTTTGGTGCATGCAGTTGCAGGGGGAAGATTCCGTCGACCCACAGGAGATTTCTTCAGAGCTCCTGGTGCAGGGAGGAGGCAGGCCACCCGCAGAGCATGCACCACCTGGAAACAGTCGAGAAAGCCGGCAGGATGAGGCGATACAAGGTTGCTAGTAGTCGTCTTGCTACTTTGTTGCGGTTTTGCAGGCGTCCTGAGTTGTCAGCGGTCGATCCTTTGGTGGAAGATGAAGAGGGAGATGCAGAGGAACTCTGGTGAGCTCTTGCATTAGTTATCTGAATAATTCCCCAAAACAGAGACCCTAAATAGCCAGAAAAGGAGGTTTGGCTACCTAGGAAGGAGGATTGGCTACCAAGAGAGGTAAGAGCCTATCAGAAGGAGCCGCTGACATCACTTGCTGGCACTGGCCACTCAGAGCAGTCCAGTGTGCCCCCAGAACCTCTAAATCCAAGATGGCAGAGGTCTGGGACACACTGGAGGAGCTCTGGGCACCTCCCCTGGGAGGTGCAGGTCAGGGGAATGGTCACTCCCCTTTCCTTTGTCCAGTTTTGCGCCAGAGCAGGGCTGGGGGATCCCTGAACCGGTGTAGACTGGCTTATGCAGAGATGGGCACCATCTGTGCCCATCAAAGCATTTCCAGAGGCTGGGGGAGGCTACTCCTCCCCAGCCCTGACACCTGTTTCCAAAGGGAGAGGGTGTAACACCCTCTCTCAGAGGAAATCCTTTGTTCTGCCTTCCTGGGCCAGGGCTGCCTGGACCCCAAGAGGGCAGAAACCTGTCTGAGGGGTTGGCAGCAGCTGCAGTGGAGACCCCGGAAAGGCAGTTTGGCAGTACCCGGGTACCATGCTAGAGACCCGGGGGATCATGGAATTGTCCCCCAATGCCAGAATGGCAGTGGGTGACAATTCCATGATCTTAGACATGTTACATGGCCATGTTTGGAGTTACCATTGTGACGCTATACATAGGTAGTGACCTATGTATAGTGCACACGTGTAATGGTGTCCCCGCACTCACAAAGTCCGGGGAATTTGCCCTGCATGATGTGGGGTCACCTTGGCTAGTGCCAGGGTGCCCACACACTAAGTAACTTTGCACCCAACCTTCACCAGGTGAAGGTTAGACATATAGGTGACTTATAAGTTACTTAAGTGCAATGGTAAATGGCTGTGAAATAACGTGGACGTTATTTCACGCAGGCTGCACTGGCAGGCCTGTGTAAGAATGGTCAGAGCTCCCTATGGGTGGCAAAAGAAATGCTGCAGCCCATAGGGATCTCCTGGAACCCCAAAACCCTGGGTACATCAGTACCATATACTAGGGAATTGTATGGGTGTACCAGTATGCCAATGTGAATTGGTAAATTTAGTCACTAGCCTGTTACTGACAAATTCTGAAAGCAGAGAGAGCATAACCACTGAGGTTCTGGTTAGCAGAGCCTCAGTGAGACAGTTAGGCATCACACAGGGAACACATACAGGGCACATACTTATGAGCACAGGGGCCCTGTCTGGCAAGGTCCCAGTGACACATAGACTAAAACAACATATATACAGTGAAATATGGGGGTAACATGCCAGGCAAGATGATACTTTCCTACAGTACCTAGGTACCATACACAAGGGACTTATAAGGGGGGGCCAGAATGCCAATTTGAAATGAAATACTGGGTTACCAGTCTGCAGTGATCAATTTGGAAACAGAGAGAGCATAAGTAATGAGGTCCTGGTTAGCATTACTCCAGTGACACAGTCAGCATACTTTCAAAACAGTGAAACATACTGACAAGCAGGCCATAAACCATAAGCACTGGGGTCCTGACTAGCAGGATACCAGTGACACAGTCAAAACACACTGACATCAGGCAGAAATTGGGGGTAACATGGCGAAAAAAGAGTACACTCCTACAGTCCCCTGACAGGGTGGCCCTACAACATATCAAAACAGATAAATCCAAGACTCTTTTGTGGCACCTCACTATAGGCGAACTGAACGCATGGCAAGAGGACGTCTCACTTATGCCTCAAGGGCTTTGACAGGCCCGTGCTCATGCCCTTCAAGGTGCAGTTGAATCTCTCAACCAAACCGTTTCTTAGGGGATGGTAAGGAGCGATTAACTTGTAGGTTACCCGACACTCCTTCCATAGAGACTGTCAACATCAGGACAGTGAGCGCTCTACGGGTGACTAAAATGCAAAAACTCAGTCTTTATGCAAAAGCATAATTCATGCATTGTGTTTATATGCAGTTTGTTAACCTTTTGCATTGCAGAGTTTTACCTTGAAATCACTATTAATAATATTTGCAAATAATGTTCATTTGCAAAGTATTGCTGCAGGCTTACAGAGTGTGTTAGGGTGTGGTCCCTTTCTAGGACCTTCTAGAAGCTTTCCCTGCAGCATGACTGGGTGTGGTTTGTGGGCTGGGCCAGACTCTATATAAGGGAGCCAGCCCAGCTCCACGTGCTCACTATTCAGAGGTCCTGGTGCAGAGCAGCAGCAACTTCCTAAGCTCCTGTTCCGGAGGCCTACCGTGATGTTCTAGGCCTGCCCCGCATTATATTGGTGATCCTTGAGCAGGATGGTAAGGCGGAGGTCGGGCTGGACCCCCGATCCCTTTCTCAAAGACTCTTGAGTTTTGGGCCTAATGGTGAAACTTTCAGAGTGCGCGATTCATTGCTCTCATGTAAACCTTGGCATTCAGATCTGCAACAGCTTGCGTGATCATTTCATGGCATTTGAATATTCTTCTTTGAATCAGCAGTGTGCGCGATTCATTTCTCTCATGTAAAACTTGATGTTCAGATCGGCAACAGCTTGCGCGATCATTTCATGACATTTGCATATTCTTGTTTGAATCGGCAGTGTGCGCGATTCATTTCCCGCATGTAAAACTTGATGTTCAGATCGGCAACAGCTTGCGCGATCATTTCATGACATTTGCATATTCTTGTTTGAATCGCCAGGGTGCGTGATTCATTTCCCACATTTAAAACTTGGGCCCATATTTTTACTTTTTTAGAGCTGCATTTGCGCCGCTTTTTGACGCAAAAATGGTGTAAACTTACAAAATACAAATGTATTTTGAAAGTTTGCACCGCTTCTGCGTCAAAAAATGACGCAAATGCAGCACATAAAAAGTATAAATATGGGCCTTGAAGTTCAGATCGGCAACAGTGTGTGCAATCATTTCATGGCATTTACATAATCTTGTTTGAATCGGCAGTGTGCGCGATTCATTTCCTGCATTTAAAACTTGATGTTCAGATCGGCAACAGTGTGCGCAATCATTTCATGGCATTTGCATAATCTTGTGCGAATCGGCAGTGTGCGCAATTCATTTCCAGCATTTAAAACTTGATGTTCAGGTCGGCAACAGTGTGCGCGATCATTTCATGGCATTTGCATAATCTTGTTCGAATCGGCAATGTGCGCGATTCATTTCCAGGATGTAAAACTTGACGTTTAGATCTGCAACAGTGTGCACATTCATTTCATGGAAATTAAAACTTTGGAGTGTTGTGTTTGTTCAGGTGCACACATTTATCCAGAGCTTTTGGATTTCCTGTGAAGATGCTTAATTCAAAATGTGACATTCTTCGTGCATATTAAGTTCCTAGTACAATTCCTATTGTTTTCCAGGAAATGTTTCAGATAACCTTTTGTCCTCAAAAATGCAATGTTTGTTCTGAAACATTATTCTAGAAGGTTTTTGTGTTTCTAGATAGTATGTGATATTTCATGAAAAGCTCATATGAAACATTGTATTAACCCATTCTTGATTTTTCCAGGTACCTAGGTTTTTTGAGGCCTAGTTGGAGCCTAGTTCTAGGCCATTCATGTTTCTTCAGTACAGAGTGTTATTTCATGTTCTGAGTATCATTGAACCCTAGGTTCCACAGAGTGTTATTTCATGTTCCGATTATCATTGAACAGAGTGTTATTTCATGTTCTGAGTATCATTGAATCCTAGATTCAACAGAGTGTTATTTCACGTTCCGAGTATCATTGGACCCTAGATTCAACAGAGAGTTTTTATGAAAATCAATGTGACTATATCTTGATATTGTGTTGTTTAACCTTTTGCTTCCTACAGGTCTCCTTCCCAGCTGTTCCCTACCTAATCCCCTTTTCCCCCACTTGGGCTCTCTCAGGCTCTGTGATATTTCTATCGGAGCTTTGGAGATGTCTGGTGGTGGACATGTTGGGAACGTGCGCAGGCCCTGAGGATCAGGTCTCCCTGGCAAGATAGTGAGCCCACAAATTTATTATCCGCCTGGTTTGCGTGTGTTCTCAGCATGGCCACATTGGACGAGCTAGTCAAAGTTATCACGCAGCTCCAAGCAGAGGTAGTGTCATCAAAGGATATAGCAGCCAGCTTAGCTGAGAGAGTGAGTCAGTTGCAGGAAAGAGTGGGAAAGATGGAGCAAGGTCCTTTGGGTGCGGGTTGGCTTGGTCCTCCGCCTCAAGGTACAGGAGGTAATCCTCCAACTAACATTTCTCTCAACATTCCCTCAGCCATTCCTCTGGCTCCTCCAGAAAGGTTCTCAGGTGATCTTTTGAAAGCACAATCCTTTTTGATGCAAGTAGAATTGCATTTTACCTGTCGACCAAGTGTTTTCCCTGATGCCCAATCCAGGGTGGCCTTCTTGCTATCTTATCTGACTGGAGACGCGGCCACCTGGGCAATTCCTCTTGTGCGTAAAGACAGTCCTTTGCTCTATAACTGGAGAAATGTTGTTTGTGAGTTTGAACGAGTGTTTGATCGAAGAACAGTGACATTGTCGGCAGATCGTGAACTATTAGACTCGCGACAAGGTAACCAAGATCTTGTTTCCTTCTTAGCTAATTTTAATCGGCTGGTAGCTGAGACATCATGGCCTGAAGAAAAGCAAGCAGCCTTGTTCTACCAAGGACTCAATGACGAGTTAAAAGACATTCTTGCCCATATAGACCCGCAGCCTACAGATTGTCAAGGTCTAATAAACCTTGTTTTGAGACTGGATCATCGTCTTGCAGAACGAAGGGGAACACGCAAAAAAACTGAGAAATATTCCTGGCGTGTTCATGATCATAGAGAATCACAAGTTCAGAAAGAGAACAATGAGGAACCAATGGAAATTGGGACTATCAGGCGGTCCTTAACGAATGAAGAGAAAGACCTACGCCGGAAAAAGAGACAATATTTGTATTGCGGCAAGAGTGTCCAGTAAAACCAAAGAGCAAATTGGCCGTTGCCAAAAAAGTTATGACAAACAAATATTGAACAGGAAAAACTAAAATACCCAGGGTGGAAGGAGGGGTTAGTCTTGGGAGTTACCACAGACCCTTCCCAGGAAGAGACACAACCGTTAAGAAAATCACGGTATTTGAAATTGGATCTAGAAATTCAAGTAGAAGAACAAACTTACCTAAGAGAAGCCTTAGTGGACTCAGGTGCTACTGAGAATTTCATAGACACTCAATTGGTGAAAGCTTGGGGGATCCCATGTGAGAAAAAGAAAACACCAGCTAGTGGAAAACGCAGATGGCAAGTTCCTGACGGGAGGTCCAGTGACTCTGCAGACCCTGCCCTTGTCAGTAATTTATAATGGACAAACATATGACACTAAACACGTTGAGTTGGTAACCTTTAATGTTATTCACGCTCCTCAGTATGAAATCATCTTCGGAATGCCCTGGTTGAGTTACCATAGTCCTCAGATAGACTGGGAGGAGAGAAAGATAATATTCCAGTCATCCCTTTGTAAGGCAAGATGTCTTAAAACTTTGAATGTTCCAAATCTGAGTGAATCTCAGTTAGCTATAGTCGCTACAAAGGAAAAGACATTGCCTTCACAAAACGTATCATGTATTGCAGTGGAGGGGTCAAGGAAGAAAGGAGAGCCCTTCTTGTGGTCCCCAAAAGCCGATAAGGCCTTTTCGGCTTTAAAGGAAGTCTTTTCCAGTACGCCTATCTTGACTCGTTCAGAGGCTGAAAGTCTCATTGTCACAGAAAGCTGTCTCTAGACATCCAGTGGTGCAGATCCTCAACAAGCCCACATAGCCAAGGCTGTTGAAAAAGAAGACTTCTCCACCGTCCCAGTCTTGACTGATCCAGATTTTGACCGTCCAGTCATAGTAGAAGCAGGTACTTCAGACAGAACAAGTGGTGGCATGTTATCACAATGCAATAAAGACAATCACAAAGTGGGTGCTTTGTCCCGATTAGAATCTACCATATTACCCTCAATTCAGTCTTCCAGAGCTATCATTGCTTCAGACAAAGGGCCTCATTCTGAGGCCGGCGGGCGGCGGTCGCCGCCCACCTGGCGGGAACCGCCATATGGCCGCTCTGCGGTCAAAAGACCGCGGAGGCCATTCTGGCTTTCCCGGTGGGCTGGCGGGCGACCGGCAGAAGGCCGCCCGCCAGCCCAGCGGGAAACCCCTTCCCACGAGGAAGCCGGCTCCGAATGGAGCCGGCGGAGTGGGAAGGTGCGACGGGTGCAGTTGCACCCGTCGCGAATTTCAGTGTCTGCTAAGCAGACACTGAAATTCTTTGTGGGGCCCTCTTACAGGGGCCCCTGCAGTGCCCATGCCATTGGCATGGGCACTGCAGGGGCCCCCAGGGGCCCCACGACACCCCATACCGCCATCCTGTTCCTGGCGGGCGAACCGCCAGGAACAGGATGGCGGTATGGGGTGTCGGAATCCCCATGGCAGCGCAGCAAGCTGCGCCGCCATGGAGGATTCCTGAGGGCAGCGGAAAACCGGTGGGAGACCGCCGGTTTTCCCTTTCTGACCGTGGCCAAACCGCCGCGGTCAGAATGCCCTTGAGAGCACCGCCAGCCTGTTGGCGGTGCTCTCGTGGTCGTTGACCCTGGCGGTCAATGACCACCAGGGTCAGAATGACCCCCAAAGTACTTTGCATCATCAAAGCTGAAGACTTCTTTGAAGAAATCCTTAATTCTTTTACCATTGAAAAATGGCAGACCTTGAAACAATATCTGCGTGCTTACGCTGAGAAAGCACTTCATTCTTGGACATCAATGCTTTGGTTAGCTGAACTAGACTACAATAACTCGTCTCACACCTTGTAGGAGGCTGGACTGGCTTGTAGTGAGTACCAAGGGGTACTTACACCTTGCACCAGGCCCAGGTATCCCTTATTACTGTATAGGGTGTCTAGCAGCTTAGGCTGATAGATAATGGTAGCTTAGCAGAGCAGCTTAGGCTGAACTAGGAGACGAGTGAAGTTCCTACAGTACCACTAGTGTCATATGCACAATATCATAAGAAAACACAATACACAGATATACTAAAAATAAAGGTACTTTATTTTTATGACAACATGCCAAAAGTATCTCAGTGAGTACCCTCAGTATGAGGATAGCAAATATACACAAGATATATGTACACAATACCAAAAATATGCAGTATAGTATTAGAAAACAGTGCGAACAATGTATAGTTACAATAGGATGCAATGGGGACACATAGGGATAGGGGCAACACAAACCATATACTCCAAAAGTGGAATGCGAACCACGAATGGACCCCAAACCTATGTGACCTTGTAGAGGGCCGCTGGGACTGTAAGAAAACAGTTAGGGTTAGAAAAATAGCCCACCCCAAGACCCTGAAAAGTGAGTGCAAATTGCACTAAAGTTCCCCAAAGGACATAGAAGTCGTGATAGGGGAATTCTGCAGGAAAGACACTAACCAGCAATGCAACAACAATGGATTTCCAGTCGAGGGTAACTGTGGAACAAGGGGACCAAGTCCAAAAGTCACAAGCAAGTCGGAGATGGGCAGATGCCCAGGAAATGCCAGCTGTGGGTGCAAAGAAGCTGCTACTGGACAGTAGAAGCTGAGGATTCTGCAGGAACGACAAGGGCTAGAGACTGAGGGGGTGATTCTGATTCTGGCGGGCGGCGGAGGCCGCCCGCCAGAATTCCGCCCCCATTATACCGCTCCGCGGTCAGAAGACCGCGGAGGGTATTATGAGTTTTTCCCTGGGCTGGCGGGCGGTCTCCAAAAGACCGCCCGCCAGCCCAGGGAAAAACTCCCTTCCCACGAGGATGCCGGCTCGTAATCGAGCCGGCGGAGTGGGAAGGTGCGACGGGTGCAGTGGCACCCGTCACGTATTTCAGTGTCTGCAAGGCAGACACTGAAATACTTTGCGGGGCCCTCTTACGGGGGCCCCTGCCGTGCCCATGCCATAGGCATGGGCACGGCAGGGGCCCCCAGGGGCCCCGCGACCCCCCCTACCGTCATCCTGTTCATGGCGGCTTTCCCGCCATGAACAGGATGGCGGTAGGGGGGGTCAGAATCCTCATGGCGGCGGAGCGCGCTCCGCCGCCATGAAGGATTCCCCCGAGCAGCGGTAAGTCGGCGGGAGCCCGCCGACTTGCCGCTTCTGACCGCGGCTGAACCGCCGCGGTCAGAATGCTCGTGGCAGCACCGCCAGCCTGTTGGCGGTGCTCCCGTGGTCGGTGGCCCTGGCGGCCACCGGCCGCCAGGGTCAGAATGACCCCCTGAGCCTTTGGAGGACGCATCCCACACACCGTGGAGAGTTGTGCAGAAGTGTTTTCCTGAAGAAATACCGCCAACAAGCCTTGCTAGCTGCAAGTCGTGCAGTTAGCGTTTTTGGATGCAGCTGTGGCCCAGGAGGGACCAGGATGTCGCCAATTGCGTCAGGGGACAGAGGGGGCGCCCAGCAAGACAAGGAGCCCTCTCAAAAGCAGGCAGCACCCGCAGAAGTGCCGGAACAGGCACTACAAAGAGGAGTGAAATGGTTCTCACCCGAAGTCGCACAAAGGAGTCACACGTCGCCGGAGGACAACTTAGAAGGTCGTGCAATGCAGGTTAGAGTGCCGTGGACCCAGGCTGGACTGCGCACAAAGGATTTCCGCCGGAAGTGCACCGAGGCCAGAGTAGCTGCAAAAGTCGCGGTTCCCAGCAATGCAGTCTGGCGTAGGGAGGCAAGGACTTACCTCCACCAAACTTGGACAGAAGAGTCACTGGACTGTGGGAGTCACTTGGACAGAGTTTCTGGATTCAAGGGACCTCGCTCGTCATGCTGAGAGGAGACCCAGGGTACTGGTGGTGCAGTTCTTTGGTGCCTGCGGTTGCAGGGGGACGATTCCGTCGAACCACGGGAGATTTCTTCGGAGCTTCTAGTGCAGAGAGGAGGCAGACTACCCCCACAGCATGCACCACCAGGAAAGCAGTCGAGAAGGCGGCAGGATCAGCGTTACAGAGTTGCAGTAGTCGTCTTTGCTACTTTGTTGCAGTTTTGCAGGCTTCCAGCGCGGTCAGCAGTCGATTCCTTGGCAGAAGGTGAAGAGAGAGATGCAGAGGAACTCGGATGAGCTCTTGCATTCGTTATCTAAGGAAATCCCCAAAGCAGAGACCCTAAATAGCCGAAAAGAGGGTTTGGCTACTTAGGAGAGAAGATAGGCTAGCAACACCTGAAGGAGCCTATCAGGAGTCTCTGACATCACCTGCTGGCCCTGGCCACTCAGAGCAGTCCAGTGTGCCAGCAGCACCTCTGTTTCCAAGATGGCAGAGGTCTGGAGCACACTGGAGGAGCTCTGGGCACCTCCCAGGGGAGGTGCAGGTCAGGGGAGTGGTCACTCCCCTTTCCTTTGTCCAGTTTCACGCCAGAGCAGGGCTGAGGGGTCCCTGAACCGGTGTAGACTGGCTTATGCAGAAATGGGCACCATCTGTGCCCATGAAAGCATTTCCAGAGGCTGGGGGAGGCTACTTCTCCCCAGCCCTAACACCATTTTCGAAAGGGAGAGGGTGTAACACCCTCTCTCTGAGGAAGTCCTTTGTTCTGCCTTCCTGGGCCAAGCCTGGCTGGACCCCAGGAGGGCAGAAACCTGTCTGAGGGGTTGGCAGCAGCAGCAGCTGCAGTGAAACCCCGGGAAAGGCCGTTTGGCAGTACCCAGGTCTGAGCTTCAGACCTGTGGGATCATGGGATTGTGCCAACTATGCCAGGATGGCATAGAGGGGGCAATTCCATGATCATAGACATGTTACATGGCCACATTCGGAGTTACCATTGTGAAGCTACATATAGGTAGTGACCTACATGTAGTGCACACGTGTAATGGTGTCCCCGCACTCACAAAGTCCGGGGAATTGCCCTGAACGATGTGGGGGCACCTTGGCTAGTGCCAGGGTGCCCACACACTAAGTAACTTTGCACCTAACCTTTACCAGGTAAAGGTTAGACATATAGGTGACTTATAAGTTACTTAAGTGCAGTGGTAAATGGCTGTGAAATAACGTGGACGTTATTTCACTCAGGCTACAGTGGCAGGCCTGTGTAAGAATTGTCAGAGCTCCCTATGGGTGGCAAAAGAAATGCTGCAGCCCATAGGGATCTCCTGGAACCCCAATACCCTGGGTACCTCAGTACCATATACTAGGGAATTATAAGGGTGTTCTAGTATGCCAATATAAATTGGTGAAATTGGTCACTAGCCTGTTAGTGACAAATTGTAAAGAGAGAGCATAACCACTGAGGTTCTGGTTAGCAGAGCCTCAGTGAGACAGTTAGGCATCACACAGGGAACACATACATATAGGTCACAAACTTATGAGCACTGGGGTCCTGGCTAGCAGGGTCCTAGTGACACATAACAAACATACTGAAAATATAGGGTTTTCACTATGAGCACTGGGCCCTGGCTAGCAGGATCCCAGTGAGACAGTGAAAACACCCTGACATACACTCACAAACAGGCCAAAAGTGGGAGTAACAAGGCTAGAAAGAGGCTACTTTCTCACACACCTCCATGGGTGTTACACCCTTTTTTGGCTATGGCTATTATCCTGATACCCTGCCTATCACGATTCCACAAGAAAGTTCTCTTACATCAGCAGTGTTGGAGACGATTCAACAACTCCATCAACCCCAGAAACGGATCCAACAGCATCTAGAAAAAGACAAACAAAAGCATACAGAGCACCAAGACAAGAAACACCGTGAAGGACCACAAGATAAACCAGGTGATAGAATGTGGCTTTGTAGACGACATATTGGCTTCAAGAAAAGACACGTGTTTAGTCCCAAGTTCACAGGTCCTTACACCGTATTTCAGCAAGGCAATCCAATAACCTATAAACTGCAGCTCTCTTGGAAAAGTTACGGTCCTGAGAGCAACTCATGGGTCTCCGCTTCTGACATTCATGCTCCATGACTAGTGAGGCGTTTTTATCGCCTAAACCCAGACAAATCAGGCCCTAGAGCGCGTTTGGGAGAGGGGAGTACTGTCAATATCAGAACAGTGCGCGCTCAACGGGCGACTAAAATGCAAAAACCCAGTCTTTATTCAAAAGCATAATTGATGCATTGCATTTATATGCAGTTTGTTAACCTTTTGCATTGCAGAGTTTTACCTTGAAATCACTATTAATAATGTTTGCAAATAATGTTCATTTGCAAGGTATTGCTGCAGGCTTACAGAGTGTGTCAGGGTGTGGTCCCTTTCTAGGACCTTCTAGAAGCTTTCCCTGCAGCATGACTGGGTGTGGATGTGGGTTGGGCCAGACTCTATATAAGGGAGCTAGCCCAGCTCCATGTGCTCACTATTCAGAGGTCCGGGTGCAGAGCAGCAGCAACTTCCTGAGCTCCTGTTCCGGAGGCCTACCTTGATGTTCCAGGCCTGCCCCGCATTATATTGGTGATCCTTGAGCAGGGTGGTAAGGCGGAGGTCGGGCTGGGCCCCCGACCCCATTCCCAAAGACTCTTGAGTTTTGGGCCTACTGGTGAAACTTTCAGAGTGCGCGATTCATTGCTCTCATGTAAACCTTGGCATTCAGATCGGCAACAGCTTGCGCGATCATTTCATGGCATTTGCATATTCTTCTTTGAATCGGCAGTGTGCGCGATTCATTTCTCGCGTGTAAAACTTGATGTTCAGATCGGCAACAGCTTGCGCGATCATTTCATGACATTTGCATAATCTTGTTTGAATCGGCAGTGTGCGCGATTCATTTCCTGCATGTAAAACTTGATGTTCAGATCGGCAACAGCTTGCGCAATCATTTCATTTCATGACATTTGCATATTCTTGTTTGAATCGGCAGGGTGTGCGATTCATTTCCTGCATTTAAAACTTGATGTTCAGATTGGCAACAGTGTGCGCGATCATTTCATGGCATTTGCATAATCTTGTTCGAATCGGCAGTTTGTGCAATTCATTTCCCGCATATAAAACTTGATGTTCAGATCGACAGCAGTGTGTGCAATCATTTCATGGCATTTGCATAATCTTGTTTGAATCAGCAGTGTGCGCGATTCATTTCCCGCATTTAAAACTTGATGTTCAGGCCGGCAACAGTGTGCGCGATCATTTCATGGCATTTGCATAATCTTGTTTGAATCGGCAATGTGCGCGATTCATTTCCAGCATGCAAAACTTGACGTTTAGATCTGCAACAGTGTGCACATTCATTTCATGGCAATTAAAACTTTGGTGTGTTGTGTTTGTTGAGGTGCACACATTTATCCGGAGCTTTTGGATTTCCTGTGAAGATGCTTATTTCAAAATGTGACATTCTTTGTGCATATTAGGTTCCCATTGCCATTGGCTTGGGTAACCGACTGTCCAGAGGTCCCTGATGGGCCAGGTTGTTCATCCAGAACCAGGTGACCAGAGTTGCTGGCATCACTGTGGGCCTCTTCAGTTGGGGAGCTGGATAGTGCTGGCAGCTCTTCGCCGCTGACATTAGCTGCAGTACCTGTGGGGATGTAAATGCAGTGTTATTGTTTCTGTGTGTGACACATTGTGCATCGGTTGGTTGCCCTCCTTGGTTGTATTTGCCCTGCCAGCTTTCACTTGTGTACATTGGTGTATGATGGGATATATAGTTCTCTCTAGTGTGCATGCTTTGGTGATCGATGTCCATGCAGGGCTGTGAGTTGTGTCCATGCATTCGTATGGCATGCAGGGCTTGGCATTGGGATGAGTGATATGTGATCGAAGGGTGTGTGGGAGGTGGTGGAGTGATGGGAGTGAGGGTGGGGGGATGTGATGGCATGCAGGTAGGGGGGTGATAGTAATAGAGAGATGACTTACCAGAGTCCAGTCCTCCTGCTACTGCGGCCAGGCCCTCAGGATGCATGATTACCAAAACTTGTTCCTCCCATACTGTGAGTTGTGGGGGAGGAGGTAGGGGTCCACCGCCAGTCCTCTGTACATCGAGTTGGTGTCTTGCTGCAATGGAACGTACCTTCCCCCGTAGGTCATTCCACCTCTTCCTGATGTCATCCCTTGTTCTTGGGTGCTGTCCCATGGCATTGTCCCTGTCCACGATCCTCCACCATAGCTCTGTCTTCCTAGCAATAGATATCTGTTGCACCTGTGCTCCTAATAGCTGAGGCTCTACCCTGATGATTTCCTCCACCATGACCCTTAGCTCCTCCTCTGAGAATCAGGGGTGTCTTTGTGGTGCCATGGGTGTTGTGTGAGTTATGTAGGTGAGGGTGTGTAGGGTGATGTGGTGGGGTGTGTCATGTGGGGTGCGTGGGTGGTGTGTGGCTCTGTTTTTTTCTGTAGTCGTAGTGTCTGTCTCATTCCCATGGTTTGTAGTTGTAAAGGGTTGTGGGTAATGTGGGTGTATGTTTTATAGTGGTGTGGGTGTGTGGGTGTGGTGTGTGTATGAGTGTCAGGTGTGTGTCCTTTAAATTGTCCAATGTGGGGTTGTTTTGTTACTGTGTGTGTATTTTGAGCATGGTGGTATGTACCGCCAATGGTTTACCACCATTGAATGTCCTCCGTGGTGATTCATGGATCACAATGTGTTGGGCGTTGTTTTGTTGACGTAACGGTGTGGATTTGGATACCGCCACTTTATCAATGACTTTTGGTGTGGCGGAATTGTGTGTGTGGCTGAATAGTGACAGATTGGTGTGTGTGTGTGTCATAATATGGTGAACGGATATCCACCGCTGCTGCAGTTTGTTGGCAGCAGTCAATTTCATAATGAGGGCCTATACTCCCTTAGGAGGTAAGTAATATACACTATATATACACATTAATATCCAAAAACAGGTAAGTACAGAGTTAGAAAACATTGCAAATAGTGAAAAGCACAATAGGATGCAGTGGGCCTACGGGGAGCACAAACCATATACTAAAATAGTGGAATGCGAAAGTCGGTTTCCCACCTAGGCAAGTGTAGTGTGTAGAGGGGCACTGGGAGTGTAAAAAAAAAACAAAGGTAATTAATAGAACCCTCCCCAAAGCCCAGGAAATCAGGAGTAAATCACAGTAAGTTTCCTGAAACACTCAAGAAGTAGTGATAGAAGATTATGCAAGAACCAGAAGAGACTGCAAGACACCAATGATGGATTCTTGGACCTGAAGACCTGTGGAAGATGGGGACAAAGTCCAAGAAGCACTGTAGAGTCCAGGGAGAACAGGAGCCCCTGCTAACCCGGATGAAGGTGCAAAAGAAGAACCACCGGTGAGAAGACAAAGGCCCTCATTACAACATTGGTGGTAAAAGCCGCTTACCGCTGTGCAGAAGACCGCAAACACACCGCCGCAGCAGCGGAATTCTGCCACAGCTATTATGACCCACATCTCTGAATCTGCGAAAATTCAGACACTCACACAAGTCCGCCACACCAAAGGTCAGTGATAAACTGGCGAAAACAAAACCTCCACCGTCACGCCAACAGAAATACGCCCACACTATCACGACACACGAATCCACACGGCGGTCTTTCAACCGCGGTATTTCATTTGCGGTACACACCGCTGCGCTCAAAATACACACACATCTCCAAAACACCACCACATTGGACAATTCGAAGTACACCACACTTATCACCACACAATCCACCCCACACATCACCTACACCATCCCATGGCACGGCAAAGACACCCCAGGTTCTCGGAGGAGGAGCTCAGGGTCATGGTGGAGGAAATCGTCCGGGTAGAGCCACAGCTATTCGGATCACAGGTGCAGCGCACCTCCATTGCAAGGAAGATGGAGCTATGGCGAAGAATAATGGACAGGGTCAATGCAGTGGGACAGCACCCAAGAAATCGGGAAGACATCAGGAAGAGGTGGAATGACCTACGGGGGAAGGTGCGTTCCGTGGTCTCAAGACACCACCAGGCGGTTCAGCGGACTGGCGGCGGACCCCCACCTCCTCCCCCACAACTAACAACATGGGAGGAACAGGTCTTGGCGATTCTGCATCCTGAGGGCCTCGCAGGAGTAGCTGGAGGAATGGACTCTGGTAAGACAAAGCTTCACTATTACATCCCCCACCCTACCTGCATGCCAGCACATACCCCCACCCTCACCCCCAGCACCCCTCCTCCTCACAAATGTCCCAACATCACAAACCACACATCTCAACACCAAGCCCTGCATGCAACAACAAAGCATGGACACACATCACCAAAGCATGCCCACTGCACATACCCATACACCCCCCTAAACCATCATCACACAAGCTCCCACACAGGAATGCTAGCACTGGGGTACACGGTCACCCACCCATTGCACAACATTACACACACAGATTTAATAAACATCCTTTTATACCCCTGCAGGAACCCTACCCAACGTCACCGGACAGGAGTGTCCACACATGTCCACACCACCAACAGAAGAGGCCCACAGTGATGTCAGCTCCTCTGTCCAACTGGATCTAGATGACCAGCCCTGACCATCGGAGACCTCTGGACAGTCGGTTCCCCTCCCACAGGTACAGGCCACCACAGACCTTCCCCCCTCTGGAAACACCAGCACAGCACCCACCCAGCGGGCCCATACCTCCGTCCCCAGGACACGTCAATCAGCTGTGTGTCCACCACTACAGGGAACCCAGGACAACCCACCACCCCAACAACAACAGGGACCTGGGGGCAGCGGTAGTGGGCACACGGTCCAGGGGACGGAGGCACTGGAACACAGGGGAACTGGGAGGGCTGCCGTGTGACAGGGGGCAGACAGGCCAAGGGAACCCACTCTCCACGAGGCCCTCTCCTCCATCATGGGAGCCTACCACCACTCCCAGGAGACAATGGCAATGGTACTGGCCAAGTTTCAGGAGACCCAGCGCCTGCAGGAGGAACAGTATATGGGCTTCAGGGAGGAACTCAGAACCATCAGCTCCACCCTGGGCACCATTGTAGGGGTGCTGAAGGAAGTACTCAACACCAGGAGGGACACTGTGGCACTACAAGGGGCCCCTGACACTAGCATGGACGATGAACTGCCCACCACCTCTGCCGGCGCTTGTGGACAGGACACCCCGCCACAGGACCACCACACCAGCACCCCACCCCCTGCAGAGGGAGAACCACCCTGCAAATGGTCCCTGAGATCCAGGACAAAGACAGAGCACGATGCCAAGACCCCCGCCAAGAAATGAGACCACCCTGATTGTCATCCTACTGTCCCACCTTGTGACTCTGTCCATAATTAAACTACCCCAGCTCCACTTCCTATGCCCATATGTGCAATGCACCTGTGAAACTAGTAGACTGGACTCTGCCATGGACACTCCTCCGCCATCACCCCTTACCATTTCACTACCCCCTCCAATTTTGAGCATTTAAATAAACACACCTAAAACACAAAAAGATCTGGAGTCTGTCCGTGATTTTGAAATAGTATTTTAGCAATTACAGTGACAAAATGTTTTTAAAAATAGTTCTGTCAACATACCTATGTCACACAGCTCTAGTTCATGAGGAATCTAAGCAGATGTCACATAGTGGGACCCAAATCTGTGCCCCGTAAGGGAAAGTGACAACTCAGTGACCATACACTGGGTGAAAACGACAGACAGTAGAGAGGTAGTAGTGTTAAAGTACATGTAGTAGGCAGGATTGTATTCTTACCTGTGTCTCACTGGAAATATTGCAGGATCACTGAGTCCCTGTTGTGCATCTCTTCTTCCTCTGCTTCCTCCTCATCACTGGCCACAGTCTCCACAGCTGCAATAACACCTCCATCTGGACCATCCTCCTGCAGAAAAGGCACCTGTCATCTCAAAGCCAAGTTGTGAAGCATACAGCAGGAGACGATGATCTGGCACACCTTCTTTGGTGAGTAGAATAGGGATCCACCTGTCATATGGAGGCACCTGAACCTGGCCTTCAGGAGGCCGAAGGTCTGCTCGATCACCCTCCTAGTTCGCCCATGGGCCTCATTGTAGCATTCCTCTGCCCTTGTCCTGGGATTCCTCACTGGGGTCAGTAGCCATGACAGGTTGAGGTAACCAGAGTCACCTGCAAATGGTGAGGGGCAACTGTTAGACACACACTAACCTGGAGGGATAACCCCAGACCCAGACACCCATTCCCACTGAGTTGCTTCCAGGTGCTCACCTAATAGCCACACACGGTGCCTCTGGAGTTGACCCATCACATAAGGGATGCTGCTATTCTGCAGGATGTAGGCGTCATGCACTGAGCCAGGGAACATGGCATTCACATGGGAGATGTACTGGTCTGCCAAACATACCATCTGTACATTCATAGAATGATAACTCTTCCGGTTTCTGTACACCTGTTCACTCCTGTGGGGGGGGCCAAAGCCACATGGGTCCCATCAATGGCACCTATGATGTTGGGGATATGTCCCTGGGCATAGAAATCACCTTTCACTGTAGGCAAATCCTCCACCTGAGGGAAAACGATGTAGCTCTGCATGTGTTTCAGTAGGGCAGACAACACTCTGGACAATACGTTGGAAAACATAGGCTGGGACATCCCTGATGCCATGGCCACAGTTGTTTGAAAAGAGCCACTTGCAAGGAAATGGAGCACTGACAGCACCTGCACTTGAGGGGGGATTCCTGTGGGATTGCGGATTGCTGACATCAGGTCTGGCTCCAACTGGGTACACAGTTCCTGGATTGTGGCATGGTCAAGCCTGTAGGTGATTATCAAATGTCGCTCCTCCATTGTCGACAGGTCCACCAACGGTACACCGGAGGATGCTGCATCTCCTCACATGTCCCAGCGGACGGTGCCTATGAAGGACAACAGCAACCACAGAGTCAAACAACTCAGAGGTACGTACCCACAGTTTACGAAGAACACCAATCATACACAAAAGGTGGCCTGTATGTGTGTTGAGTCTAGACCTAGGTATGTGTGACGCAGTTGAAAATGAAGCCATGTGGGCCCCTGAAATGGCGGCTGACTGACCTCTGAAGTGGGACAATGGGATGTGAGGTAACTGCGCTGGCATTGTACACCGTCGCGTCGAAGACCGCAGCGCAAAGCTGCTTTGGTTAACATTGGACCCTATGGGTCCCAGGAGCCAATGACGATGTACGCCGGCGGTGACGGTATGCACCGCCGCTGACGTGACCGTCATTTTCTATCACTTCAATCACTTGATACCTGATCTTTGACAGGAGAGGACCTACACTGCAAGTGCTGCTGTGACCTCAGTCTTGAAGAGACAATGGCTTGTGCGTCTGGGGAAAGGGCCCCTGCCTTCACATTGGAGGAGTTGGAGAAGCTCGTTGATAGGGTCCTCCCCCAGTACACACTACTCTACGGTCCTCCAGACAAACAGGTAAGTACACAGGGAGCATGTTGTATCCGCTATGCCTGTGTGGAGAGGGCTGGATGTAAGAAGGAAGGGGGCAGAGTGCTGCGTGCATGAAAGACGGTGAGTGCATGTGCCACATGGCAAGGGTAGGGATGGGGGCCACTCACTTTGACGGTGCAGTTGGTAATGACTTCTCTTCTTCCCCTGTACATTTCATGTAGGTCAGCGGCCACCAGAAGAAAGATATTTGGCGTGCCATCGCCAAGGACGTCCGCACCCTGGGGGTCTACCACAGACGGAGCACCCACTGCCGGAAAAGATGGAAGGACATTTGCTGCTGGAGCAAGAAGATGGCGGAGGCTCAGCTGGGGATGGCCTCCCAAAGTGGGAGGGGTGCCCGTCGAACCATGACCCCTCTGATGTTCAGGATCCTGGCGGTGGCCTACCCGGAGTTGGATGGGCGCTTGAGGGCATCACAGCAGACACAATGGGGTGAGTACACTCTCATTCAGCTGACTTTGTGCGCAGTGGAGTTGTCTGGGTGGGGGAGGAGGGCTGTGGGTTTCCCTAGGCCAGGGCGAATTCCATAGGCTAGGCCCGTCCGTAAGGCATGGCCCTGTGGTACCCCACCCCACCTCTGTAGAGTGCCAAGTACAGCTATTCATGCCCCTGTGTCATCTATGTGTGCAGATGTCATTCATAGCCTTGTAGGCCATTTCCCAGGAATTGAACTGTGGAGCCCAAGAGTGCGGCGTAGTGCAGGGGGCCTCTGTGTCTGTCTTGTCCGCCAACTGTAGCAGTAATCCATGCACTCAACATGACTTTATTCTGTCCCCCCCCTTTTTTTGTGGTCTTCCTGTTCTTGTGTGCATTAGCATCATCAGGCAGAGGAGCAGTGGCACCGGAGCACGAGGGAGCTGCATCCCACATGGCCTTGGAGGGAGAGACTACAGACTCAGAATTCACCAGTGGGACGGAGGGTGAGGGGAGCTCCACGGCGGGGACAGGAGCTGAGACCAGTGACACGGACTCGTCCTCTGATGGGAGCTCCCTTGTGGTGGCGGCAACATCTGTGCCCCCCGCTTCTACAGGTACAGCCGCCACCCCCCCTACCAGCACCGCCCTCCCAGCAGTCCCTCAGCCTTCGCCCGTGCCCGCTCACCCAGGAGGGTGGGCATCACTTTCGCCCCAGGCACCTCAGGCCCTGCCCCAGTCACCCCTGCTGCCCTCAGTGAGGAGGCCATTGACCTCCTCAGGTCACTCACTGTTGGGCAGTCTACCATTTTGAATGCCATCCAGGGTGTAGAAAGGCAGTTGCAACAAACAAATGCATTCCTGGAGGGCATTCATTCTGGTCAGGCGGCCCTTCACCAAGCTTTTCAAAATCTGGCATCAGCACTGATGGCAGCCTTGGCCCTGTCTCTAGCCTCCCCCCCCCCAACTTCCTCCACCCTGACCCAATCCCCTGTACCTCTGCCTATCCCAAGCACACCATCAGACCAGCCTGCACACACCTCACCACACAAGGGAAGCTCAGGCAAACATAAGCACCACACATCCCACAGGCACTCACGCAAGCAACACACACATGCAGACACACCAACATCCACTGCCTCCACTGGGTCCCCCTCCTCATCCTCTCCCTCCTCCCTCCCAGTCTCGTCTACACTCACACCTGCATGCACTACCTCTACAGCCACTACGTCCCTCACCATCACACCCACCAGCACACCCCGCTCACGTGCAGTCACCACCCCCACTACCATTCACACGTCCCCTGTGTCCTCTCCCAGTGTGTCTGTGATGCCCCGTCGGAAGATACACAAACGCAGGCACACACCCACCCAACAGCCATCCACCTCACGACAGCCTCCTGCGCATACACCTGCACCCAAAGTCACCAAACGTACACCTCCTACTACCCCCACCTCTTCCTCCACTCCCAAACCCCTCCAGCTACCCATCCCAGTGTGTCCAAAAGAATTTTCCTGTCCAGCCTTGACCTTTTTCCCACAGCTCCCCCACCCCGTCCACGTCATAGTTCCCGAAGTAGCACCTCAGCCACAACATCTCCGGGACCAGTGGTGCCTGTAGTCACAGGTATGTGGAGTGCACCAGCCACCAGGACAGCCAGTGTGGCACGGAGCCACAGCACAGCCAGGCCCCCCCCTGTGAAGCATCAGAAGTTGGCCAGTGCCCGGCGGGAGAGGGGGAAGACTCCAGCCACCAAAGCCGCTACCAGGGTTCCCGGTGGGAGTGTGGAGTCAGCTGTTACACCTCCCAAGGTGGGGAAGGGCCACGAGAAACCCAGTAAGTCTGGGAAGAGCTGCACGGCAAAGAAGACCGCCAGCTGCCCAGGAGGCCACAGCCAGCCCCAGCCTAGCTGCCCAGGAGGACCCCGCCAGCCCCAGCCAAGCTGCCCAGGAGGCCACCGCCAGCACAAGCCCCGCTGGGCCGTGAAGGACTGGCAGCACAAGCCCCGCTGGGCCGGGCACCGCCAACTCAAGCCCCGCTGGGCCATGAAGGACTGGCAGCACAAGCCCCGCTGGGCCATGAAGGACCGCCAGCACAAGCCCCGCTGGGCCGGGCACCGCCAACTCCAGCACTGCTGAGCCAAGTAGGACCGCCAGCACAAGCCCCGCTGGGCCATGAAGGACCACCAGCACAAGCCCCGCTGGGCCATGAAGCACCACCAGCACAAGCACCGCTGAACAGGGCCCTGCCAACTCAAGCACCGCTGAACAAGGCACCGCCAACTCAAGCACCGCTGTAAAGGTCACCGCCGACTCAAGCACTGCTGAACAGGGCCCCGCCAACTCAAGCACCGCTGAACAGGGCACCGCCAACTCAAGCACAGCTGAACATGGCACCGCCAACTCAAGCACCGCTGAACAGCGCACAGCCAACTCAAGCACCACTGAACAGGGCACCGCTGACTCAAGCACTGCTGAACAGGGCACCGCCAACTCAATCACCGCTGAACAGGGCACCGCCAACTCAAGCACCGCTGAACAGGGCACCACCAACTCAAGCACCGCTAGCCCATGAGCGGCAGGGGCACTGACGTAACTGGGTCCGTCACGGGGTGAGTGATGCACTCTGGGCACCAGTCCCCCTCCAGAACCAGTGGAGACATCCATCCACTACCTCTGTCCTTCACAGGATGAAGCACTCTGGGAACCCGTCCCCCTCCAGAACCAGTGGAGAGATCCATCCGCTACCTCTGTCCTTCACAGGATGAAGCACTCTGGGCACCAGTCCCCCTCCAGAACCAGTGGAGAGATCCATCCGCTACCTCTGTCCTTCACAGGATGAAGCACTCTGGGCACCAGTCCCCCTCCAGAACCAGTGGAGAGATCCATCCACTACCTCTGTCCTTCACTGGATAAAGCACTCTGGGCACCAGTCCCCTTCCAGAACCAGTGGAGACTGTTATCCACTTGAGAGACTGTGGCTTTGCACTCCCCAGGATATAGCAGTGGGCAAACCACCCACTGTAGAGACTTGAGAGACTGTGGCTTTGCACTCCCCAGGATATAGCAGTGGGCAAACCACCCACTGCAGAGACTTGAGAGACTGTGGCTTTGCACTCCCCAGGATATAGCAGTGGGCAAACCACCCACTGTAGATACTTGAGAGACTGTGGCTTTGCACTCCCCAGGATATAGCAGTGGGCAAGCCAGCCACTGTAGAGACTTGAGAGACTGTGGCTTTGCACTCCCCAGGATTGAACAGTGGGCATTGAGCCCCCTCATGGATCTGGCATCGTGCACTCATCCGGCTGAGGTGCTCCCCCTTCCCTTCCCCCTGAGGTGCCTGTTGTATTTCTATCTGATGCCCCTGCAGTGTTCTCTCTGTTTTGATTGGGTATCGAGTGTGGGCCTCGCCCATGCATTTTGGGCCCAGTGGTCCACGGACTATAAATGGTGAAATACCTGGACTTGTATTATTGGTGTATATATTTGTTTATAGTGTATATATATTTTGGAGTACTGGATTTTAATATATTACAATCGTTACAATCATTTCCTTTTGTCTTTGCATTCTTCCGTGGGGCTTGGGGGGTGTAACTGTTATGCATCAACATGTATTAGTGTGTGTGTTGTAGTGGGTGGGGGTGTTGTGTGTGTGGGTCCCTGTTTTTTGCCTCCCCTGTGTCGTAGGTGCAGTACTCACCGTGGTCTTCGCCGCAGGCGTTCGTGCTCTTGGTAGAGGAGCAGGAAGACTATCACAGGTAGAATTTGGAGTTCCGTGTTCCATGATGTCCTCGTTCCTCGTGGGGTGTGTGGAGGTGAGCGTTTTCCCTTCAAAATTCATGTTTCCGCCGTGTTTTTATCCGCGGTGAATTCGCCCCAGAAAAGGTGGCGGATTGGCCTGTCATAATAGTGTGGGTGGTACTTTGTCCTCTGCCTGTCTGTTGGCGGTGACCGCCGCGCTGTTTGTTTGTACCACCGTGGCGGTCTGAGTGTTAAAGTGGCTGTCTTTGTTGGCTGTTTCCGCCACGGTCGTAATTGCAATTTTTTTACTGCCGGCCTGTTGGCGGTCTTACTGCCGCTTTAACACCGTCCGCCAGGGTTGTAATGACCACCAAAGTCAGTTATGCACCCAGGAAGAGAGATGCAGTTTCCTGGTTGGTGCAAAAGATGCCCAACGCTGGATGGATGATTGCAGTCTGGTTTGCATTGTTGGATTCTGCCAACAAGCCTTGGCACATGGAAAGCTCGTGTTTGGAGGAAAATGGCGCTCCTAGAGACCAGAAGGGACCTGGTGGCCTCTACCAAGGAGAGAGAGACAGAGGGGGCTCTCAGCAACTCAGAGATCCCTCAGAAGACCAGGCAGAGTACACAGGAGTCCCACAGCACAGGGACACAGAAGGTGCAAATGGAGGCCCACGCAGCATGACACAAAGGGATTCCATGCCTCCGGAGACCCACTCAGGAAGCTGTGCGTCACAGGATGGTGTGCTGAAGGACTAAGCTTTGCTGTGAATGAAGAACGTCTTGGAAAGTTGCACACAAGCCTCGACAACTGCATGTCACGCGGTGCAGGGGGTACTGTCTTGCATGGGGAGGCAAGCTCTTGCCTCCACCAAAGTTGGACAGCTGGACTTTGGGTCTGTCGCTGTCGCTTTAGTCCATCACCCAGGTTGCTGGATCCACGCTCGTCATCTGGCAAGGGGACCTACGCCAACTGTCGTCGCTGCAGAGAGATGCCTGCTGAAGCAGGGAAGTGACTCCCACACTCCATGGGAGATTTCTTCGGTTCTTATGGTGCAGGCTGAAGACATGCTTTCCTCAGGGGATGCCCAACCTAGAAACTGTTGCAGTTGCTGGCAGGAGCTGAAGTTACAATGTTGCAGAAGTCCTCTGTGCTTCTTTGTTGGAGTTTGTAGAGTTCCTGGAGAGTTCAGCTGCGGTTCCGTCGGTAGAAGATGAAGTAAAGGATGCAGAGGATTCCTGCTGGAGTCTTGCAATCCGAATCTGAAGAAACACCCAGAGGAGAGACCCGAAATAGCCCTGACAGGGAGATTGGTCACCTAACCAGGCAAGCACCTATCTGGGGAGGGCTCTGACATCACCTGTTGGCACTGGCCACTCAGATGCTCCCAGAGTGCCACCCACATTAGAATCCAACATTACAAAAACCGGGGACACTCTGGAGGAGCACTGGGCACCATCCCGTGGGGTGGTGATGGACAGGGGAGTAATCACCCCCCTTTCCTTTGTCCAGTTTCACACCAGAGCAGGGACTGGGGGTCCCTGAACTGGTGTAGACTGGATTATGCAAGGAGAGCATCATCTTTGCCCTTCAAAGCATTTCCAGAGGCTCTGGGAGGCTACCCATCCCATGCCTGTAACATCTATTTCCAAAGGGAGAGGGTGTAACACCCGTCTCCCAAAGGAAATCCTTTGTTCTGCCTTCCTGGGCTTGAGCTGCTCAAGCAACAGGAGGGCAGAAACCTGTGTATGAGGAGCAGCAACTCAGAAGGCTGGTATGGCAATACTAGGGGTCCACTGTGGAGCCCCCAGAGTGCATGGGATTGTGCACTCAATACTGGAATCAGTATTGGGGTACAATTCCCAGTTGTTAGACACCTTACATGGCCATAGTCGGGGTTACGATTGTGAAGCTGGACATAGGTATTGACATATGTTCAGTGCATGCGTAAATTGGACTCAGAATTGGGGTAAAATTCCCAGTTGTTAGACACCTAACATGGCCATATTCGGGGTTACCATTGTGAAGCTGGACAAATGGCGCCCTGCACTCACAACATCCAGGAAAATGGTCATGGACAACATGGGGGCACCTCTGCTAGTGCAGGGGTGCCCTCACAACAGGTACGTTGCACCCAGCCTTCAGGGTTGGAACACCTGACATATAGGTGACTTATCAGTGACCTGTGCAATGAATATGGCTGTGAAAGGGTGCATGCACCATTTCCCGCAGACTGCAATGCCAGTCCTGCAGAAGCCTTTGCATGGGCTCCCTATGGGTGGCAAAGGTAATGCTGTAGCCCATAGGGATCCCATGAAACCCCAATGTCCTGGGTACCTGTAGGAGGCTGGCCTGGCTTGTAGTGGGTACCAGAGGTACTTACACCTTGTGCCAGGTCCAGTTATCCCTTATTAGTGTAGAAGAGGTGTTTCTAGCAGCTTAGGCTGATAGAAGGTAGCTATGGCAAAGCAGCTTGGGCTGAACTAGGAGACATGTAAAGATCCTACTATACTACTGGTGTCATATGCACAATATCATAAGAAAACACAATACACAGAGTTACTAAAAATGAATGTACTTTATTTTTATGACAATATGCCAAAAGTATCTCAGTGAGTACCCTCAGTATGAGGATAAGTTATATACACAAGATATATGTACACAAACCAAAATTAGGTAAGTACTAGCGAGAAAAGTAATGCAAACAGTGTAGAATTACAATAGATTGTGATAGGAGTACATAGGTATAGGGGCAACACAAACCATATACTCAAAAAGTGGAATGGGAATCACAAATGGACCCCAAACCTATGTGAGCTTGTAGAGGGTCGCTGGGACTGTAAGAAAACAGTGAGGGTTAGAAAAATAGCCCACCCCAAGACCCTGAAAAGTAGGTGTAAAGTGCACCTACTACCCCCAGAGAGCACAGAAGTCGTGAAAGGGGGATTCTGCAGGAAAAACAAACACCAGCAATGCAACAACAGTGGATTTCTGGACCTGAGTACCTGTAAGGCAAGGAGACCAAGTCCAATAGTCGCTACAGTGTTGAGAGTGGGCAGGAGACCAGGAAATGCCAGCTGAGGGTGCAAAGAAGCTGCCACCGGATGGAAGACGTTTTGAGTTCTGCAAAAAAGAAGAGAGCTAAGGACTTCTCCTTTGGAAGACGTATGTCCCATGTCGCGATGAAGCTTGCAGCGGTGTTCCCACACAGAAAGACCGCAAACAAACCTTGCTAGCTGCAAGGGTCGCTGTAGAGGTTTTTGGGTGCTGCTGTGGCCCAGGAGGGACCAGGATGTCGCCACTTGGAGGAGGAGACAGAGGGGGCACCCAGCAACTCAGGGAGCTCTCACAGAAGCAGGCAGCACCCACAAAAGTACCTGAACAGGCACTTTGAAGGAAAGTGAACTGGAGTCCACACAAAGTCACAAAAGGGAGTCCCACGACGCCGGAGGACAACTCAGAAGGTTGTGCACTGCAGGATAGAGTGTCGGGGACCCAGGCTTGGCTGTGCACGAAGGAAATCCTGGAAGAGTGCACAGGAGCCGGAGCAGCTGCAAACCACGCGGTATACAGCAATGCAGTCTAGCGTGGGGAGGCAAGGACTTACCTCCACCAAACTTGGACTGAAGAGTCAGTGGACTGTGGAAGTCACTTGGACAAGTTGCTGAGTTCCAGGGACCACGCTCGTTGGGCTGAGAGGGGACCCAGAGGACCAGTAATGCAGTCTTTTGGTGCATGCAGTTGCAGGGGGAAGATTCCGTCGACCCACAGGAGATTTCTTCAGAGCTCCTGGTGCAGGGAGGAGGCAGGCCACCCGCAGAGCATGCACCACCTGGAAACAGTCGAGAAAGCCGGCAGGATGAGGCGATACAAGGTTGCTAGTAGTCGTCTTGCTACTTTGTTGCGGTTTTGCAGGCGTCCTGAGTTGTCAGCGGTCGATCCTTTGGTGGAAGATGAAGAGGGAGATGCAGAGGAACTCTGGTGAGCTCTTGCATTAGTTATCTGAATAATTCCCCAAAACAGAGACCCTAAATAGCCAGAAAAGGAGGTTTGGCTACCTAGGAAGGAGGATTGGCTACCAAGAGAGGTAAGAGCCTATCAGAAGGAGCCGCTGACATCACTTGCTGGCACTGGCCACTCAGAGCAGTCCAGTGTGCCCCCAGAACCTCTAAATCCAAGATGACAGAGGTCTGGGACACACTGGAGGAGCTCTGGGCACCTCCCCTGGGAGGTGCAGGTCAGGGGAATGGTCACTCCCCTTTCCTTTGTCCAGTTTTGCGCCAGAGCAGGGCTGGGGGATCCCTGAACCGGTGTAGACTGGCTTATGCAGAGATGGGCACCATCTGTGCCCATCAAAGCATTTCCAGAGGCTGGGGGAGGCTACTCCTCCCCAGCCCTGACACCTGTTTCCAAAGGGAGAGGGTGTAACACCCTCTCTCAGAGGAAATCCTTTGTTCTGCCTTCCTGGGCCAGGGCTGCCTGGACCCCAAGAGGGCAGAAACCTGTCTGAGGGGTTGGCAGCAGCTGCAGTGGAGACCCCGGAAAGGCAGTTTGGCAGTACCCGGGTACCATGCTAGAGACCCGGGGATCATGGAATTGTCCCCCAATGCCAGAATGGCAGTGGGTGACAATTCCATGATCTTAGACATGTTACATGGCCATGTTTGGAGTTACCATTGTGACGCTATACATAGGTAGTGACCTATGTATAGTGCACACGTGTAATGGTGTCCCCGCACTCACAAAGTCCGGGGAATTTGCCCTGCATGATGTGGGGTCACCTTGGCTAGTGCCAGGGTGCCCACACACTAAGTAACTTTGCACCCAACCTTCACCAGGTGAAGGTTAGACATATAGGTGACTTATAAGTTACGTAAGTGCAATGGTAAATGGCTGTGAAATAACGTGGACGTTATTTCACACAGGCTGCACTGGCAGGCCTGTGTAAGAATGGTCAGAGCTCCCTATGGGTGGCAAAAGAAATGCTGCAGCCCATAGGGATCTCCTGGAACCCCAAAACCCTGGGTACATCAGTACCATATACTAGGGAATTGTATGGGTGTACCAGTATGCCAATGTGAATTGGTAAATTTAGTCACTAGCCTGTTACTGACAAATTCTGAAAGCAGAGAGAGCATAACCACTGAGGTTCTGGTTAGCAGAGCCTCAGTGAGAAAGTTAGGCATCACACAGGGAACACATACAGGGCACATACTTATGAGCACAGGGGCCCTGTCTGGCAAGGTCCCAGTGACACATAGACTAAAACAACATATATACAGTGAAATATGGGGGTAACATGCAGGCAAGATGATACTTTCCTACAGTACCTAGGTACCATACACAAGGGACTTATAAGGGGGGGCCAGAATGCCAATTTGAAATGAAATACTGGGTTACCAGTCTGCAGTGATCAATTTGGAAACAGAGAGAGCATAAGTAATGAGGTCCTGGTTAGCATTACTCCAGTGACACAGTCAGCATACTTTCAAAACAGTGAAACATACTGACAAGCAGGCCATAAACCATAAGCACTGGGGTCCTGACTAGCAGGATACCAGTGACACAGTCAAAACACACTGACATCAGGCAGAAATTGGGGGTAACATGGCGAAAAAAGAGTACACTCCTACAGTCCCCTGACAGGGTGGCCCTACAACATATCAAAACAGATAAATCCAAGACTCTTTTGTGGCACCTCACTATAGGCGAACTGAACGCATGGCAAGAGGACGTCTCACTTATGCCTCAAGGGCTTTGACAGGCCCGTGCTCATGCCCTTCAAGGTGCAGTTGAATCTCTCAACCAAACCGTTTCTTAGGGGATGGTAAGGAGCGATTAACTTGTAGGTTACCCGACACTCCTTCCATAGAGACTGTCAACATCAGGACAGTGAGCGCTCTACGGGTGACTAAAATGCAAAAACTCAGTCTTTATGCAAAAGCATAATTGATGCATTGCATTTATATGCAGTTTGTTAACCTTTTGCATTGCAGAGTTTTACCTTGAAATCACTATTAATAATGTTTGCAAATAATGTTCATTTGCAAAGTATTGCTTCAGGCTTACAGAGTGTGTTAGGGTGTGGTCCCTTTCTAGGACCTTCTAGAAGCTTTCCCTGCAGCATGACTGGGTGTGGTTTGTGGGCTGGGCCAGACTCTATATAAGGGAGCTAGCCCAGCTCCATGTGCTCACTATTCAGAGGTCCTGGTGCAGAGCAGCAGCAACTTCCTAAGCTCCTGTTCCGGAGGCCTACCGTGATGTTCTAGGCCTGCCCCGCATTATATTGGTGATCCTTGAGCAGGATGGTAAGGCGGAGGTCGGGCTGGGCCCCCGACCCCATTCCCAAAGACTCTTGAGTTTTGGGCCTACTGGTGAAACTTTCAGAGTGCGCGATTCATTGCTCTCATGTAAACCTTGGCATTCAGATCAGCAACAGCTTGCGCGATCATTTCATGGCATTTGCATATTCTTCTTTGAATCGGCAGTGTGCGCGATTCATTTCTCGCGTGTAAAACTTGATGTTCAGATCGGCAACAGCTTGCGCGATCATTTCATGACATTTGCATAATCTTGTTTGAATCGGCAGTGTGCGCGATTCATTTCCTGCATGTAAAACTTGATGTTCAGATCGGCAACAGCTTGCGCAATCATTTCATTTCATGACATTTGCATATTGTTGTTTGAATCGGCAGGGTGTGCGATTCATTTCCTGCATTTAAAACTTGATGTTCAGATTGGCAACAGTGTGCGCGATCATTTCATGGCATTTGCATAATCTTGTTCGAATCGGCAGTTTGTGCAATTCATTTCCCGCATATAAAACTTGATGTTCAGATCGACAGCAGTGTGTGCAATCATTTCATGGCATTTGCATAATCTTGTTTGAATCAGCAGTGTGCGCGATTCATTTCCCGCATTTAAAACTTGATGTTCAGGCTGGCAACAGTGTGCGCGATCATTTCATGGCATTTGCATAATCTTGTTTGAATCGGCAATGTGCGCGATTCATTTCCAGCATGCAAAACTTGACGTTTAGATCTGCAACAGTGTGCACATTCATTTCATGGCAATTAAAACTTTGGTGTGTTGTGTTTGTTGAGGTGCTGTAGTGCTTTCCTCTTAGCTGGTTTCTAAGCACTAACATAACACAACAGAAATGCACTTCTGAGGTCAAAGAAGACTTTTATTGTTGTTAATTCTTCCCCAACCACAATATTTATGAATGACGAATTAGTAGCTTTCAAGTCCGCGTTAATCAAACAAAATATATCAGTTTGCCATATACACAGCAGGTTATATTTATAAGATATTGAATGCAAAGCAAAACAAATACTTCACCGTGTGGGAACTATCTACAGCTTCATCTTTCTAAGATCTGCAAGCTGATGACCCCTGTCAGCCGCGAGAAAGAGAGATTCATCTACCCACACGGGATTGCTGGCAGCCTGCGCCAAGCTCCAGCACGAGGTCCGGCAGATTCGAATCTGACCCTCTGCAGCCTGTTACATTCGTTACAAAGGTGTGCCCCCTCCTCTCAGACCTGGGAAACTGAGCAAGCCTTTTGGAGACTGGCCAGGTCTCCAAGACTACTCCTGTTCCCAAGCTCAAGCGAGGAAAAAACAACACCCATGTACTCTCTCTTATCATGTCTAGTCTACTGTGAGAAAAACATCTTGGTTCTCTGGTGCAAAAACACAGCTTGGAAAAATACAGCTTGGATTCTCAACTGCAATGTCTAACTCCACGTTAAAGGCAATGGGCAGCTAACCTAAATATCAAATGCAATGTCTAGTGTCATGTCAAAGCCAATATGCATCTAAGCTGAATACAAAATGCAATGTCTTATATCATGTCAAAGCCCATAGGCAGCTGAGCTGAATATAAAATGCAATGTAATATCATGTCAAAGCCAATAGGCAGTTAAGCTGAATACAAAATGCAATATATAATATCATGTCAAAGCCAATAGGCAGCGGAGCTGAATACAAAGTGTAACATATGATATCATGTCAAAGCCAATAGGCAGCGGAGCTGAATAATATATGATATCATGTCAAAGCCAATAGGCAGAATATCTAATAGCATGTCAAAGTCAATAGGCAGCTAAACTGAATACATCATGTCAAAGTCAATAGGCATGCAATGTCAAAGCCAATAGGCGGCTAGACTGGATACAGCATGTCAAAGCCAATAGGCAGAATACAGAATGTAATGACTAATGCAATGTCAAAGCCCATAGGCGGCTAAACTGAATACAGAAAGCAATGGCTAATGCCATGTCAAAGCCCATAGGCGGCTAAACTGAACAAAACATACCATGTGCTACTGGTGAACATTGAGCAACTAATATGCGCAGTGGTGAAACACAAAGTCATTGGTCAAAACAAACTCCATCAAATGGCAGTACAGGTGCACACATTTATCCAGAGCTTTTGGATTTCCTGTGAAGATGCTTATTTCAAAATGTGACATTCCTTGTGCATATTAGGTTCCCGGTACAATTCCTATTGTTTTCCAGGGAATGTTTCAGATAACCTTTTGTCCTCATGTAAAAATGCAATGTTTGTTCTGAAACATTATTCTAGAAGGTTTTTGTATTTCTAGACAGTATGTGATATTTCATGAAAAGCTCATATGAAACATTGTACTAACCCATTCTTGATTTTACCAGGTACCTAGATTTTTTGAGGCCTAGTTGGAGTCTAGTTCTAGGCTATTCATGTTTCTTCAGTACAGAGTGTTATTTCATCTTACAAGTATCATTGAACCCTAGGTTCAACAGAGTGTTATTTCATGTTCCGAGTATCATTGAACCCTAGATTCAACAGAGTGTTATTTCATGTTCCGAGTATCATTGAACCCTAGTTTCAACAGAGTGTTATTTCATGTTCCGAGTATCATTGGACCCTAGATTCAAAAGAGAGTTTTTATGAAAATCAATGTGATTATATCTTGATATTGTGTTGTTTAACCTTTTGCTTCCTACAGGTCTCCTTCCCAGCTGTTCCCTACCTAATCCCCTTTTCCCCCACTTGGGCTCTCTCAGGCTCTGTGATATTTCTATCGGAGCTTTGGAGCTGTCTGGTGGTGGACATGTTGGGAACTTGCGCAGGCCCGAGGATCTGGTCTCCCTGACAGAGACTTCATATATGTCTATATGAAGTTGGTATTCCTATTGGAGACCACTTCCTTGGGGAACCACAGGCGGGTAAAAGTCCCCATCAGTGCATGTCCCACCACAGGAGCGGTGATTGACCTTAAAGGAATGGCTTCTGGGTACCGGGTGGCATGGTCCACCAAGACCATGATAAACCTGTTGCCCATGGCTGTCTTGGGATCCTGATGCCCCACAATGTCAATACCTACCCTTTCTAAGGGGGTGCTGACCACAAGAAAAGGTTGGAGGGGAGTTGTACATCTCTCCCCACTCTTGCCACTTGTCTGACAAGTTTGGCAAGACCTACAGTGTGCATCTGAGTGCCTGAGCATTTGGTGGCAGTAAACGTGGGTGACAAGCCACTCAAAGGTCTAGTCCTGCCCGAAATGGCCAGCAAAAGGCACATTATGAGCCAAACCCAGTTGAAAGGCTCTGAAGCACTGGGGTACCACCAGCATACGGGCTGACCCAGGTTCAGCAACCTTAGACTCGTGATATAGGAGACCATCCTCCTAATAACTCAGATGTCAACCAGACTTCTTGCCAGATGCCTGATCTGCAACTTGCTGCTGCAAATTCTCCAGAGTAGGGCATGTTTTCTGTGCCTCACAGAATGCTTCCCTGGTGGGTCCCCCTTCCTGTTGCCACTGAGTCAGCTCAGGGACCTCCCCCAGCTCAGCCACCTGTTCACCTGAGGGCTCCGGGTCATCCCCTCAGGTTCAGCCTCCTCCCGGATCATGGGATCTTCTGGGGCCGGTTTCCTGCGCCCCTTGCCTTTTCTCCTTCTGGCAGACACATGGGTTACTCTCAGGCTCCAGGGTCTCCTGGTCACCTAGACGGGCTGCCATTGACCAGGTGAACAAATACCCGCCCTGGCAAACCCAACATCTTTAAGTGAGAACTGTGTTCTACCTCCTTCCAAGGAGAATCGTCCAGGTCATTGCCAAGCAGACAATCTACAGGCATTGTTGGACTCACAGCTACCCTGAAGGAACCTGCGACCTCCCCCACTCAAAGGGAACTTGCGCCACTGTGCACAGATGCTCTGAGTTGTCTACCGCAACTACTTGGTGAAGTTCATGGGGAACTTCCACATCCTCAGACACCAGGTGACTTCTCACAGTAGTCACACTGGCTCCTGTGTCTCTCAGCTCAGAGCCTCCACCCTCTGTCCCTTGATGGTCATCCATTGCCTGTACTTTTTAGTGTTCTCAGGCACAAGGGTCCTCTGGACCATCTCACTGTCCCCTAGTGAGACAAGGGTCTTCCCAGTTGGCTCCCACCCACCTGGAGCCAACCCCTCCCCAAGAGCTACATTGGCCAAACCCTGTGACTGAGCACCAGTGGGGGACTTTGTGTCCCGTTGGGGCATTTTGGATCTCCCCTCATTGAACCACCTGATCACATGCAAAGCACTTGCGGCGACCCCCTTTATGTCCAACCTTTTCTCTCTTTTCTCTCCCATCTCCAATTTAGGCTTCTCTAACTCCAATTGGTAAACCCTCTCTGCCTGTCCTGCAACTCCTCATGTGTCAGACCCTTGGATGACACACTGCTGTCTGCCCTGGAGACCCTCCCCCAGGCAGAAAAGGTGCATCCACTACCATATTATAAACACTCTGCACCTCTTCACCCTCATCCTCCTCCTCTGTCTGCCCCCCAGCCTCCTTGGCTGCCACCCAGGCCCTCAATGCCTTTTGCAGCTTCTCCTTCCTGGCGGAGCTCCTGACTAGGCAGGCAAGATCCTTACAAAACTGCTTCAGTTGAGCCACTGTGTACTCCTCCAGTGTCTCCAACTCAAAAACAGCCTTTGTAAACACAGCTGGTGGATCCCCAGATTGAGACATGTTGGTAAGGTTCACTCAAAGATGCAAACATCAAAAAAGAACAGAGTTCCCAAGAGAAATTTTAAAAATCATAAAAAAATGGAAGCAGAAAAAGTACGAAAAGCAAAAAAGCAAAAACAATTAGCATGTAGTCACATAATGGTCTGCACTGAAAACAGTAGTGTACACTTAATCACTGTATGTCAAGTACTAATACAAGTCCAATCCTTATCGCTGATCACCAATGTTACAAATGGGGTCTCTGGTTGGCAGTCAGTTTGCACTCTGTCCAAGCAGGAACCCTCACTTTAGACAGGGCAATGGAGATACACACTTAGATAATCCCTGCTTGCCCCCTTGGCAGCCTGGCACAAGCAGTCATGCTTATCTCAAAGGCAATGTATTAAGTATTTGTATAAACACACACAGTAATACAGTGAAAACTCTACAAAATGGACACCACACCAGTACAGAAAAATAGATAATATGTATCTAAATCAAACAAGACCAAAGCAAAAATAATCCAACATACACAAGTCAAGCTATGTAATTCTAAAATAAAAAGAGTCTTACTCCATAGAAAACAATGGAAATGTTGATTTTATACAAAGTACCTAGTTTGCTTCAAAAATAAAGCTACACAGGCGATCGTGTGTCAAAAAAGTCATTGATGTGTCATTTTTCTCTCTCGCAAGAGAACAAGCAGCTATTTCCAGATGAGCGCCTCGGATCCGCGCAGGCCTGCGTTGATTTTTGACGCCCAGCGATGATGTGTGAAAAATCTGGCCACACAGTGTTGGAAAACCGCACTGGGTGGGATTTGTGTTGTTATCAGCAGCTGCAAGAGGGTGTTGTGTCGTTTCTCCATCCGCAATGCGTCAATCTCCCAGCCACGAGGCAGGTGAAGTATTGATTTTAGGCGCGTAGCGGGTGGCATGTTGTTTTTCAGCCATGTTGCATGTGGTGCGTGAAAATTTTCCACACACGGTGTTCTGTGCATTGATTTCAGTCCTTGTTCTGCTAACTTCACCTCTCAAGGGCCCAGGGACTGGATAAGATACCACTTGGCAGGGCAGGAGTCTCAGCAGAGAGTTTAGGTGCTGGCAGAGGAAGTGTTTGATGGTCCTGAGACATCAAAACAGGAGGCAAGCTCAGTCCAAGCCCTTGGAGATTCTTCATAAGCAGGAATATACCACAAAGTCCAGCCTTTGTTCTCTTTCAGGCAGAAGCATCAACTGCAGGCCAACCCAGCAAAGCACAGTCACAGGCAAAGGGGCAGCACACCTCCTCCAGCTCTTCTCCTTGGCAGAGGTTCCTCTTGAATACAGACATAATCTAAAAATCTAGGGTTTTGGGTCCACTACCTATACCCCTTTCTGCCTTTGAAGTAGGCAAACTTCAAAGGAAAGTCTCTGTTGTTCACAAGATCCTGCCTTGCCCAGGCCTGGCTCCTGACTCACACGAGTGGGTTGGAGACTGCATTGTGTGAGGGCAGGTACAGCCCATTCAGGTATATGTGACTACTCCTCCCTCCACTCAAGCTCAGATGGCACATCAGGATATGCAGCCTACACTCCAGCTTTCTTTGTGTTACTGTCTACAGGAGATTCACAAACAGCCCAAGTGTCAGCCTGACCCATGCAGGGAATACACAAGCAGGCAGAGTCATAGAATGGTTCAAGCAAGAAAATTACCACTTTCTAAAAGTGGCATTTTCAAACTAACAATCTAAAAACCAACTTCACTAACAGATGTATTTTTAAATTGTGAGTTCAGAGACCCCCAAACTCCACATCCCTATCTGCTCTTAAATGGAAACTGCACTTTAATGATATTTAAAGGCAGCCCCTATGTTAACCTATGAGAGGGATAGGCCTTGAAACAGTGAAAACTGAATTTCCCAGTATTTCACTGTTAGGACATATAAAAACATACAAGTACATGTCCCACCTTTAACATACACGCACCTCTCCCATGGGACTACCTAAGGCCTACCTTAGGGGTACCTTACATGTATAAAAAGGGAAGGTTTGGGTCTGGCAATTGGGTACACTTGCCAGGTGTAAAATAAGTATACAAGGCAAGCCAGGAAATGTTCATTTAAAGCAGGAATTCTTTATTGAAGTACATCTGCAGGAGATACCTTATCCACAGCCAACAACAGATCAACTGCTTCTCAGTCTACCATGGTAACAATCACACATTCTAAACAAGTTACATCACAGCATGGTAACTAGGGTTCTACATCATAACTTGAATACAGAATCATGCTCACAGCATGGTAACTAGGGTTCTACATCATAACTTGGATACAAACTCACACTCCCCCACCCCTAGATACAGAACACCACACCACCTCCCCCGCCCACCAAAAGAAACAGTAAAAGAGAGTAAGAAACTTTACAAGGTACATAAAAGGTACTCTTCAATGCAAGGAATACTTAATAGGCATAGTCCCTTAGGTACAGAGGTACTTTCTCTGAATGTTGTGTTTTTTGTAATTCATTGGATCCCTCTCCTAGTTCTTTTTCTTCAGAAACATTCTCATTGAAGTTCTGACATTTTGCTACTCTGTTTAAGTTCCATATTCTATGTTCACTGATTTTTACAGCATTTGTGAACACTTCGATAACTTTAAAAGCTTTACTGAATTTAGAAATGTTTCCATCCATTCTGAGAGACTTAGGGGGTCATTATCCCATTGTCTTCATGCTGGCGGTCTAAACACAGACCCCCAGCCCGTTGAAGACCCCGCCGGTCCAATAATGAAAATTCCACTGGGCTGGCAGGCTGTAACAGTGTTTCCGCCAGCTGACCCAGCATTCAGCTGACCCAGCAGAATGCTGGGCCTGGACATTGCAGACGGTTCCACATTGAGCCGTCGTCAATGCCGCAGTGCGGCAGGTGCAGCAGCACCCTGTGCATTTCACTGCCTGTAAATCGGGCAGTGACATGCGTGATGGGGCTATGCATGGGGGCCCCTGCACTGCCCATGCCAAGTACATGGGTAGGTAGTGCGGGGGCCCCCAGTGGGTCCCCAGAGCACCCCTTCCTCCAGCCTTTCCCTAGCTCGGGAAACCACCAGGGAAAGGCTGGGGGAACACGGGTTCTTTATCCGGAGGGCAGCGCTGCTTGCAGCGCTGCCCAGTCTGATAAGGAACTTCGCCACGTCAGGCTGCCTTATGGCGGCCACGCTGCCCTGTCGGATAAGGAACTCCGCCACGTCAGGCTGCCCTGGTGGGTCTCCCTTCCTGTTGCCACTGAGTCAGCTCAGGGACCTCCCCCAGCTCAGCCACCTGTTCACCTGAGGGCTCCGGGGCATCCCCCTCAGGTTCAGCCTCCTCCCGGATCATGGGATCTTCTGGGGCCGGTTTCCTGCGCCCCTTGCCTTTTCTCCTTCTGGCAGACACATGGGTTACTCTCAGGCTCCAGGGTCTCCTGGTCACCTAGACGGGCTGCCATTGAGCAGGTGAACAAACACCCAACCTGGCAAACCCAACATCTCTAAGTGAGACCTGTGTTCTACCTCCTTCCAAGGAGAATCGTCCAGGTCATTGCCAAGCAGACAATCTACAGGCATTGTTGGACTCACAGCTACCCTGAAGGAACCTGCGACCTCCCCCACTCAAAGGGAACTTGCGCCACTGTGCACAGATGCTCTGAGTTGTCTACCGCAACTACTTGGTGAAGTGCATGGGGAACTTCCACATCCTCAGACACCAGGTGACTTCTCACAGTAGTCACACTGGCTCCTGTGTCTCTCAGAGCCTCCACCCTCTGTCCCTTGATGGTCATCCATTGCCTGTACTTTTTAGTGTTCTCAGGCACAAGGGTCCTCTGGACCATCTCACTGTCCCCTAGTGAGACAAGGGTCTTCCCAGCTGGCTCCCACCCACCTGGAGCCAACCCCTCCCCAAGAGCTACATTGGCCAAACCCTGTGACTGAGCACCAGTGGGGGACTCGGTGTCCCGTTGGGGCATTTGGGATCCCCCCTCATTGAACCACCAGATCACATGCAAAGCACTTGCGGCGACCCACTTTATGTCCAACCTTTTCTCTCTTTTCTCTCCCATCTCCGATTTAGGCTTCTCTAACTCCAATTGGTAAACCCTCTCTGCCTGTCCTGCAACTCCTCATGTGTCAGGCCCTTGGATGACACACTGCTATCTGCCCTAGAGACCCTCCCCCCAGGCAGAAAAGGTGCATCCACTACCATATTATAAACACTCTGCACCTGGACATTGCAGACGGCTCCACATTGAGCCGTCGTCAATTCCACAGTGCGGCAGGTGCGGCAGCACCCTGTGCATTTCACTGCCTGTAAATCGGGCAGTGACATGCGTGACGGGCTATGTATGGGGGCCCCTGCACTGCCCATGCCAAGTGCATGGGTAGTGCGGGGGCCCCCAGGGGGTCCCCGGTGCACCCCTTCCTCAAGCCTTTCCCTGCCCAGGGAAAGGCGGAGGGAACACGGACTCTTTATCCGGAGGGCAGCGCTGCTTGCAGCGCTGCCCGGTCAGATAAGGAACGCCGCCACGTCAGGCTGCCTGGTGGCGGCCACGCTGCCCTGTCGGATAAGGAACTCCGCCAGGTCAGGCTGCCTGGTGGCGGGTAGTCTGGCGGTGGCCGAGGGCCGCCTGTGGCAGTCCAGACCGCCATGCCGGTGGCAGTAATTTCCGCCATTGCCGGCATGGCGGTCTGGACCGTCATGTTCATAATGAGAGCCTTCATTTTTACCCAATCTCCAACATGTACCACTGTCTTCTTAACTGCTTTTCTCAAATCATACCATTCTTTCCTTTTCTCCATTCTCTCCTTTTCCTTCTCTTCCCAGCCTTCTATTCTGCCAACCCTGACACCTTACTCCTTTTCTCAGTCACCCACATGGGAATCAATCCAGTATTAGCGACTCTTTCTTTGAACAGCCGCAACTGATTCACTCCTGTTGAGGAGTGTGGGGGTAAATCAATATTCACGTGCCTTCTTTCATATAGTCATTTCTCAATCTAAACCAGACACTACAGCTTGTTGTAAGGTCTCTTTCAAAACCTTCACAAATCTCTCAACATCTCCATTGCTCTCAGGGTGATACAATGCTGCTCTTTTATATTTTATACCTCTAGTCTTCAGAAATTCCTCTAACACCCAGAGATAAATTGTACCCCATTGTCTGAGGGTAATGTCATAGGAAATCCTTCTCTCTCAAAAAGTTCCCCCAAAAAGTCAATGACAATTCTCCATTCCATTGAATTCACAACTTTAATTTCAGACCATCGAGAATACACGTCTAGATATACTAACACGTAGCGATCCTGAGATCTCATTCTGACAGGACCCAAAATGTCTCTGGCAACATCTGACGACGGACCACTCGCTTGCTGCCTCATTACCATTGGTTGAGATCTACATTTCAGAACTGTGTCACTGCATGAACATTCTACACAATTTCTGACCTCTCTTTCAATGTTCACCTCCATTGCAGCCCACCAATCTGCTTCTCTCATTCTTTCCTTTGTTTTTGCAATTCCCATTTGACTCACATGAGCATTCATATCATATATACTTTATTTCGACCATAGGTCATAAAAGTTACACATTAAATTGTACAAAAGAAAGTGCGTTTGTTTCATTATGCTTTCACACTGGCTTAAAATAAAGTTTAGAATAAAAATAGCTTCTCTAAAACCTTCAAATTCTAACAATTTAAAAAAAAACAGTCATAGGCCATGGCCTACTATAGTCCACCATTATTCCCGGTACATAACTTAACAATTAGATACCAAGGTTTCTAAAACGTCTGCTTCATAATGTTAGAATAATACAAATATTTGAAAGCTCTTAAAATAATATGAGGTGGTTTCAGATTCAAGTTTCCCAGGTAATACCATCATCAAGATAAATGCAAACTATCCGACCCAAGATTTAAAGATTTAAAGTGCTAAGTTGATGTTACATAGTGATACAGTTTCTTGATAATTTAGATAACATACTTTGACAAAGAGAGCCTACTACCGGCACAATCATATAGGCAAATTTAGGCACTGTCAAGTCATAAAGACACAAGCACAGTGTGATAAAAAGCTTATATAATAACTTAAAACACATATCGGATTCATGTTAAAATGGCACGAATACCAAACAGGTGCATAAAAATAACTCTTTGCGGCTAACACTAGTGATAAAATAGCAGAAACACAGGATGATTACCCACATATTGTCTGAGAAAAATCTATTCCAAAGCCCTGTCCAAACCACATGGTCAATAATTCATCATCATCATCAACTTTATTCGATCAATGACCATAAAAGCACATAAAACAAGATAATAAATAATTCTTAAGTAAATAAATAAATACACATCTATAAATTGGTGTAAAAACATTAAAACAATAACTTGAATTGCACATATGACTCTAAAACTTATCTATAAAAGAGATGAGACCTTAAATTACTTTTTGGAGATGGCATCGTATGCGCCAAGCTGTTGCTAAATACTTGCTTACTGAAAGAATTACGTCGGCTGAATTATGGCTTTTTAGAACCCGTAGAGCCAAAGAGCAGTTCTTGAATCCCATGTCCCTGCAAATATTGCGAATCCATTTTAATCGCGGAATCGCATAGGCTGGGCAGAAGAACATGAAATGCTCAATGGTTTCGAAAGTACTGCCACAGGCAGGGCATATATCGGGAAGATTAATCGACCCCCACCTATGAATCAATGACATCAGGGGCAAAGAGCCAAAACGAAACCTTGCATATAAGCTCTTGCTCTGCAAATCCGGTATAACATCCAAATAGAATTCAAACTTTGGGGACCATTTAATATCAATGAAGGAATTAGTTAAGCGACCATGGGATTTGTGGGTTATGTAGTTATCCTTAACATAAGACCAATAGGTTAACTTTAAAACGTTTTTATGCCGTCTCTCTAATTTATGGAGATTTTCCCAATAATCACCCAGACCCAATAGCCGAAGCCAATGGGCCACATGGCGAATCCAGGGAAGAGTATTAGCGTTTTGGCATTTCAATAGATCGAGTAATGCGGTCTTATATATATCTAGTTCGGGGGTTATCCATAACCTGATCCAATAAAGGAGAGGTCTTAGAGTAGCTAGATCTGCTACTCGGCTTAACCCCAGATCTAGAAATAATGGAAGCAAGGGTGTGGTGCGTGGACATGCAGTTAAAGCCCTTGCAAAATTGTTTTCCCCCACACTGATCTTGTTACAGTTAGCGTAACCCCATACCTCCGCTCCGTACAGGGCTGCACTTTGAGCCTTAGCTGTATAAATTTTTATTGCTGGGGAAACAACTTTTGTAGAGGTGCTTTGATAGAAACGCAATATAGATGAGGCTCTGTGTTGTAGGAGCCCTGCACTTTTTGTAATCTGCTCTTCCCATAATAGTTTGCTGGTTAGCCTAACTCCCAGGTAATCTATAGAGCTTACTTCCTTCAACGGTACTCCCTCAATATGAATGGAACATTTTTTCCTAGGTCCCTTGGATAACACCATTAGTTTTGTTTTGTTAATATTAACCTCCAACCCATGATCGCTACAAAATTGGTTAAACCGGTCAACAAGGGTTTGCAACCCCATTGGTGTCTTAGAAATGAGGAGTGAATCATCAGCAAAGAGCAGGATGGGGATTTTTTGTGTATTCAGGGAAGGGGCATCATTCTGGCCTATGGACACAGCCTTTACTACTTCGTTGATAAATATGGTATACAGTAGGGGGGCTAGCACACAACCTTGGCGAACTCCCCTTCTAATTGGGATCTGCTCTGTCAGTTCGCCTTGTTCACCCCACCTCACTTGGGCATAAGTGTTCTCATGTAGTCATTTTAACAGGAGTAATAGATCCTCTGGGACTCCCAATCTACCCAGCACTTCCCACAGTTTGGCTCTTGGGACCAGATCAAAAGCCGATCGCAGGTCTATAAATACCACATACAGGCATTGCTTGGCAACAAGAACATATTTCCAATGCAATATGGCCAATCGAAAGACCTGGTCTATCGTGCTAGTTTTTGCACGAAACCCTGCCTGTAAATGGGAAAGGATTTGGTACTCCTCAACCCAATTGATTAGCCTCTGCAAAATTTGTTTAGCAAAGATCTTTTGTACGTTGTCTATAAGGCTAATTGGCCTATAGTTAGCTGGAAGATTAGCATTTCCTTTTTTATAAATGGGTATGATCCCTTCCATGTACCTGGAATTTGCCCCCCTGCAGCTATGCTATTTGAGATGGCATTAATATACCAGGACCAGATATATGGTTCCGATCTATAAAGATCTCCAGGAAGCTTGTCTGGTCCAGGTGCTTTGCCAGGTTTTAGGCTATTTATAGCCTCAAGGGTCTCTTCTACTTTAAAGATGAGGCAACCCTCAGGGACACACTGGGCCTCCACTTGGAGGGCCATGCTGGAATTTGATTCCAACAATTTTGTTGGAGAGTGGACCACATTGGTGTCCATTGGGCCCTCTGGTACGGCATAAAGAGTAGTAAAATGCTCTACCCAGCTTTCTGGTTGAATATGGTTGCTGGGACAACTCCTACCTCCATTTTCTCTTTTAGACAGAAGTTCCCAGAAACGCTTGTTATTCTTCTCTCTGGAAGCATCTAATAATTCCTGCCACAGGGAATCCTCCCACCGCTTTTTTGCGTTAGACAAAGTTACTTTGTATAGGGACCTAGCTTGTTTAATTTCCCCCTGGGAACCAGACATTACTGCTACTCTTAACCCAGACTTAGCCTTTGAGCACCTCTCATCAAACCATCCCTTGCGTGCCCCTTTCCCTTCATGTGGCTTTGACCGCCTTGTTTTATAAAAGAACCCCCGTAGCTGAGTAGTCATGCTGTCATGTATTTTGAGAATCGGAATATTCCCCACAGCCTGATCTTCGTACTCAGCCAAACTATTTAAGAAAATCTGATATATTGCTCTAATATGGTGAGGGTTGGACATCACTTTTGGCCAAGTAATCTTGGTGAATTTGTTGTTCCAGCAAGGTGGCGGAATTATTGTAGCATAGTTGTTAAGTGTTCTCCTGAACATTTCTCCAGAAAGGGTAAGGAGCAAGGGGAAATGGTCACTATCACATCTCACTTCTACTTTCATATCTACCAAATGGGGCCACAACCTCACATCGACCAAGAAGTAATCAATAGTGCTTATCGACATGCCCCTTTTAAAAGTTGGTGCGCACATGAGCATTACTTATTCATCACTCTTTTAGCTCGCACTGGGGAATCAGTCTGCTTCCACGCATCAATAATCCATCCACCACAACTAACTCATCTCTAACATGCCATTATCCTTTTATTTGTTCTTTGCAATCCTTCTTTCCACTCTAACCCTCATTAACCATTATACAAACCTTTTGTAAAATAGTGTCATTTCTCAAATTATCACTTTATTCCTCCTTGGATATTAATCCTTCTGTAATCACACATACTTTGATTTCTTCATCAAACTCTTCTCCAGCAAACCATTCAACATCTTCCTCATTTTCACTTTCAGCATCACCTATTCTGGATACACAGTCAGCAATAATAGTATTGACACATGGTAGATAGAAAACAGTGAAGTCAAATTCTTGCAATGCTACTACCAATTTTCATATTCTGTGAGACACATGGTGTATGCCCTTTTTGATAAATACTTCCTTGAGACGGTTATGATCAGTTTGAATCTCAAATTTCCTTATCCACAAAATTGTTCTCAGTTTGCGTACTGTCCAAAAAACTCCTAGCGCTTCTTTGTTAGTAGCTGAGTAATTGTTTTCAGCTCCCCTCGGAGATCTGGAAATAAATAATATGGTTATTTCTTCTCCATCATTCCTCTGCAAAAGGACAGCTCCCAAACCACTTGAGCTTGCATCCGTTTTAATGTAGGATTTTCTTTCTGGATCAAAACTCCTTAGATTTGGTGCTTTTGACAAACATTTCTTAACCACATAAAATTCACCTTCACAAACACTACACCATTTGAATTCCTTTCCTTTTCTTAGTAATTCTCTCATGTGGTATGTTTTTTTCTGAAAAGTTTTGGATAAATTTACTATAGAATTCAGTTATCCCAAGGTATTTCATGAGTTCCTCTTTGTTTTGAGGTGCTCGTAATTTACATATTGTTTCTACCAGATCCTTTTTCGGTTTGATTCCTATGGCTGATACCAAATGGCCCAAGTATTCGATTTCTTGCACATCAAATGTACATTTATTTGTTCTAAGGGTGAGACCCGCAATTTGTAATCTTGACAACACTTCCCTTAACCTATTGATGTTCCTTAGGATCCTTTCCAACTATAAGCACATCATCCTGACACACTCTGACTCCTCCCACACCCCTCGGAATTCTTTCCATCTCCCTCTGAAATACTGAGGCTGCAGAAATTAAGCCCAAGGGCAATCTTAAAAATGAGAACATGCCAAAAGGAGTGATAAAAGCTGTAAGATCTTGGGACATAGGGTGCAATTTTACCTGATGGTATGCTGAAGATAAATCCTGAGAAGAAAAATGCTTCGCTCCATCAAGAGAACTCAGTAACTCACTAATGTTGGGAAGAGGGTAGCGGTCAACTACAACCGCTTTGTTGAGTTCTCTTAATCTCCATTAGCCTTTTGAGCCATAACAACTGGAGACAACCATTCAGTTGCCTCCACCTTCTGTATAATACAATTTTCAACCAGTTTATACAATTCTTCTTTCATGCTTTCCTTCACCAACATGAGCACATTCATAAGCTTTGCTACTTTAGGTTATGCATCATGTTTGAGTTTTATGAAGTTAATGTAATCTTTTAGACAGCCTAATTTGTTTCAAAACACCTCAGATATTCTTTAACCCAACCTTCACTCCCAGCACACACAGATTTAACTGAAGGCTCTACTGTCGAGGGAGCATGACTTTGTATCCACGTTATGATGTAGAACCCAAGTTACCATGCTGTGATGTAACTTGTTTAGAATGCTTGATTGTTACCATGGGACACTGAGAATTAGTTGATCTGTTGTTGGCTGTGGATGAGGTCTCTCCTACTGACATTCTTCAATAAAGAATTCCTGCTTTACATCAAGATTTCCTGGCCTGCCTTCTATACTTATTTTACATTTGGCAACAATCATGGAAACAAACCCCACTTTCATTGAGCAACTGAGAGAGACCTCAACATTTAAAGTGCCTATCTACTCTACTATTTCACCTCCCTCAAATCTTCAAAGAGAGTACTTTGCTTCAAGAATTACTGTGGACATCAACTCCACTTCTGCATTTGGATTGGTGATTTGTTTTCACTGGGCACTTCTGTTCTGAAAGTATTGAATACTTAAACATGTACATAACTCTTTGAGTTATGACTTATTATTTTTATTTACTTTTCTTACTTGCTTTTATTTTACTTCTGCGAAAGCCGTTCAACTTACCCTTTGGCTCATGTTATTTGTTGGAAATTAAAGCGCACTTGAGTTTAACAATCTCTCCTCGTGCATCACCTCGTGACTTCCGAGCAAGAACAGCTTCCCTGGGCAGCTTTCTCACAACCTGCCTTAACGGTGCAGTTATTACTTAAAATTGGCGTGTGAAGAGCCTCCCGCGTGAGTACGGTGAAGCGAGGAGGCGGAGAGCGACGCAGGCGAAGCATATGCTTAGTGACGTAAGGGAGCGCACAGTGCAGTCAGCATGTCTTAGCAACAGGGACAGCTGTGGTAGAATATGATTGCTGATGTGCACAGCTATGGATTCAATGCGAACAGCAGGAAAATGTATTCGCTGGTGCACACAGCTTTGAACACGCACAGTGCAGATAGTGTCAGCGTGTCCTAGCAACAGGGACACCCGTGGACAAATCTGATCGCTAATGCGCACAGCTACGGATTCAATGCGCACAGCAGGAGAATGTATTCGCTGATGCGCACAGCTTCGGACAATTATCTCGCTGATGCGCACAGCTATAAAATAATTGCACACAGCAATTGAATAACATATCAAATACACCTTGTGTTGCTGGCAAGACTAGTGCTGCTAATTAATGCAACAGTGCATCTTCTGGTTAATCTCGTGCTTGCAACAATGGGCATGTTTTTCTTCCTTTAGAATCTATTCAGCAAAGTGTCAACTAACACTATACAGACAGCCTTTGGCTAATCTCAGCGATTAGCACACTTCAATTGAATTTTATTGTCCCGCCATTTATCAACCATGCAAAATGTTACTACGCCTCCTTTCTTTCTATTATCTCCAGGTGACCCACCTTTACCTTGGGTAAAATGGAAGAAAGTATTTGGTCATTATGCACATGTATGTGGGACATCTCTCAGTGCTGAGAGAAAGACTTCTTTGCTGATGCATTGGCTAGGTTCAGAGGGACAGAAAGTTTTTGGGCATCTTCCTGATCTGTCTGAGAGTGATTCTTCAGGGTTAAACAAATATGAAAGTTGTATAAAAGAGATAGCATTGCATTATCTTCCCAAAATCATTACATTACTTGAAAGTTATCATTTTGGGAGGAGAATCTCTGGAGCTACAACATCACAGAATTACGCAGGTTAGCTTCCACATGCAATTTTGGTGTAACTCTGAAAGAGAGATTAAAGGACTAACTAATGCTGGGTTGTGTTTTCGACAAAACAAGGGACAACATGAGGCAAATGGACAATCCTTCACAGCAGGAAATACTTTCTCTTGTGAAAATGCATGAACATTCAAAAGCATGTGTGAAATAATATGTAGAAATACCTTCTCTAACAGGCATGATAGTGATTCTGTGAAGGTGATTTGAGATAACCCAACAAAAATTAACTTGAGTATGGGTTCTACCTCATAACTTGGATACAGAATCATGCTCACAGCATGGTAACTAGGATTCTACATCATAACTTGGATACAGAATCATGCTCCCTCACCCCTATATACAGAACACCAGACCAGGTCGAATTGGCAGTTTAACACTGCACACACAGGCACTGCAGTGGTAGGTCTGTGCCATGTTTACATGGCTACTTATGTGGGTGGCACAATCAATGCTGCAGGCCCACTAGTAGCATTTGAGTTACAGGACCTAGGCACCTCTAGTGCTCTTTAATAGGGACTTACTAGTAAATCAAATATGCCAATTATGGAAAAGCCAATTACACATGTAATTTCACATAGGGAGCACTTGCACTTTAGTACTGGTCAGCAGTGGTAAAGTGCCCAGAGTAACAAAAACAGCAAAAACAGAGTCCAGCACACAAGAACGACTTGGGAAGTAGAGGCAAAATGTTAGGGGAGACCACGCCAAGGATGCAGGTCTAACACCCACCTCTTATTTAAAGCCTTAGCTGCATTGACAATCATCTTAATGTGCGGAGATGGAAGAAGCAGGGAAGCCCTCTGAAATCTCAAGTTACAGATATCGGACAGTGGTTTAAGCACTCCAGATTAGAACCTTTATTATTTGTCAGGACAGCTACATAGGGTGGTTTGGAACGTTAGAGGCAGAGGACAATTTCTGTCTATAACATATGAACCTGAACTCCTCCATTCCAGAGGCATTATTTGGTAAAGAAATGTGTTGCTGAATACTATCAAATACTGATGGAAATGTCACCTTGGTCTCACTTGATCCATGCCAGCCTATGCGCCAGACCTACCTTTGAGGTGTTACACAGCATTTAGGGGGACAGAAGCAGTGGTATCTACTGCAAGGTGTACTAAGGCAGGGTCACTACATGTAGGTGACGAATAAGAACATGCAACATTCCTAAACCTGCAGCACCTCAGGCATGTACCCCATAAGGCAGGACTATTTTTAGTGTACACTGCAGTCACGGAAACTAACACGTGCAAATGGGGATAGGACCTGAAGGAACCACAGACACACTTACTGTTCAACACCCTCTTAACAATGAGTGTAACTTTACGTGGCTCGTGAGTGTAGACCAGGATGACACTGGGACCTTTAAGGCATAGTTGGAACAGTGACTTCAGCTTGGAGCTTTGGGACACTGAGGGTCATATTTACAAGCTTTTGGTGCAGGGCAGTGCCACAAGCCTTCTTGCTGCACTGCCCTGCATCAAAAGAAAAGATCAGGAATGTACTGTAGCTAAAAGATAGGGCGCATTACTGTCCTTTTCCTCTGTGCTGGTGCACAGTGGGCTGCCATGCACCAGAATGCAGCACACATTGAAAATGGAAAAATGAGGAGAAATAAAGGTATTTCTCCTTGTTACTGCTCCCTTAAGCCTCCCCTGTGGAGGCTTTGGCTTTTGACGCTTTCCCAGGTCTACAAATCCTTGCAAATCTGGGAATGCATCAAAATCCATGGGTGTTGTGTGGGAACACCCACCTCAACCCCTATGGAATGCCTCACTGTTGCGGGGTGTGTCAACGCAGTGGCTTTACGTGGCCTTGTAAATATGGCCCTGTCCTGTGCATCGCCGGACCGTCACTATAAGTGATGTTGCAACAGTGCAAAGGGGCTTGTAAATATGGCCCGGAGTGAGGGAATGTGCTGGCATTACCTTCAAGGGCCTCCAGAAACCTGAGGTTTACATTTTTATAACACCATACTGAACAAAACATATCTAATGCCAGACAAACTATAGAGATTATAGAGATTATAGAGATTGCACCCCAGTAGAATGGATATCTGTGCCAGGTGCAGAAGAAGCTGGCACATTTTATGTATATGATGTGGTCCTACCCGAATATTATGTGATTACTAGCATGGGATTACGCCACAGCTTCAAGAATTTATAAACCAATACAATATGCTGAAACCTAAGACTTGTTTATTTAGGGTAATGCTCCAGTTCAAAGGATGGTAAAGATCTGGAGTGTTAGCTTTGTTGTTAGCCAAGAGAAATATTGCAATGAACTCGAAATTAATACTACGCCGAGGATGAGTGTGTGGACCTCTGAACTTCCAAATGTACTGAAGCTAAGGGGGTCATTTATAAGAGGCCTGAGCTGCCGGAGCATCACTTTTAGATGCTCCGGTGGCACAGGCCTCTCTTTCATATATATGATGCTACGCAAAGCCACCCTGCATGGTTTTGCATGGCCTCATAGATATGGAGTAAGGCAAGGCGGTGCAAAGTGCTGTGTTGCATTACTCTGCATCAAGGAGGTTGTAGTGTGGTTAGTTTTACATATACTTTGTGCATTAGCTTCAGGCTTTAGGCCTTTGTGCACTTTGCCCTGAATGTATTTTATTCATTTGCTGACAGCTTAGAGCCTCTGTGCACTTTGCTCTACATGCTTTTTATTAGGCTTCGTACTGTTATTTTTCAAATAGCCAGTTCTACGGTGTTGTTTTTTATTCATATTACACTGTTTTGCCTACTTCAGCACTGGAGTTCTTCATAACATATTCACTCTGTTCTTCAGTCAAGGATACAGTCTGGTACATTGCCGATAGACGTGGTAGGAGTTTAGATTTGGCATTCCTGCGTATATAAAATCACTTCCTTGTCCCAATACATGCAAGAGGGAGATTCCGACCAGAGACCCACAGCTAGACGCTGACTGCCTCGTTGCAGATGCTGAACCAGATCACAGGCCTTTGCTCGGTATGAGGGCTTATGTCTCCCCGGTGATTCGGAAAGGCAAGCTAGAAGCTTAACATGCTGTGCTCTAAATAGAACAAGCAGAAGGAGAGTAGAAACTGTTAGGAAATATGATAGCTTTGTTCTTATGTTTTACTCTCCTGGTGACTATTTCAATCCTACTATGTTGTATTGTTCTGGTTATTGCGGCTCACGCCTTATTATCTAAAATACAGTTGTTTTATTGAAACATTATATAAAACTTATACTGTCTTTGTCATTTGTATATGAGACCATATTGTAAATGAGAGAGTTGGTTTGGATCTGAGTGACCACGACTTCCCTGAGAAGTTCCAAAGATGTCATGCGCTCGGCTGCCTAATCATTTCTTCCCCATGGGAGAAATGAGGCACTGCTAGTTAGCCGGAGCAAAAAACGGATTTAGGGTGACAGAGTTCCTTACACGTGGGTCAGACTCAGTCCCCCACACCGTTATCGATCCTGCTGCCTAGAAATCCAGTAGTCTCATTTAGGATAATGAGAGCCCACGAGACAAGGTGTTCCATGGGCATTGCAGTGGGTGTTTCCATGCCCCACTCATGGATTTTGACACTGCCCCAGATTTACAAAATCACATAAACCTGGGACAGCTCTGAAACATAACACTTTACACCAGAACAGGCATAATGAGAAGAAATGTTTTCATTTCTCATTTTTTCTCTTTCCATGTCTGCTGCATTCTGCAGCCAACATAGAATGAGGAAAACACCTCCAAGGGCTGTTTTTGGGCAGGAAGGTGTCCCTCCTTGCACAAAAACAATCCTGCCAACAATGCAGATGCCCTTGCACCATGGTGCAAGGGTGCCTGCATTGGAACTAGGCATTACATTGTGCACCAGCACTGGCTGAAAGGACAGGAATGCACCATATCTCGTAAATACAGTGCACTCCTGCACTTTCAATTTGGTGCAGGGCAGCCAGGCAAAAACGCTTGCATCAAGGCATAACCCCAAATGTTTGTAAATGAGGACCTAAGAGCCTTGCACTGCACATGTTGTGATGACAGGGTGACGGAGATATAAATGTAGATGGGTGGAACACTTACACACCTTGAGGAAGTCAAATGATGACTGTAGGAAGGTACCATCTTTCTTGGCATGTTACCCCCAATTTTACATGTATGTCAGTATGTTTTTGCCTGTCTCACTGGGATCCTGCTAGCCAGGACTCCAGTGCTCATAGTTTGTGGCCTAAATGTGTATGCCTGTGTAGTGCCTAACTGTGCCACTGAGGCTCTGCTAATCAGAACCTCAGTGCTCATGCTCTCTCTTCCTTTACATTTGTCACTATAGGCTAGTGACTACATTTAGCAATTTCAATTGGCATACTGGAACACCCTTGTAATTCCCTAGTATATGGTACCTAGGTAGCCAGGGTATTGGGGTTCCAGGAGATCCATATGGGCAGCAGCATTTCTTTTGCCACTCATATGGAGCTCAGACAAACCTTTACACAGGACTGCCACTGCAGCCTGAGTTAAATGACGCACACGTTATTTCACAGCCATTTTCACTGCACTTAAGTAACTTATAAGTCACCTATATGTCTAACCTTCACTTGCTGAAGGTTAGGTGCAAAGTTACTAAGTGTGAGGGCACCCTTGCACTAGCAAAGGTGCCCCCACATAGTTAAGGGCCATTTCCCCAGACTTTGTGAGTGCGGGGACACCATTACACTTGTGCACTACATATAGGTCAATACCTATATGTAGCTTCACAATGGTAACTCCGAATATGGCCATGTAACATGTCTAAGCTCATGGAATTGTCATCCCATTCCAAATCTGGTATTGGGGAGTCAATTCCATGCATCCTGGGGGCTTCACTAATGACTCCCAGTACTGCCAAACCAGCTCTCTGGGGTTTTCACTGCAGCTACAGTTGCTGCCACCCCACAGACAGGATTCTGCCCTCCGGGGGTCTGGGCAGCCCAGTCCCAGGAAGGTAGAACAAAGCATTTCCTCTGAGCAGGGTGTAACACCCTCTCTCTTTGGAAATAGGTGTTGCAGGCTGGGCAGGGGTAGCCTCTCCAAGCCTCTGGAAATGCTTTGAAGGGCACAGATGGTGCCCTCCTTGCATAAGCCAGTCTACACCGGTTTAGGGAACCCCCAGTCCCTGCTCTGGCGTGAAACTGGACAAAGGAAAGGGGAATGACCACTCCCCGGTCCATTACCACCCCAGGGGTGGTGCCCAGGGCTCCTCCAGTGTGTCTCAGACCTCTGCCATCTTCTTTCCAGAGGTGTGGGGGCACTCTGGAGGCCTCTGAGTGGCCAGTGCCAGCAGGTGACGTCAGAAACCCCTCCTGATAGGTGCATACCTGACTAGGCAGCCAAACCTCCTCTGAGAGCTATTTAGGATCTCTCCAGTGGGCATATCCTCAGATTACAACTTGCAAGAATTCATCAGGGTTCCTCTGCACTTCTCTCTTTGACTTCTGCCAAGGAGTGACCGGTGACTGCCCCAGGACGCCTGCAAAACTGCAACAAAGTAGCCAGACGACTACCAGCGACATTTTAGTGCCTAATCCTGTCGGCTTTCTCAACTGTTTCCTAGTGGTGCATGCTCTGGGGGCTGCCTTCCTTCATCCTGCACTGGAAGTGATGAAGAAATCTCCCATGGGTCGATGGAATCTTCCCCCTGCTCCAGCAGGGACCAAACTTCAGCTTCACCAGTACTCTGGGTCCCCTCTCATCCTGATGAGCATGGCCCCTGGAACACAGGTGGTGGACCCAAGTGACCCAGACTGTCTAGTGGTCCAACTGTCCAAATTTGGAGGAGGTAAGTCCTTGCCTCCCATCCCCGGACAGTAATCCTGTGCACCGTGTGATCTGAAGCTACAAGAGCTTCTGTGCACATTTCGAAGAAATCCTTTATGCACAGCTGAGCCTAGGACCCCAGCACTCCTTCCTTTGATGTTCAACTCCCTGAGTTGACCTCCTGTGTTGTGAGACCTCTCTTTGCAGTGTTGAGATGACCGCCATGTTCAGACTTCTTAAACCCATGTTCAAGGACTTCTGCAGGTGCTTCCTTCATGTTTGTGGGTTCTCTACGTTGCTGAGGGCCCCCTCTGTCTCCTCTCCCAAGTGGCGACATTCTGGTCGTTCCTGGGCCTGGGCAGCACCCTTTTTCTCCAACCTTGACTCTTGCAGCTAGCAAGTCTTGTTTGCAGTATTTTGCCAAGGAAACAACTCTGCATCCTCCAGCACGCCGCTGGACAGCTTCTGTACAGAGCAGAACCTCCTTTTGTTGTTGCAAACCCTGCAGCTTCTTCCAACCGGAGGCAGCCATTTTGCACCTTCATCCGTGGTTTAGTGGGCTACTGCACCCCCGGACACTTTAGCGACTCTTGGACTTGGTCCCCTTCCTTTGCAGATCTTCATGTCCAGGAATCCATCTTCAGTGCTTTGCAGTCTGTTGTGGTCCTTGCAAAATCCTTTATCACGTCTTTAGTGTGTTTTTGGGGAAATAGTAGTACTTTACTACTACTTTCCAGGGTCTTGGGGTGGGGTCTCCTTTGCACCTTAGTGTTTTCTCACACTCCCAGCGATCCACCACACACTACGCTTGCCTAGGGGTGCATTCATGGTTTGCATTCCACTTTCTTAGTATATGGTTTGTGTTGCCCCTAGGCCTATTGCACCCTATTGTGTTTTACACTGTTTGCACTACTTTCTGACTGTTTTACTTACCTGATTTGGTTAGTTGTGTATATTTTGTGTATGTTACTTACTTCCTAAGGGAGTATATCCTCTGAGATATGTTTGGCACATTGTCACTAAAATAAAGTAACTTTATTTTTAGTAACCCTGAGTATTGTCTTTCTTCTGATATAGTACCTATATGATATAAGTGATATTGCATGAGCTTTGCATGTCTCCTAGTTCAGCTGTGGCTGCTCTGCTATAGCTACCTCTATCAGCCTAAGTGTAGGAAGGTAGCCTCTTTCTAGCCTTGTTACCCCCACTTTTGGCCTGTTTGTGAGTATATGTCAGGGTGTTTTTACTGTCTCACTGGGATCCTGCTAGCCAGGCCCCAGTGCTCATAGTGAAAAACCTATGTTGTCAGTGTGTTTGATATGTGTTACTGGGATCCTGCTAGCCAGGACCCCAGTGCTCATAGGTTTGTGGCCTATATGTGTTCCCTGTGTGGTGCCTAACTGTATCACTGAGGCTCTGCTAACCAGAACCTCAGTGTTTATGCTCTCTCTGCTTTCTAAAATTGTCACTGCAGGCTAGTGACTACTTTTACCAATTCTCATTGGCACGCTGGTACACCCATATAATTCCCTTGTATATGGTACTTAGGTACCCAGGTTAATAGGGTTCCATGAGATCCCTATGGGCTGCAGCATTTCTTTTGCCACCCATAGGGAGATCAGACAATTCTTACACAGGACTGCCACTGCAGCCTGAGTGAAATAACATCCATGTTATTTCACAGCCATTTTTCACTGCACATAAGTAACTTATAAGTCACCTATATGTCTAACCCTCACTTGGTGAAGGTTAGGTGCCAGGTTACTTAGTGTGTGGGCACCCTGGCACTAGCCAAGGTGCCCCCACATCGTTCAGGGCAAATTGCCCGAACTTTGTGAGTGCGGGGACACCATTACACGCGTGTACTGCAGATGGGTCACTACCTATGTGTAGCGTCACCATGGTAACTCCGAACATGGCCATGTAACATGTCTAAGATCATGGAATTGTCACCCCAATACCATTCTGTTATTGGGGGGACAATTCCATGATCCCCCGGGTCTCTAGCACAAAACCCGGGTACTGCCAAACTGCCTTTCCGGGGTTTCCACTGCACCTGCTGCTGCTGCCAACCCCTCAGACAGGATTCTGCCCTCCTGGGGTCTGGGCAGCCCCGGCCCAGGAAGACAGAACAAAGGATTTCCTCTGAGAGAGGGTGTTACACCCTGTCTCTTTGGAAATAGGTGTTAAAGGCTGGGGAGGGGTAGCCTCTCCCCGCCTCTGGAAATGCTTTGAAGGGCACAGATGGTGCCCTCCTTGCATAAGCCTGTCTACACCAGTTGAGGGAACCCCAGTCCCTGCTCTGGCGCGAAACTGGACAAAGGAAAGTGGAGTGACCACTCCCCTGTCCATCACCACCCCAGGGGTGGTGCCCAGAGCTCCTCCAGTGTGTCCGCTGACTGCTTCAGTAGGCCTGCAAAACTGCAACAAAGTAGCCAGAAGACTACCAGCGTCATTGTAGCGCCTAATCCTGCCGGCTTTCTCGACTGTTTCCTGGTGGTGCATGCTCTGGGGGGCTGCCTGCCTTCACCCTGCACTGGAAGCCACGAAGAAATCTACCGTGGGTCGACAGAATCTTCCCCCTGCTCCAGCAAGCACCAAACTTCAGCTTCACCGGTATTCTGGGTCCCCTCTCATCCTCTCATCCTGACAAGCATGGCCCCTGGAACACAGTTGGTGGACCCAAGTGACCCAAACTGTGCAGTGGTCCAACTGTCCAAATTTGGAGGAGGTAAGTCCTTGCCTCCGCTCCCCGGACAGTAATCCTGTGCACCACCTGACCTGCAGCTACAAGGGCTTCTGTGCACATTTCCAAGAAATCCTGCATGCACAGCTGAGCCTAGGTCCCCAGCTCTCCGCCCTGCGATGCTCAACTCCCTGAGTGGACCTCCGGTGTCATGGGACCTTTTGCAGTGTTGAGACAACCACCTTGTTCAGACTTCTTGAACCTGTGTTCAAGGACTTCTGCGGGTGCTTCCTTCTTGCCTGTGGGCTCTCTACATTGCTGAGTGCCCCCTCTGTCTCCTCTCCCAAGTGGCGACATCCTGGTCCTTCCTGGGCCCAGGCAGCACCTTTTTTTATCCAACTGTGACTCTTGCAGCTTGCAAGGCTTGTTTGCAGTATTTTGCCAAGGAAACAACTCTGCTTCCTCCAGCACGCCATGGGACAGCTTCTGCACAGAGCAGAACCTCCTACCTCCTTTCGTTGTTGCAAAACCTGCAGCTTCTTCCAACCGGAGGCAGCCATTTTGCACCTTCATCTGGGGTTTAGTGGGCTCCTGCCCCCCTGGACCCTTAGCGACTCTTGGACTTGGTCCCCTTCCTTTGCAGGTCTTCAGGTCCAGGAATCTGTCTTCAGTGCTTTGCAGTCTGTTAAGGTCCTTGCAAAATACTTTATTATGACTTTAGTGTGTTTTGGGGGAAATAGTAGTACTTTACTCCTACTTTCCAGGGTCTTGGGGTGGGGTCTCCTTTTCACTCTTAGTGTTTTCTCACACTCACAGCGACCCTCTACACACTACACTTGCCTAGGGGTGCATTTGTGGTTCACATTCCACTTTCTTAGTATATGGTTTGTGCTGCCCCTAGGCCTATTGCATCCTATTGTGTTTTACAGTGTTTGCCCTACTTTCTGACTGTTTTACTTACCTGATTTGGTTAGTTGTGTATACTTTGTGTATGTTACCTACCTCCTAAGGGAGTATATCCTCTGAGATATTTTTGGCACATTGTCACTAAAATAAAGTACATTTATTTTAGTAACTCTGAGTATTGTGTTTCTTATAGTATAGTACCTATATGATATAAGTGGTATAGGAGGAGCTTTGCATGTCTCCTAGTTCAGCCTTAGCTGCTCTGCTATAGCTACCTCTATCAGCCTAAGCTGCTAGAACACTACTACACTCTACTAATAAGGGATAACTGAACCTAGTATAAGGTGTAAGTACCATTGTTACCCACTACAAGCCAAGCCAGCCTCCTACAAAACAAACCCCTAAGGCAAACTACAATGCATACAGGTTGGGCTCTGGTGAAGGCATATATCTCAGACTACTGCTGAAACATTATGACTATGCAAACATTAAATGCCTCATTTACAACATTTGGCGTAGGGCAGCGCCGCAAGCTTTTATCTGTGATGCACTACGGCAAATCAAAAGGGCAGGAACGCACAGTATCTACGTGATAAGGTGCATTCATGACCTTTCAGCCAGTGCAGAAATTTCTGCCAAGCGCCAACGCAGGCACCCTTGCACCTTGGTGGAAGGGGGTCTGCGTTGTTGGCATGATGTTTTTTGTGCAGGAAGGGCCACATTCCTGCCTGAAAACAATCAATGGAGGAGTTTTCCTGTTTCTATGTGTGCTGCAGAATGCAGCACACAAAGAAAGACGAAAAACAAGGAGAAATACATGTATTTCTCCTTTCTATGCCTCCACTGGGGAGGCGTGCAGTTTTGAAGCATCCCCAGGTTTACAGATTGTTGTAAATCTGAAATGTGTCAAAACCCATGGGTGTTGCATGGGAAAATCCACTGCAATGCCCATGGAACACCTCCTTGACGTGTTCAAAGTGCTGCCTTGCCTTACTCCATAACTATGAGGCCATGCGAAGCCATGCAGGGTGACTTTGCGTCGCCTCATATATATGATTGAGATGCCTGAGTGACCGCAGCATCACAAAAAGCGGTGCAGGCCTCTCATAAATAAGACCCTATGACAATAGCCCTCAATGATGATAGGCATGCATGGATGGCTGCTTGGTCGATGCAATTGAAAGTAGAATCTGTAGGCCCACACCTATCTCCAATAGGTAATTGTATAATGTAGGAACAAGCATGCACGAAAAGAGAGCGGACTGAGATAAATGGAGCAAAATAACAAACTTGTGACATGGTTGAGATAGGATGACTGCTTTCTGTGCTATAGGCACTGTGGACTTAACCCTATTAATGCTTTGTTCAATGTTTAAACTAATAATCTGTGAATTTGGCATTCCTCAGTGATTTAGAGATTCCATTTAAAAAAGGAAATCTTTCAATACAAAAAAACAATTTAAAGATAATTTTTCCAATGGACAATCCAGCTTTTGATTGTTGGCGCGTGTTTTAGCTTTGCCTGAACAGCACATTATGGCCCTCATTACGACCGTGGCGGATGGCGGTATAATGGAGAAAAGTACTACCAACTTTTCCCCATAATCTGACATTGGCAGTTTGGCTCCAGCCAAACTGCCAATGTACCACTCCGTCCGTCACGGCGGTAGCAGCCACCGGGCTGGAGACTTCAGTCTCCAGCCAGGCGGCCATCACTGTCCCACCCGCGGGATTATGACCCCGCTTACCTCCATGGTTTTTGTGCCTTCCTTACCGCCATGAAAACCATGGTGGAAGGCACTATCAGTGACAGGGAATCCCTTTCCTGTCACTGATAGGGGTCTCCCCCTCCCCTGATTTCCCCCCACCCCCTACCACTCCAGACCCCCCACGACATACACGAACCTTCACGCATACACACTCATACCCACATTCACCCATGCATGCATACATATATTCATACATACATCCACACCCACTGACATACATACAGACACACATGCATCGACACAACACAACATACATGCACACAGACAACCATACTTGCACACACGCATTCCACACGCAACACACACCCACATTCACGCACACACAGTCACACACACCCCCACACACTCACACAATACCCCCCTCCCCTGTCGGAACACCCACTTACCTGATTGCAGCGGGTCCTTTGGCAGGAGATGGGAGAGAGCGCTGCAGCCAGCCGCAGCATCAGCCAGCAGCACACCGCCAGGCCGCATCATGTGCAATGAGACGGTCTGCGGCCGTATCATGTGCCATGAGACGGTCTGCGGCAGTCTACCGGCGTGGCGCTGCTGACCACTTTACCGCCATCTGCCGCCATGGCTGCAGCCGGAATTCTGCCATCCTTCTGGCGGAATTCCAGCTACGGTCATAATATGGCGACGGCTGGTAGCAGTGGCGGCGGTATTTTGGCGGCCGTCGCCGCGTCAGTAGGCGGTTTATATCTCCATTGTTATAATGAGGGCCTATATTTTTTAGTCACTAGACTTTACCTACAGGCTTAACACATTATTGTTGTCACAGGATCTACACAACCTTCCCAATCCTTTGGACTGAACTGACTTTTCTGAAACAATAACAGACAATACCTTAAATTATGGATGTCTTCCAAACAGTCCCAAAACTTTTCTGCCAAACAACAGTCCTCACAATCTTTACTTGCAACTAGTTAACACAATGGGCTCTACTTCAGAATCAGTTTTATGATTTATCTTTTGAGTATCTTTCTTCAGTTATCGGGCCAAATGTGTTTTTCCGTTTAAAGTGCAGTAAGTGGCTTCCTCATGCAGGGCACCTTGGGACATATTTACAAGGAATTGGCGTAGGGCAGCTCTGTAAGCCTTTCTGCTGTGCTGCCTTATGCCAATTCCTAAAGGGCAGTAATGCACTGTATATACAAGACATGGTGCATTCCTGTCCTTTCCACCCTGCGCTGGTGCATAAGTCACTGCTTAGCGCCAACGCAGTCACCCTTGCACCATGGTTCAAAAATGTCTGCGTTATTGGTAGGATTGTTTTTGTACAGGAACAAAAAACAATCCTGAGAGGCATTTTCCGGAAAATGCAACACACATAGAAAGAGGAAACAACAAGGAGAAATAAAGTTATTGCTCCTCATTGCACCTGCCCTGAAGGGTCGTTCAGTTTTGAATCATTTCTAGGTTTACAGATGCTTGTAAATTTGGCAATGCATCAAACCCCATCGGTGTTGCGTATGAAAAAACACTGCAATGCCCGTGGTACGCCTCCCTGATGCAGTGTAATGCAATGCAACAACTTGTGTTGCGTTGCCTTACACCACATATACAAGGCCAAGAAAAGCCACGCAAAGTGGCTTTGCATGTCCTTGTAGATATGGGTCTGCACTATAAGCTGCCAGTGCACCACAAAAAGTGACTCACCGGTGGCGCAAGTGGCTTGTAAATAAGCTCTCAAGTCTACAAGAGAGAAGATCTCTTCACTGACGGTTTTAGACAATCATATCAGATATACGCATAGGCCTACTTGTCTGTCTAAGTATCACTTTAAGGGGGGTTATGGCTGTAGGATCACAGGTAACAGAGTCTTGTGAAAATGTCTCTCTTCTAAACAACAGGAGGTGGACAAAGTCTTTAAAAAGGTAAGGCTGCTAAATCCATTGATGATAGATGGAAAATAATGCTTACAGTGTGTCTGTTTGAGGGACAGCTTCAAGGATAAACAAATACAATCCAAAATCTTTGAACCTCTTCCAGTAAGATGTTTGCAAGCCATAAAAGTGTCTTACGAAGGAAAGACTACTCTAATGTACTTAGGATTGTGTCCTGTATTAAGGCAGCCTTAGAATGCCCTTCTTGGATTAAGGCCGTTTATGAATGAATTATCAGGCTACAGAGTCTATATATAGACTGTATTACTCCAGGGAAAACGAGTAAATCATCCTCCCTTGTACTGACGTATGACTGCTGTGAGACAGGGACACATATTAGCAAAGAAAAGACACTATCTTCTCAGAGATCACTTGTGCCATAGAGCTGAGACAGTTAGACCCAGATTTATGGTGGCCTGGAGCCAATCTGATACCACATCAGCATCATTTGTTTATGCTAGTGTGGCTTTGGAAGGGCAAAAACGGCATACCATATTTACAAAGTGGTGCAATGCTTGCATTGCACCGCTTTGTAACCCCTTGCACCACATTATGCCTGCACCAGGCAGAATTAATGCAAGGGGGGCGTTTCGGCACTAGTGGGCTGTAAAAATGGCACCAAGAAATCTATTTGATTCCTTTGTGCCATTTTTATGCTAAGTGCAAGAGCAAGTGCTTGGGTTAAAAAGAGGCTCCCACTGGTTACAATGGGCCTCTGGGTGCTTTGCAGGATTAGCGTCATAATTTTTTATGCTAATCCTGCAAAGCACCTGACTAGTTTACAAAATGTATGATGCTAGTCTCCCTGACTACCGCCATGGTGCGCCGTATTATAAATACAGCGCAGAGATAGTGGGGTTAGGAGGGCGCTAATAGGCACAAGAAAAGTAGTGCTGCACTTAGTGCAGCTCCACTTTTCATAAATCTGCCCCTTACTTTATTGCTTTAAAAGCATAATGAAACAGGCGAGGCCCGTTTAGAATAAACCATGTAAACATGTATTAACCTTACCTGCAGCTGAGCTCGTGACCTTAGTCCCCTTACTGTCTACTGGATTTGCTTTGTTAGGAAATAGGGTTGCTGTGTTTTTTACAAAATGCTAATTGCGGGAATAAACTCGCAGGCTGCCGATATACTGCTGATGCAGGAGAGTAAGGTCACGTGACATTGTCTCTGCTCTTGTTTATGTGATGCTTCTCTAGGGCTGTTGGGCCTGGTTCCTTCTTTGAAAATTGCTGTGGATTTAATTCTGACCACAAACTGGAGGTATGCGTCCGCATACAATATTGCCCTTGCTTAAACTAATATATTTAATTCCTAATTCAGTTATTGCTCTGACAGTATGCACCTGTATCCCCCAGTATGAATGTGGCATTGTTAAGAATGCTGCCTAGTGTTTTTTTTGTGGGCAGGACACATTTGTTTTCCCTTTGAATACATTCGCTATTTTTCATTTTCATTCAAGTGAAGTCAAACTTTTCTGATTTTCATTCACTTTGAAAGACAGCTAAAGAAATTTAGAAGTACATTTTTCACATTCATAATTCTTGACCATCAGCCAGGGAATTTGTTATGGCTGGACCCGACCCTCTCCCTCTGAGAGAAACCATTGGTCTTAAGGGAAGGGTTTGGTTCACTCCAAATACCACGCTTCTCTGAGAGAGATCCTTTAAAAGATAGTGAAGAAGAAAACGTTATTCAGACCAGTATGCAGTTATAATGAGTTTGTTTTTAATACTAATATTAGTACAGAAAAAAGGAGAACAGATCTCTGCTTAGGTTTGCATACAAATGAGCGTGTTTTCTGTTCCGGTCTTGGCAGTTCTGCAGAGATTTATCTTCAGCATCCGGGCCAGACTGACCATTCTGCCACTCTGATATTTTCCTATTGGGCTAGGTTGTGTCCTGTGTGCTTCAGGCCCACCTGCGCTGAAGAAAAATACAGACACAGTATAGGAAGATACATTGAAATGATGGCAAAAATGTGCAAGGGCACCTGACTGGCGTCGCCTGTGAGGGATGTCTGTGGGAATACGCAGGGGAAAGCTTGCTAGGAGAAAGGGGGGCCTTGTGACATGTCTTCATGGACACTGCATTCTTCCCAAATGCCAACACACGGTAATGTAGTCCAACAGGCGAAACTGGATCAGAACAAACAAGTCACCAATGTATAGCTGTCTATCTCCGAATCGATTACCAGGACAATGATGGAGAGTGAAGCACAAGTTCATTGCGTTTTGGCGTTTAAGCTCATTCTGAGTGCCAGGACAACAACACTGATGCCAAGGGATCCAGAATGTAATCAACAGTTTCAGATGTGTAATGGCATGCAATGCAGGATCATGCAGGAAAGGTCGGAGTCAGCCCATTTTGCTGATACCTTTGAGAGTTCGACACCAAATTTCAAACTATATATAAGGGAAGAAATGTTGCTGGAGTCATGCTGGTTAAGATGCTTGACTTTAGAACCTGCTTTTAGGTTTCCTCAAACATTCGGTATTCCTTTAGTGAAGCAGTGTGCGCCTGTTGCTCCATTTTGAATGTTCCATAGACCTGCCATATCGGGACTGAATGTTGGCGCTGCTGGGGTTGATTGTGGTCTGATGAGCCACTGCTGGGAGACTGCTGAAGAGTCACTGCCAAGTCACCAGTGGAACATTTTGGCAGTTGAATCATGGTCAAGTTGTGATGAAGGCTGCGCTGGCATACCAGTGAGAGGAGCAAGTTGAACCTGGTTTGCCTAGTTGTTAGTTCAGAGTGCATTGGATCTGGGCTGGCTCTAGTGGGGTGCGACCGGTGCCATAGCACCGGGAGCTGACTTCAGGTGGGGCTGCTGTGTTTGAGGGTACATTGTGGTTTTAAAAGCACCTGTTGTGGCGTTATTTGCCTCCAGCAGTTTTCAGGCAACAATAAATAGGTCAAGATAACTCTGATGATTAATGTTCTGTCAGAGAGAGATCAGAGTGTTCTCTAATGCTTTTTTTAAGGTAGTGCAGAGGGTTAATATTCCTGCTGCAAAGAAGTGCACTGTGCAGATCACAAATAGGTCAGTAGGTTACTACTTTTGTGCAGAGAGGTCCTTTTGTTACTTGCAGTTTTTAAGTTAAATTTCTAATAAGGAACAGAGAACTATTAACCTTCATCAAAGAACTGCATGCATATTGCAAGGTATAGATTAGAGTGTTATGGGTTTTTCCTAGTTGTTCATTATCCTAATGTTGCAAAAAGGGTTCATTAGGGAAGAAATCAATTTTTATTATTGAAGAGTACCCCCAACCATGGTGTTACAAATTTAAATTCTGAGTTTTTGCTTCTCCAGACTAAGGACTCTAAAACTATGCAGCCTACAGACTCCTACCACTTGTAGTCCTCTGTCTTATGTCACATTTTTTATACCCTGATTCACACATCTATGACTGATTGTCTCTGTGTAATGTGTGTGCAATGTAAAGTGCTCTGACACCCTACACTGGTGTGGCACTATAAATCTAATTAAATGCTTCTGAGAGAGAGTAGTGGTTATGGACACTTGAGGGGCACTGTTGAAGGGTGGTATTGAATGAATCCGTGGGGAGGTGGTTACTGCAGCGTGCCAACAAACATTGTCGCATAGGGCGCCACCAGTGCTGAGGCCGGCACTCCATAGGATGTTTCTGTTGTGTGGCATTGATGGTCTAACTCCAGTCAGATTGTGAAACACTGCACTGATGGTAGTGGCACTGATGGTAGTGGTGATGTATTTCTATGGAGAACAAGCATCGAGATACTGTTACCAGGGTCTGTCAACCATACAGACCAAAGATGCCTTGATACATTACTAGGTAATGACAGAACCAGTTCACTAGATGATTCCTAGGGTAAGGTGATGGCGAAGATAAGCTGTAACTGATGTAATCTAATAGTTGTAAACGTTACTGTAGGCTCTATTGTACCAAGTGCCAGAGTAAGGGCATTTCTATTATGGGAATGTGGAGGGAACAGCATCAAAATTAGTAGAAAAGGATTTCTGCAATGAAGAAATAGAAAATAATGTGTAATTGTTAATCTATAGCACATTTTTTATGCAAAATGTCCCATTAGATGGAAATGTGTGTGTGTACATTGTTTACACGTGAGTTCTCCTGGAAATGTTATTTGACCTGGTCCTCTGCATGCACCCTTTGTGAATCTTGGAAAAGTTGGAAAGGTGCTCCCAAAATAGGAGAAATCACACAGAGCACATCAGACCGTTTCACTGTCAATTACAAACAAAATAACTCCAACATTTATTTGGATAATCGCCTTGAAATAGTATAGGGTGTATTGCAGCACTTAACTTCTGACTTTCTCCAAAGGTCTAATCTCACCATGTCCCCAGATGAACACTCCTGGTCTGTCAGGCCTGACAGAAACAACTTTGCTCAAACGTTAACTTCAGAATTGTATACTCTATATCAAAAGGCATTCCTTCTGGGACACCGAAAGACAGAATGAATCCTGGCTCTCGCCTTATTCACCTAGTAACTTTATTGGCTGACATGCTACAAGAGACAAGATTTCTAATGCTCTTAAGCGACAGAACTCAAATACCATTGAAACTTAGAATGCCAGAACAATTTGTTGTACATCTGACTTAAATAGCACGATCTGATTAGCAAATTATGTCACGGGAGCAAGAGAAACAGAATATGAATTTAAGTATGTTCATTAACTTACTAACATGACTTAACATTGCACTTTCAAATCATTTCCACAAGTCTCTGTAATAAATTAAATTAATGTTATGCGTTGCGCCATAATAAATGGAGTAAGATCTAGCAGACACGTCATGTAATCGTGCTATATTTAGAACACCATCATAATTTTCTAATGGATTACATAAGAATCGTAATGGAAAGATGGTTCAGTGGATTGGCAGGTGTAGAAGGCATTATGCATGTTTTCACTTAAAAACTTGGCTCACTGAAGGCCTGCTCTTCTATGTGGTGAAAGAAAAAGTAAATGCAAAAAGAAAAGATACTTTCAAGAATTTATAGGCAAAAGGAATAGTTCAAAGAGAGAAATGAAACTAAGACGTTCGCAGGGAATGTTTTAGCTCCAGCTCCAGACGGCCATCACAGTAGAAAAATCTCCTCGTTCGCACCAAAGTCACCGTGCACGAATCCAGGAACCCAAATGCCTCAGTTCACAGTCCTCTTCCGCCAAGGAACAGAACAGGACCAGTCAAGCATGACATTATGTAACTGTGAAACATATACAAAGTGATGAGAGTAATACTTATAAATAGTCGCGCTTCTGGCAGTCGCTGGGGAATAGCCTCATACTTTTCTAATAAATGACATTAGGAAAGTCGTGGAGAAAGACGTCTGTGGATTGGAAGATGTAGAAAACAATATAATATTTTTCACTTAGTAACTTGGCTCACTGAAGGCCTGAAATGAAAGAGAGTTTCAAGAACTTGATGAAAGGAGCGCTCTAAAAAGAGAAGTAGAGCAAAGGAGTTCACAGGGCATGACGTGGACACAGCCCCAGTAGGACACCCAGTAAAAATATGTCCGTATTCTCCACCAAAACCACTATGGGCAATTTCAGGATCCCAAATGCCTAACAGCACATATTTGTTATGCCAAAAAACTAACAGAACAGGACCAGCCTAGCAAGACATTATGTAACTGCGAATCACATCAAAAGTGACAAGAGGAATGCTTGCAAGTAGTCTAACTACTGGCAACATGGTGTAACATTTCAGCCCAATGTTTTTGTGTCCACTGTGCTACTTCAGATTAGACCGAGCACAATCAGCCTTGATACTCCTCCAAAAGGAACAGTCCTGTAGGAAAGTACCATCTTCCTTAGCATGTTACCCCCATGTTTACCTGTATGTCAGTATGTTTTTCCCTGTCTCACTGGGATCCTGCTGGTCAGGACCCCAGCGCTCATAGTTTCTGGCCTAATGTGTATGCCTGGGTAGTGCCCAACTGTGTCTCTGAGGCTCTGCTAATCAGAACCTAAGTGCTTATGCTTTCTCTGCTTTTAAATTTGTCACTGTAGGCCGGTGACTTCATTTACCAATTTCAATTGGCACACTTGGCCCCCTAATAAGTACCTAATATATGGTACCTAGGTACCCAGGGCATTGGGGTTCCAGGGGATCCATATGGGCTGCAGCATTTTTTTCCCCAGCCATCGGGAGCTCAGACACACCCTTACAAAGGACTGCCACTGCAGCCTGCGTGAAATAGTGCACACACTATTTCACAGCCATTTTCACTGCACTTAAGTAACTTATAAGTCACCTCTATGTCTAACCTTCACTTGCTGAAGGTTAGGTGCAAAGTTACTAAGTGTGAGGGCACCCTTGAACTAGCAAAGGTGCCCCCACATAGTTCAGGGCCATTTCCCCCGACTTTGTGAGTGTGAGGACACCATTACACGTGTGCACTACATAAAGGTCAATACCGATAAGTAGCTTCACAATGGTAACTCCAAATATGGCCATGTAACATGTCTAAAATCATGGAATTGTCCCCCCATTCCAAATCTGGTATTGGGGAGTCAATTCCATGCATCCTGGGGGCTCCACCATGGACCCCCAGTACTGCCAAACCAGTTCTCTGAGGCTTGCAATGCAGCTGTGTGTCTGAGCTCCCGATGGGTGTGGAAAGAAATGCTGCAGCCCATAGGGATCTCCTGGAACACCAATACCCTGGGTACCTAAGTACCATATACTAGGGAATTATATGGGTGTACCAGTATGCCAATGTGAATTGGTAAATTTAGTCACTAGCCTGTTAGTGACAAATTTGGAAAGCAGAGAGAGCATAACCACTGAGGTTCTGGTTAGCAGAGCCTCAGTGAGACAGTTAGGCATCACACAGGGAACACATACAGGGCACATACTTATGAGCACTGGGGCCCTGCCTGGCAGGGTCCCAGTGACACATAGACTAAAACAACATATATACAGTGAAATTATGGGGGTAACATGCCAGGCAACATGGTACTTACCTACACAACCTCCCCCCAAACGAAGGACAATAAGATTAGCCATGACCTGATGAGTCTTCATTGTCTAAGTGGAAATATCTGGAGAGTCCATCTGCATTGGAGTAGGTACTCCCAGGTCTATGTTCTACTGTATAGTCCATTCCCTGTAGAGATATGGACCACCTCAACAATTTAGGGTTTTCACCTTTCATTTGTTTTAGCCAAAGTAGAGGTCTGTGGTCTGTCTGAACAATAAAATGAGTGCCAAACAGGTATGGCCTCAACTTTTTCAGTGCCCAGACCACAGCAAAGGCCTCCCTCTCAATGGCAGGCCAGCGCTTTTCTCTAGGGGTCAACCTTCTGCTGTTAAAAGCAACTGGTTGATCCTGGCCCTCATAATTCTGTTGTGATAAGACTGCCCCTACCCCTAATTCAGATGCATCAGTTTGAACAATGAATTTCGTGGAGTAACATGGGCTTTTTAGGACAGGTGCAGAGCACATAGCCTGTTTGAGCTCCTCAAAAGCTTTCTGAGAGCTAGCTGTCCACAATACCTTTTTAGGCATCTTCTTACTAGTGAGATCATTAAGTGAGGCTGCTATGGAGCCATAGTTTTTAATTAATCTCCTGTAATACCCAGTGAGGCCTAGGAAGACTCTCACCTGGGTCTGTGTTGTAGGGGGAACCCAATCCATGATTGTTTGGATTTTCCCCTGAAGTGGTGCAATCTGTTCTCAACCTACCAGGTGTCCCAAATAAACCACCTTTCCCTGCCCTATCTGCCACTTTGAGGCTTTGATAGTGAGGCCTGCCTTTTGCAGGGCCTCCAAAACTTTCCAAAGGTGGACCAGGTGCTCATCCCAGGTGGAGCTAAAGACAGCTATATCATCAAGATATGCTGCACTAAAAGCCTCCAACCCTTGCAGGACTGTGTTCACCAACCTCTGAAAAGTGGCAGCTGCATTTTTCAAACCAAAGGGCATCACTGTAAATTGGTAGTGCCCTCCTATAGTTAAAAATGCAGTTTTAGGTTTAGCATCCTCAGCCAATTTGATCTCACAATACCCTGCAGTCAAATCAAAGGTGCTTAGATACTTGGCAGATGCCAGTGTATCTATGAGCTCATCTGCCCTGGGTATATGGTGAGCATCAGTTTTTGTTACCTGATTGAGACCTCTGTAATCAACACAAAACCTAATCTCCCTTTTTCCCTCTTTTGAGTGAGGCTTTGGTACAAGCACCACAGGACTTGCCCATGGGCTTTCAGAAGGTTCAACCATTCCTAGATCAAGCATTTTCTGAACCTCTTGTTTTATGCAGTCCCTGACATGGTCAGGCTGCCTATAGATTTTACTTTTGACAGGCAAGCTGTATCCAGTATCAATTGTGTGTTCACACCAAGATGTGGTGCCTGGCACAGTTGAAAAGAGTTCAGAAAATTGTCTAAGGAAATTTATGCAGTTGTCTTTCTGTTCTGCAGTCAGACAATCTGCTAATACTACTCCCTCCACTAAAGCATCCTCTTCAGTGGAGGAGAAGAGATCAGGGAGAGGGTCACTCTCTTCTTCCTGTCCTTCATCTGTTGCAATGAGCAAGGTGGGTGAGATCAGCCCTGTCATAGTAGGGTTTCAGGCGGTTGACATGAATCACTCTAAGGAGACTCCTGGCAGTGCCCAGGTCTACCAGATAGGTAAACACCCTTTTTCTCAACAATTAGATGGGGTCCGCTCCATTTGTCTTGGAGTGCTCTTGGGGCCACAGGCTCCAATACCCACACCTTCTGTCCTGGTTGGTACTGGATCAGAACAGCCTTCTGGTCACGCCATTGCTTTTGGAGCTCTTGGCTGGCCTGAAGGTTTTTACTGGCCTTTTTCATGTACTCCGCCATTTGTGATCTTAGGCCAAGTACATAGTCCACTATGTCCTGTTTGGGAGCTTTTAAAGGTTGTTCCCAACCCTCCTTCACAAGTGTTAGTGGACCTCTTACAGGTTGTCCAAAGAGGAGTTCAAAGGGGCTGAAGCCCACTCCTTTCTGGGGTACCTCCCTGTAATCAAAAAGGAGGCAAGGTAACAGGACATCCCATCTCCTCCTGAGTTTTTCAGGGAGTCCCATTATCATACCTTTGAGAGTTTTATTAAACCTCTCTACCAGTCCATTAGTCTGTGGATGATAAGGTGTGGTAAATTTGTAGGTTATTCAACATTCCTTCCACATAGCTTTCAAGTATGCAGACATAAAGTTGCTACCCCTGTCTGATACAACCTCTTTTGGAAAACCAAACCTGGAAAAGATTCCCAGGAGGGCTTTTGCCACTGTAGGTGCTGTAGTGGTCCTTAGAGGAATTGCTTCAGGATATCTTGTGGCATGGTCCACAACCACCAAGATAAACCTATCGCCTGAAGCAGTAGGAGGGTCAAGGGGGCCAACTATGTCAACCCCTACCCTTTCAATGGGGACCCCAACCACAGGTAGTGGACTAAGGGGATCCTTTGATGTGCCACCAGTCTTGCCACTGGCTTGGCAGGTCACACAAGACTTGCAAAAATCTTTAGTGTCCTCTGACATCCTAGGCCAGTGAAACAGGGGGACAAGCCTTTCCCATGTTTTGATCTGGCCCAAATGCCCAGCCAAAGGAATGTCATATGCCAGAGTTAGGAGGAACTCTCTGTACTGCAGGGGAATTACCAATTTCCTGGCTGCTCCAGGTTTTGGGTCCCTTGCCTCTGTGTCCAAGAGGCTGTCCTCCCAGTAAACTCTATGTGAGTCACTGACATCCCTATTTTGCTGTGTGACAGCTTGCTGTCTGAGACCCTCTAATGTGGGACAGGACTGCTGTGCCACACTCAGCTCTTCCCTGGCAGGCCCCCCTCCAACCAAAAGCTCAGCAGTGTCTGCTGCCAGCTCATCTGGTAAAGGTTCTGCACAGGGAGGAAATTCTTCATGGTAACACTGGCACCTGTGTCCCTGTAGGCCTGAACCTCAACACCATTTATTAGGGGAAGTTGCTTGTACTTATCCATATTAAGGGGACAAACAACCACGTGGGCCAAATCAATGGCATCTTCAGAGACTAACACAGCCTCTGTGGTCTCCCTAACAAGACCAACCCCAATTAAATTACCAAAAGTGAGTCCAGCTACTCCCTTGGATTGGCTATTAGTAGGTTTGCTCCCACCACCACTGCTATTACTAGGGGCACTAGAATTTGCAGTAGGGGTTGTGGTAGTGGGAGGTTTGATGTTTTTCTTTGGACAACTGGCATCAGTGACTGATTTTACCAATTCTCATTGGCACACTGGTACACCCATATAATTCCCTTGTATATGGTACTTAGGTACCCAGGGTATTGGGGTTCCAGGAGATCCCTATGGGCTGCAGCATATCTTTTGCCACCCATAGGGAGCTCAGACAATTCTTACACAGGCCTGCCACTGCAGCCTGAGTGAAAAAACGTCCACGTTATTTCACAGCCATTTTTCACTGCACATACGTAACTTATAAGTCACCTATATGTCTAACCCTCACTAGGTGAAGGTGAGGTGCCAAGTTAATTAGTGTGTGGGCACCCTGGCACTAGCCAAGGTGCCCCCACATCGTTCATGGCAAATTCCCCAAACTTTGTGAGTGCGGAGACACCATTACACGCGTGCACTGCACATAGGTCACTACCTATGTGTAGCGTCACCATGGTAACTCTGAACATTGCCATGTAACATGTCTAAGATTATGGAAATGTCACCCCCAATACCATTCTTGTATTGGGGGGACAATTCCATGATTCCCCGGGTCTCTAGCACAGATCCCGGGTACTGCCAAACTGCCTTTCCGGGGTTTCCACTACAGCTGCTGTTGTTGCCAACCCCTCACACAGGACTCTGCCCTCCTGGGGTCTGGGCAGCCCTGGCCCAGGAAGACAGAACAAAGGATTTCCTCTGAGAGAGGGTGTTACACCCTCTCCCTTTGGAAATAGGTGTGAAGGGCTGGGGAGGAGTAGCCTCCCCCAGCCTCTGGAAATGCTTTGATGGGCACATATGGTGGCCATCTCTGCATAAGCCAGTTTACACCAGTTCAGGGATCCCCCAGCCCTGCTCTGGCATGAAACTGGACAAAGGAAAGGGGAGTGACCACTCCCCTGACCAGTACCTCCCAGGGGAGTTGCCTAGAGCTCCTCCAGTGTGTCCCAGACCTCTGCCATCTTGGATTCAGAGGTGTTGGGGGCACACTGGACTGCTCTGAGTGGCCAGTGCCAGCAGGTGACGTCAGAGACCCCTCCTGATCGGTTCTCACCTCTCTTGGTAGCCAAACCTCCTTTCTTGGTAGCCAAACCTCCTTTTCTGGCCATTTAGGGTCTCTCCTCTGGGGTATTCTTCAGATAACGAATGAAAGAGCTCACCAGAGTTCCTCTGCACTTCCCTCTTTGACTTCTGCCAAGGACTGACCGCTGACTGCTTCAGGACGCCTGGAAAACCGCAACAATGTAGCAAGACGACTACCAGCAACATTGTAGCGCCTCATCCTGCCGGTTTTCTCGACTGTTTCCTGTTGGTGCATGCTCTGAGGGCTGTCTGCCTTCACACTGCACTGGAAGCCAAGAAGAAATCTCCCATGGGTTGTCGGAATCTTCCCCCTGCTAACGCAAGCACCAAAAGACTGCATCACCAGTCCTCTGGGTCCCCTCTCATCTTGACGAGCATGGTCCCTGGAACACAGGAGCTGGGTCCAAGTGTCTTTCACAGTCCAGTGGCCCTTCTGTCCAAATTTGGTAGAGGTAAGTCCTTGCCTCCCCACGCCAGACAGCAAACCTGTGTACTGCGGGATTTGCAGCTGCTCCGGCTTCTGTGCACTTCTTTAAGGATTCCTTTGTGCACGGCCTAGCTTGCGTCCCCAGCATTCTGTCCTGCAGTGCTCAACCCTCTGAGTTGGACTCCAACGTCGTGGGACCCTCCTTTTGTGACTCTGAGTTCACAGAACTTCCAAGTGCCTGCTCTGGTACTTCTGCGGGTGCTGCCTGCTTCTGCGGGGGCTCTCTGTGTTGCTGAGCGCCCCCCCTGTCTCCTCCTCCAAGGGGCGACATCCTGGTCCTTCCTGGTCCCCAGCAGCACCCAAATATCTCTCCCACGACCCTTGCAGCTAGCAAAGCTTGTTTGCAGTATTTCTGCGTGGAAACACTTCTGCAACAGCCAGCACGCCGTGGGACATCTTCCATCCAAAGAAGAAATTCGTAGCCCTTTACGTTGTTGCAGAATCTTTGGCTTCTTCCACCCAGAGGCAGCCCTTTTGCACCTTCATCCTGGGTTTCCTGGGCTCCTGCCCCCATGGACACTATTGCGACTCTTGGACTTGGTCCCCTTCCTTTTCAGGTCCTCAGGTCCAGGAATCCGTCTTCAGTGTTTTGCTGGTGCTAGTGGTGCTTTTGGAATATATGGTTTGTGTTGCCCCTAGACCTATGTTTGTCTATTGCATCCTATTGTGATTCTACATTGTTTGCACTACTTTTCTTACTGTTACTTACCTGTTTTGGGTTTGTGTACATATAACTTGTGTATATTACTTACCTCCTAAGTGAGGGTATTCTCTGAGATACTTTTGGCATATTGTCACTAAAATAAAGTACCTTTATTTTTAAGAACTCTGAGTATTGTGTTTTCTTATGATATTGTACTATATGATATAAGTGGTATAGTAGGAGCTCTGCATGTCTCCTAGTTCAGCCTAAGCTGCTTTGCCATAGCTACCTCTATCAGCCTAAGCTGCTAGAAACACCTCTATTCTACTAATAAGGGATTACTGGACCTGGCACAGGGTGTAAGTACCACAAGGTACCCACTATAAGCCAAGCCAGCCTCCTACACGGAGTCACTCCCTTGCTCCAAGCAGGCACCTTCCAAGACGACGACCAGTACCCTTGGACTCCTCTCACAGCGACAAGCGTGCTCCTAAGGACACAGAGGGTGGACATCATCGACATAGACTGTCCTGAGGTCCAGCTGATGCAATTTGGAGGAGGTAAGACCTTGCCTTCCCCGAGAGCGATGGTACCCCTGCATACTGCGTCTTCTTCACCTCCTGAGGCCTCTGTGCACTATTTGCAAAATTCCTTCATGCACAGCCTGGCCCAGGTCCCCAGCACTCCATCCTGCAACGCTCAACTCACTGAGTTGTTCTCCAGTGACGTGGGACCTTCTTTTGTTGTGCTGCATCAACTGTGCTTTGCACCTCCTTTGTCCCCAGATCCTGCAACTCCTCGGGGTGCTGCCTGGCATCCTGAGTGCTCTCTAAAGTGCTGAGAGCACCCTCTCCCTGCTCACACAGAGTTGAAGCCCCTAGGTCCCTCCTGGGTCTATCCAGCACCATTTTGAAGCAAAACACACTTTTGTCGTAGCCAAGGCTTGTTGGTGCCTTCCAACACAAAATCTCATCTGCAACGATCTTCACACTGTGGGACAGCTTTTGCATTATGCAGGAACCCGCTGGCATCTTCCTAGGGTGCTTTTCTGCAGTCTTCGACTAACTGGGGACTCTTCTTTTGCACCCTTTTCTGTGTTGGCAGGGGCTCCTGTCCTTCCTGGAACTTCTTTAGACTTCTGGTCCAATAATCCAGCAGTTGTTCTTTGAAGACTTGGTTTGCAGCTGCAAAATCCCAAAAACGAGTTGTAGTGTGTCCTAAGGAAACTTGCAGTACTTTACTCCTGCTTTTCTAGGCTCTGGGGTGGGGTAATTTACTCACCTTTACTGTATTCTTACTCTCCCTGCGATTCTGCACACACTACACTTGTCTATTGGGGGAATTCGTGTTTCGCATTCCACTTTCTTAG